>NC_041396.2:72974498-73343248 GCF_900747795.2 Erpetoichthys calabaricus | reverse complement strand
TTTTTTTAGTTTCCTCATCCACCCTTATGAAGAGAAGTCATAGTAAGAAAACTACAGTAACTTTATAAGTATTTGAAATATCACAATTGAATAAAAAATTAAATGCATAGATACTAATGTAGTTGCATAGGAAAGAGTTAAAACTCTTTGGGGAGAAATAACATCTGTAGAGTGTTCAAGTGCTTCTGAGGTATGAAATATTTAGAGCAAGTGAGTGTAGCACAATCTTTATCGGGGCCTGAGTTAAACGCTTTCCTCTTCTGTGTTGTGCTTTGTCTGAAGTCATGAAAAAATATAAATTCAAAATCATGTGAAAAAAAATCAAAAATCTGGTAAGTTCATTTCACCTTATAAGCTGTCTCTTGGGAGAGTTAACAATGGGTTATTCTGCCCACCATGGTGTACGGAACATAATTACTGCCCAGCTTTGAAAACAATTTCAGTAGATAACATTCAAAAATCTTATTTGGAAAGATATTTTGAATGCTTTATTATTCTTAATGTTCTGTTTGAAAGAACAATCAAGTAGTCTAGTTTTTTGTAAAAAGCTGTTATTATGGACGTATCGCAGCAGATGTCATTATCATTTGCACTGAGGAGATCCTGTATGTGCATATTGTACCATTTATTTTACTAGAAGGATGACATGAATCATACAAACAAAAATGAAAGCAAAATTGAAATTCTGGCAAAAAATCCAAACATTCACGTATGAGAAGTAAGGCCAATAAATTTAGCAGAACTTTCTAGCCATCTCATCGAAGGCTTCATGTGGTGTTCCAAATTATCTTTGTCTAAGGAAAAGTTTTTTAAAACAATATAAACTTGTTTAGCGGAACTCATATTTATTTTATTCATGTAATTAAAGTGTGTTTGACCTGATGCACAGTATGATTTAATTAGGCTTATAGTAAGGAGAGACAGAGATTCTTCTTTTACATATTTAAGCAGTATGCAATAAGAACAATGTAATAGGAGTTTAAAGATATTTGTAGCACAAAGTATCTATTAAAGAAGGCAAAATGCAAAAAATACATTTTAAATATAATATTGGGACCAGGATTGGCACTGCTGCCTATTATCGAACCATCCAAAGGTAATTCTAATTCAGAATTTTATAACATACCTAGAAGCAAACTGCATCGGCAGGGTGTTTACATTCTGTTGATACACAGTTATATGTATACTTGAGGTAAATTAATTTTGAAATAATATTTTATGTATTTAATTGAACTTAATTGATCTCAGTCAATTAGATTTGAAAAGGTAATTACTCTAGGTATTAATGAATTTAAATAAACATAAGGGCATTTTCAGATGCTACATGCCCAAGGATGTTCTTTTAAAGTCATAATATTTTATGGTTTTCAGTGTCGTGGTGAGCATCTCGATTGAGAAGAAACGGTATTATCACTTGTTGATCTCCGAAAAATGTTAAAAAATGTTCATTTTTAAAATATGTTCAAAGGCCATTTGAGAGTTGGCCCTGATGTAATAAAAGACATTTCCGAAATGCCTAGGCCTAATGGACACCATAATATATCTGGACATTTTTTAACTTTTTTTTATTGTTTACATGATGATTTTTAAATGTTCCAAAAACTCTTTAATATATAATATAAAAATACTGTGTGCTTCAGTTATATTTTATATTGGTCTTAGTAATTGTTTATTCAACTAAGGACATGACATATATTTTACGTTAAATTCATCTGCTGATATTGGCGCTCTCTCCAGGGATTGTGCCTGTTGCTCTCTGGGGTACTTGCTCAAAGTTTTCAGGGACCCTGCTCAGGATAAGTCAGTTTAAATACAGATGGTTTTATTAATCTGCTGATTAATATTCAAACAGGTATTTTAATGATAAACAGTATTTCATAAATACAAATAAAATGTATCAGTATTCTATGAATACAATTATTCAAAGAAACTTTTCAAAGTTATTGATTGAAGTCCTAAATTCAAGAAATTATACCACATTTGAAGTTCATTGCCATGTGTACAGAGCACAGTGAAACTGAAAGTATATCCAGAGTATGCATATATGCCAATTTTATCATAATTCTGACTGTAGCGTAAAGCAAATTTAACACTACACCTACTACTGTATATTAAACACCACCCATTGCATATTGCATTGTTTTACTTATGTCTTAACAAGTTAACAACTGTTTAATACACACATTTTCACATTTACACTTTAATAATAACACAGAAACTTTATAATGAATGTAACTTACCTGAGTTCTAAGTCTAATCATGTCTGCTTCCACTTGAGAATTGGAGTCATTTAGTTCTTTGATTTCTTCATCCAGCTGTTTAATTTCTTCATCATTCTCAATGCCTGAAAGATATGAAATTAATTCAAATGACAAACTGGCTTTCACTAATATTCATGCCCAGAAATAAAACAAAAATAGGCTTAACATGCCACAGTTCCAAATTAACATATTATAAAAGGTGTTTATGACAGTTAAAGTAAGCATTATAGCAATTTTTCAAAGGAAATGTCTTGTGCTGGCTCCAAAACTTCCACATACATGCTTTAATGGTACAGCTTATACTTGGAGAGGAGCCAAATAAACTAAAACTTGCTTATAATTGTCCAGTTTTGAGACACCAATTAACTTGAGAAGAAAATGAAATGCATATGTAACATAGAATCTGCAAACTTCACATAAAGTGACCAACCAGGAGATCAAATCCTGGTCCTTGATTGGTTAGGCAACAGCTTTTAGTAGCACTCCAATGTGTTCTCCAATGTACGCATAATGCTTGTTAGCAATAAAATTCTCTATCAGAATTAAAGGACATACTAGGGTTAGTTTGTTGCAGCTGTGATGCCAGTTTATATTACATTTCACTTTCAGACAATTCCTTTGACTTCTGTTTTGGGTTCTACATATTTATGTTCTTTGGTCATGAGTTTAAATTGTTTTTGCCAATTGTTCATGCTAATATTTTTGTTGTTGGGGCCTGACTCTTTCTACAATAAAAATAATTGATTTTCTATTTTATTTTTTTAATACTTTAATATAGACCAGGGGTAGGCAACGTCGGTCCTGGTGAGCCGCAGTGGCTACAGGTTTTCATTCCAACCCAATTGCTTAATTAGAAACCAATCATTGCCAATCTCAGACGTTATTTAATTTTATGGCTTGTTAGTCTGTGCAATGTAAGGCTCTTATATCGTAGATTTTTTTCCTTTCCAAGGATATCATCCAAATGATATGAAGCCTAAAACAGATCATTTTCAGTCTGTCACATTTTTCTATTAAGTGTTTTATTAAATCAAACAGTGCATGATGAACACACACAGATGTAATTGGAAAAAAGCTAGCTGGAGAACTGCTGGCTGCTTTGTCTTTTACATCTTATTGCTAATAAGGAGCAATTAAAACACTGAATGCAGCAGTTTAAGATTGAAATAAGCAATTAAGGTTGGAGAACCTTAACAAGCGAGACCACTAAAATGAAGCATCAAAATGTCACTTAAGCAATATGTGCTTCATCAGCAATAATTGAGTTCTCGTTAAGGAACTGGGTTGGAACAAAAACCTGCACATACTGCGGCTCACCAGGACCGACGTTGCCTACCCCTGATATAGACTAATGGACTGGAGTCTCTATCAGTGTATGTTAAGGCCTTAGGTTTGCTATCCTCTTTTAAGTAGCTTTCTGAAATTTTTAACTGCTTCATTTTTTATAGTGTATTGTTGCTACATATTAAATAATGTATTTAAAAGGGTAAAGTGATGATCTGAAATTGTAAACAAGATGAAATTTGCACAGCTCTGTGTCACCATTCAAAAACTAAAATGCTTTAAGTCACATTTGTTGCCATGAAATAAATCAATTTTTACTTTTTATTTAATAAAGTCTGTTCTTCATGTTTTCTTAATTTGCATTGACTTTACTCCAAATTGTTTAACAAGTGTCCTTAGTTTGAATACTGTGTCTGTATATTGTCCATTTGGTGTCTGCATGTTCTCTTTTGTTTCTCAATGGGTTTTCTACCACATTTATTGAGACATGCTGGTTAGGTTAATTAGGGATTTCATATTGGTCTTGTGTGTATGAGTGGATGATATAGTGGACTAGCACCTTTTTCTTGCTTTGTGCTAAGTTTGGCCAGGGTTAGCTGCGACCCCCAGATCATGAATTGAATCTATGAAAAATAGCTAGAAAACTGTTTGTTTGACTGGGAAAAAAAGTAATTAGCAAACATTTGATCAATACAATATAATATGCAAATGATTAAATGTGCTTAAGTGTACAATACAAAAAACAAGAAACAACTAACTGGTTATAAAGAAATTATTACTTTGAGAGTCATGTTCATCTTCCAAACTAACAATTACACTCTGAAATACAAAAAATATATGGCAAGCAATGGGAAATAAAGGTTTTAGTATTGTCTGTTAAAAATGTTAAAAAAACATTACTTGTAAAGAGCATATTAATTACCATTGCTGGCTCGTTGTTTAATCGTTAGCATTTCCTCCCCAGACAATCTAGCTTTCTTCATGGCTGATGTAGCTCTGGGACACCCTGACAGACTAAAACATAAAGCAAAAGCAAAAATATCCCAGTAGGTTAGAACAACATTTAAGTTTTAAGAACATTTAAAAGTCTGCTTAGTATATAATAAAAACTGAATACAGTGCCTATAAAAAGTATTTATCAATTGGAAGTTTTTGCATTTTATTGCTATACAACACTGAATCACATTCACTTAAATTTGGCTCTTTTGTCACCGATCCACAGAAAACGACTCATTAATGTCATACTGAAAATGAACACTGCACTGCAAGTTATCTAAATTGATTATAAATATAAAAATACAAAATAACTGACTGCACAAGTATTCACACCCCTTAACATGACTCATCACTGGTGTAGCCAATTGGTTTTAGAAATGACATAATTAGTTAAACGGAGATCATCTATCTGTAGTCATGGGGTTAAATCGACTCAAGTATAAATGATTGAAAAGCGGAAGTCAGTGTATGGATACAAGAAAATATCAAAGTCACTGAATATCCCTTACAATATAGTACACAAAAACTGAGTGACAGAAAGAAGTAAGAAATGTCACCAGGAGACCTATGATAACTGAAAAAGTTACAAGCTAAATTGACTGTGTGTACAGCAACTGCTGCCCAGGTGCTTTACCAGTCACAGCTTTGGGGCAGAGTGTTAAGGAGAAACCCACTGCTAATAAAAGCAAGACATTGTGGAAAGAGTCTGCCAGAAGGCACACAAGAGACTCTGAAGTCAGCTGGAAGAAGGTTCTATGGTCTGATGAGATGGCTTTTTGGCCATTAGACTGAACACTACGTTTGAATTCTGCATTATCAAAAACACACCATTGTCAATTGTAAAGCATGGTGTTATCAGCATCATGCTGTGAGTTGTGTTTCTCTGCAGTAGGCCCTGTACGACTTGTGAGGGTAAAGGATAAAATGAATGCAACAAAATAGTTGCAAACCATCAATGAAAAGCTGATGCAGTCTGCAAGAAACCTGCTCCTTGTTTTCCAACAAAACAACAACCCAAAGCATACATAAATCCAAAGATACACATGAATGGCTTAAAAACAGCTTTAATGATCTGGAGTGGCTGAGTCAGATTCCAGGTCTCAATCCAACTGGGTTTTGGGGCTTGACTTAAAAAAGGCTACTTACTCATGATTCCCAATGCAAACTGATAGAGCCTGAGCAGTTTTGTGAAGAAGAATGGGAAAATCTGCAATGTTCAGATTTGCAAAGCTGACAGACCTCTCCACATAGACTCAAGGCTGCCATGGCTCCCAAAGGTGCATCTACTAAATACTGACTTGAATGGAATACTTACATACTTTATATTTGTCATTAATTTAACCCTGCACCTTCTAGACATCTATTTTCACTTTGACATTATGAGTATTTTTCTGCTTATCAGTGTCAAAAATTGATATTTAAATACACTGTAATTTATTGTTGTATAATAATAAAATATTATACTTTTCTTAGGCAGTGCAAAAATATATTATAATATTAGTGAGCCTGTTTCGCACAAAGAAAAATACAGTACATAGTGATAAATTTAATTGCTAAAATATGTCATTTCTATTATTCTAACTGTATTTTCACTATAATAATAATATAAACAAATGTTTAAAGACCAGCTGATTAAAATAAATGCAAGAAGCCAACCATTTACTCTGAAAATTAAAATGTTGCAAAATTGAAAATAAATATTGCAAATGATGTCTAAAAAGATACATAAATACAACTGTTTTTGTCCCGGGGTAAATTTAGAATTATTTTTTTATTTTAATGTTATTGAATTTTTTAACAAATCAAATAACACTCCATACAAATAAAAATTTTGATTTTTAAATAAATAAGTAAATTGATAGATAAATAAATATTTATTGATGGAGCAAGTTGAGAGGCACTATATAAACTAAAATGTAGTATTATTATTATTAACACTGATTTGATGCAACAACTACAATATACTGTACATAGTTTAGCAATTACTGTTTATCTCGTCACTAGGTGGCAGTGTATTATTGCAGTTTGCTGGAAAAATGTGGAATGTTCCTCCTTTTCTTTTTGTTGTTGTATATCCTGCTAATAAATAATAAAAAGAGGCATGGTACGCTGCAGCAATGTTTAGCTAAATGATTAAGACTGTATCAATTTATGTTCTGTTTAAAGAATTTCCAATATGTATATGAAGGAGAAAGAAGCACGAGGCTACAGCATGAAGCTGAAAGTAAGCAACTCCATCGCCAAAGTGAAACCGCCGAGGAAACACAAACGAGAGAGAAACTTGCTTAGCCGCTGATAGACAAGGGGGGGATGAGCACATCTGCAAAACGAAACAACAACTCTGCATTTCAAATTTTTTTCTGACGATTTCAATAGTTTCTAGAAGCCTGGGCGCTTACACAGCTAATGTATATATGTATATATATATATATATATATATATATATATACACACACACATACACAGGGGTGTGCAAAAGTAGGTTTACAGTTGTCCATATGGAAAAAGACATTCAGATTATGATTATTACAATAGCTTTATTAACTGAAAAGAATGGCACAATGGTACAGTGCACATAAGATACAGGTTGTGTGTAACAAATAAATAAAAAGTTTTTCATACAACTATAAACCTACTTTGCCCACCCCTATATATATATATATATATATATATATATATATATATATATATATATATATATATATATATATATATATATATACACACACACATTCATTTCACACACACACACAAAATGGTCTGAGCACACACCAGAAAATTAAAATGAGCAAAAACGTTTGACTTGACAGTCACAGTCTCGGTGAAGCATTATGCAGGTGTATTGCTGTTGCTATAAAAGAACTCCACTAGTGTTTCTTGATGCACTTCTACTGAATGATTTGATGGCTGAAAGTACCCAGTGTTAGTGTGTCAGTGTTGTTTTAATTCTCTCCTTTACTATTGCCTCCAGGGAGTCCAGAGTGCATTCCATAACTGAGCCTGCCCATTTAATTAGCTTGTTGATTCAGTGGGCCTCTTTTGAAGTTACCAGCCCATCATACTACAGCATAGAAAATTACACTGGCCATCACAGAGTTGCAGAAGATGTAAATGATGTCATTACCCACATTAAAGGAACACAGTCTCCTAAGAAAAAAGAGCCTGCTACGTCTTTTCTTATATATTTCCTCTGTGTTATGAGACCAGTCCAACCTGTCATTGATGTAGACCCCTAAGTACTTATAGGAGCACATCACCTCTACGTATCAATTCCCTAGATAGTGACCAGACACAGAGGCTCCTTGATGGGGTGATGGTCAATAACCAGTTCCTTGGTTTTGCTTATGTTAAGCTGCAGACAAATCTATCTGCACCAAGACACAAAGTTGTCCACCTGACTCCTATACTTTGAAGAGAAAAGCAGACAGGGCTGTTCATTGTGGTGCTCCAGTGTTGCTCACATCTGTATCAGAGACACTGTCCATGAGTCTCACAAACTGCAGTCTGCCCCGCAGATAGTCCATTATCCAGGACACCATAGGCTTATCCACCTGCATATTTCTGACCTTACAGTGATGGCTTGATAGTATTGAAAGCACTGGAGAAATCAAAAAAATAATTCTCACAGTGCTGTCAGCTTTTTCCAGACGAGAATCCGCCTTGTGGAGCAGACAGACAATTACATCCTCCAGTCCAAACTGTAGAGGGTCCAGGTAGTCTTCCACAAGAGTACTCATATAGTCCAGGACAAGCCTCTCAAAGGTTTCCATGATGTTTGACATATGTGCCACTGGTCTGTAGTCATTAAGTGAAGAAGCTCCTGCCTTATTTTTGAAACAGAAACAATGCAGGATGTCTTCCAAGCAGCTGACTTTCTGGAGTTTAGGGGCAGCATAAAAAAGTAACAGAGGACACCAAAAAGCTGGACAGCACTGGACATAAGAAATCAAGGATTGACTACATCTGGTCTTGTGGCTTTTCCTGTGTGTAGGTTCCTCAGTTGTCTCCTTACTTGATCTTCAGTTATGGACAGCCTGTATTGATGGCCATTGGAGGACTTGACACTGGCCATCCCAGGTGATGTGGTAAGAGTTGTTGATGTAATATGGATGGTAGGGATGGGACTGGTCGTTGGAAGAAGGTGGTAGTGGGAGTGTTAAACAATGGCATTAGCTAATCTCTGCAAACCTAATTTATTATTTGACTGAAAATCATATTTCATATTATAGTAACTTAAATGCTGGGATATATTTTTTCTTAATTCAGCAGTATTATGTGGTAGTCTGTAATACGTTAATATGTTTACATTATTTTACATTTCTCTTCTTTGCAGTAAATTTGAACATGGACTAACATGTCTGTATGGAAAAAAATACTGCAGTATATGTGTTAACGTGACTCTGCTGTTTATTTTAAAACAGCACAATATCTCTCCTTCTGAACATTACTACTATGAGGTAGTTTTTAACATCATGTAATTATTGTATGAATTATAAGAGACTTTGTTGTTCAGTTAACAATTTTGATACCTTTAGCCTTGGATGGCAAGCATACACCAGTAGTGTGTTTACTGGCGTAAGGATAACTTTTAGATAAATAAAAATAAAGTACTACATATAGGCATACTCTCTTCAAGAAGACAGTAGCACTTTAAACTATTATTTTATCTTTAAAGTCAGAAATATATAATGACCTACCTCCGATGTGTTAAAAAGCTTCCACTGACATGGCCTGAACCATCACAACCAGGTGTTGGACATGACATGCCATCTGTTTTCCCTGATTTCCAAGAAAACTGAGAGCCATTCAAATAGCCATCCTTTTGCCGTTTTGCAGCTAGAGGACAACCTGATGCACTACGATGAGATGCATACTTGCCGGTCACGTGACCCTGTCCATCACAACCAGGAACTGGACATCTTCATATTTCATAACAAGAAAATTTAAAAAAAACAGAATAAATTATGAACATTAGACATTACTCCTTACAAATTGATAGTACAGACAAAATCATGTGGTGATAGCACTGTATAAGTACACACTAAATTGTATTATTCACCAAAGTTTATCCCATTCTTTCTTACATAGGTTTGATAATACATTTTACTCTTTTTAATATACTGCAATACAATAACTGTATGGAATCTCCTGACAAAAGTTATCATAACACTTACTTGAAGACAGAGTGTCTTAACACCACCATGTGATTGATTTTAATTAGTTTTATAATTATGATTATATAATCAGCATCTTGCATCCAATTAACACAAAATGTGGAAGTTATCCAAATTTCTGCAAAGGCATTTATAATATTCACTGTTACAAATGGGCATGCATGATGGAGTAACCAAATACATGTTAAGACAGAATAAATGAGTTGTTTCTTTAAGATTAAAATTAAGAGGTGACATGATTTTTAAAATTATGAAAGGAATTAGTACAGTGGATCCATGCCATTACTTTAACATACTCTTGCACATATTGACTCACATATCATGAATGCAAAATTTCTTTTCTTATCTATGACTCTGCCATAAAAACATGTCTGTCTGTGTGTGTGATTGAGTATGTGCGAGTGTGTGTATGTAATTCAGTACATGCACCAGCATTTCAATATGCAGCTGTACTCAAATCATTCCTTTTTTTCCTAAAAGGCACCTAATTTGTGGCACTGAACCTGAAGCATTGGAGCTTTTAAGGGGTAACCTTCCTTCCCCTAATGGAAGGAAACATCTTTACATAAAAAGTTCTCAGCCCATGACAGTTTTTCCAGTTTTTTTATTTGATTTATAATACAAAGGCCATTTCCTCAAACTCCAATGAATCTTTGCACTGTGTTCATTTCCTTCACCCCACTACGGTGGTTCATTACATTATATATTAAAATATGACACTGTTCCTACTGATTACCCATTTCAGTTCAAAAGAATACACTTTCCTGTAATATTGTGTTTTGTAATGACCATCAGCAAAAGCCAAGTTACTAGGAAAAGCAGAAAAAAATCAGGAATTGAGCTAATTCAGGAATGTTTTCCTCAGTGACCTTTAAATATTACTATTATTACTTCTTTTTTTGATTGATGCATTTATCCAAGGAAATTTACAACATATGAGATACAATTGGTAATTTTTCTTTTGTTTTTGTAATTGTAGAACAGGCAGGTGAAATGATTTGCCCATGATCACACACTGTCAGTACATTTGAACCTACAAACTCAGGGTTTGATGTCCTAGGTCCAAAGCCTTAAACACTACATAACATAGTGCCTGCTAATAATATTAGCACTTGGTAAAAAAAAATACATATATTATATACAGAAATGTATTTGGTTAGTAACATAGTACTTCTGATACACCTGATTAACCAACAGCACCATAACTGACACCCATTGTCTTACAGAATTTCCCAGGGAAAGCCAGATAAAACAGCTAGTACTCTAATATTATTAATTTATTTTCAAAATTTTCTTATCTCAGCTGTAAGATTGAAGGGGACTAGAACAATATACAGGTGGTGCGACAATAGATATTAAATTACACAATTTTTATAATGTTTTAAATTACCCAAAAAAACAGCATTAACAGAGAAATGACTACATTCAATTTAGTACCTTATTGGTTCCTGGTCTTCTTTATCCTCTTTACTATGTGCAATCTTGATACCACTTTTCTTTGCTCTTGGGCAACCGGACAAGCTGGATAACAAGAACAAGAGACAGCAAAGCACTGTTAAAGAATTTATATTAATAATTCACTACAACAACTTCATGCCTCCTTTTTCAAGCTTCGCTAACATAAATATCATAGGTTTCTGTCAGATGTATGTGATTTCATGACAAAATGTAATATATTCTTATATTCATTATGGACTATAAGAAACAAACTGGAATACAATGTTAATTAAAATGTGTATCTGCTACAAGAAATGACCTAATAATATCATCACATTAACAGGAATCTTTTTCAAAAAATGTTTACAACACAAGTTGCACCAGGTCATCTATACAAGCTTAGCTGATGTCAATTTAAGTCACTTTCTTTCTTTTTCAAATAGTCTCCTAACAACATGAAGGTAGGTAGACTGGCTATTTCAAATTGGGTAATTTGTAATTGGGTGTAGATGAGTGTGGTTGTGAAGACAGTATACCCTTAAATGGACTGGCATATTACCAAAAATTTGTTCATGATTTTAATGTGATGCAAAAAAAGACAGCCATCATTAATATAAAATAAATTGAATTTCTATAACATAAAAATAAGATATGGAAAGGAGCAGACCAATAAATGCCACAATTATTTCTTAGTATCCCATTACCGGTCTGTTGTACCAAAATATTTATGTTTGAAAAGTATTTGTTTTGCAGTCTTTGTTTTAAATATGTATATGTGTATAGGGCATTGACCTACAATTGAAAGCTGCTCCATTACTGAGAAATGGACTATGTGATCCTTGAAAAAAGGACAGTCCTGAAACTTGTTGAACAGCAAGACTGCCTGCTACAGTGACTCTTTTTTTGGTCTCCTTTTAAGTTAGATTTATAGGCAGAAAGGATTTAAGCATCCAACCCTTAATCTGCAGCACAATATTTATTTGGAGAATCTGTGAGAATCGGTACCTAGGTGCAAATATTTCCTTATATATTATCCTTCCACAAACACAGTTTGCAATCTATGGGTCAACTGGATGGATTTGGTGCCACTACCCTGAGCACTTTTTACATTACTGCTGCCAAGAGTGTATTGAATCATTCTTAACTTTGAAGCTAGCTGACTCCCTTTTGTGTACTGTCATGTATTATTATTCATGGGCAGGTCTGTTAGTGAATTGTGTATGGTTATATTTTTGGGTAAATCCCACATCTAATGGTACAATATACTGGGACTGGACACACAATGAATTATGCATCTATTGTCAAATAAGATTTTCAAGTTTGTAGGTGTTTGGTACAGTTCTTATTCCTATTATCATCAATTTAATTATGTATTAATTACACATTTTCTCTGTTCATTGAAACAAATTACTTTTGTATAACCTGCTAGATTTATCTTTAGTATTATATACTCTGTATTAAGGTTGGTTATAGTTGGTGTGTTTTGATAGATAGATAGATAGATAGATAGATAGATAGATAGATAGATAGATAGATAGATAGATAGATAGATAGATAGATAGATAGATAGATAGATAGATAGATAGATAGATAGATACTTTATTAATCCCAAGGGGAAATTCACATACTCCAGCAGCAGCATACTGATACAAAAACAGTATTAAATTAAAGAGTAATAAAAATGCAGGTAAAAACAGACAATAACTTTGTATAATGTTATTACCCCCCCCAGGTGGAACTGAAGAGTCACATAGTTTGGGGGAGGAACGATCTCCTCAGTCTATCAGTGGAGCAGGACAGTGACAGCATTCTGTCGCTGAAGCTGCTCCTCTGTCTGGAGATGACACTGTTTAGTAGATGCAGTGGATTCTCCATGATTGACAGGAGCCTGCTCAGTGCCCGTCGCTCTGCCACAGATGTCAAACTGTCCAGCTCCATGCCTACAATAGAGCCTGCCTTCCTCATCAGTTTGTCCAGGTGTGAGGCGTCCTTCTTCTTAATGCTGCCTCCCCAGCACACCACCGCGTAGAAGAGGGCACTCGCCACAACCATCTGATAGAACATCTGCAGCATCTTATTGCAGATGTTGAAGGACGCCAGTCTTCTAAGGAAGTACAGCCGGCTCTGTCCTCTCTTGCACAGAGAATCAGTATTGGCAGTCCAGTCCAATTTATCATCCAGCTGCACTCCCAGGTATTTATAGGTCTGTGCCCTCTGCACACAGTCTCCTCTGATCTCACATGTTGTTAGTTTTAAATTATACCTAGGTTGGTTTAATAGTCCATATGATAGTTTAATCCATTAATCTAAATTTTCATAATGCAATGAATAAGTAACTCCTGGTCAGCTCCATCAAAGCCTTTTCCCACATCCAGAAATGTCAAGACCTCAGGAAGCTCTATTTCTACTAGGATATATATTATGTTGAATATATGTCAAAATCTGAAAGTATCTGTCCGCCTTTAACAAATCTAACTTGATCTTATGAAACGAGTGACCCTTTATTTTCTACACTTCATACTTTATAGTAACTGTTGTGATTTAAAGTGGTAAAGTTTCGACAGAAAACAGCACTTTCTCCTACTTCTATTTAACTGTTGAATAGTTTCACATGGTACACCCTGCCATCAGTGATATCTTGAAATAATAAACTCCCTTGATAAAAAGAAGGAAGCCGAGAATAGCTTCCCTACTTCATTACATATCTTGCTTTCCAAAACAAAGCTAAGATCCAAAACTTCAGAGTCCCAGTCCTTTAACATACAAAGTGGGCCACAGTGGGCCATATCAGGAACAAAGGGATCTCCCATGACAATGTAATAAGAAAACCCTAAGAGAAAAGCAACAGCAATGCTAGTATTCCCAGATAAACAAGACACATGGTACAGTTCAATATTACTTATACAGTAATCCCTCACCTATCGCGGGGGTTACGTTCCAGAGCCCCCCGTGATAGGTGAAAATCCGCAAAGTAGCGACCTATATTTATTTTATTATTTATACATATTTTAAGGCTTTATAAACCCTTCCCACACTCTTATAAACCTTTCTCACTCTCTTGTTAACCTTTCCCACGCTCTTATAAACACTTCCTGTGCTCTTAAACACTTTCTACATTCTTAAACACCTCAGACCAACACTGCACACTGCATGCAGCGATCAGACGTCAATGTGTCTGCACTCGCTTTGTGAAGGGGGGCAGCTGAACTCACGCTGAGCAGAAATGGACTTTGTGCTGCTTCTGCCAAAATGCCTGCTTGTCGCTCTGCGCGAGGAGTGGGTGTGTGTGTGTGAGGGCTGAACGCACCTTCGCTCAAACCCCCCCTCCCCGGAAGCGCAGTACGCTCCTGCCACTTCGCATTGTCAAGGGGGTGGGGAGCTGAATGAACGCTAAGGAGAAGTGGACTTTGTGCTGGCTTTGTGCTGCTTGTCGCTCTGCATGTCAATAATTTAAAAGCCTGTACATCACCAATTTTCCTGTCTCACTGTCTTGTCTTGCGTGAAGTTAAAATGTTTTATAATAGTGAGATGTTACTCATATCCTTAGCCCGACATCCACATATCATATGTGTTAACAAAGTGTGTTTTATAAGTTTACATGTGTTTAAAGCATGTGGGATGGGTATTTTAAGGCTTAAACTAAAAAAATGTTTATTTATATGGTCTTTCTATATCGCGGATTTTCTCCTGTTGCTGATGGGTCTGGAACATAACTTCCGCGATAGGCGGGCAATCGCTTGTATTTAAAAACCCGCAAAGTCGTGAATCCGCGAAAAGTGAACCGCGAAGTAGCGAGGGATTACTGTATTATAAATACTTGTTCAGCAGTTCAAATACAGTAAACAGTGATAGTTAAGCATTAGTATAGAGCAGGGCTAAAAGTAGTATGCCACAACCTTACCTTTTCGTTTGTTACATACTGTATAATGGTACGGTCAAATTTTGTTTGTCTATATTATATTAACGTCCTTTTTTATTTCATCTTGTAAAGCACTTTGAGCTATAGCATATTGTTTATATAAAAATGTGATATATAAATACATGTTTTTGTTGTTGATGCTATAGTGACACTTTTAATAATATTAACCAGTTCACACATTTACCAAAGGGGAAAAGGCTATTTTAATCTAAAAATACTTATGATAATACTATTAATTATATTATCCAGAGTCAATATAAAAACCAGAGTATTTCAACTACATACAGATACTTAAACATTAGTCTAGAACAGCATTAATTCAGTACTAAAATTATTAATATTGGGGCCATGTAATAACTATACATTTAACAATGCACTAAAGGTGCAGATTGTTAGTTATAATATAACAATATATAATGCTATTTAAATGACATAAAACAATTAAAAAAAGAAGATGTTGTGTAGTAAGAGTCTAAGTATTATTAATAGTAGGTACTCTTTTGCTATTGAGTAACTTAAAATATGCTGTACTTTGTTCAGAGTCACTAATACTATTCTATTAAGACATGACAACAGTGGTATTTTATGGACTATACTGTAGAAAGATTAGAGCTGTTTAATATGTATGCTGTCAGTATACTACTGACAAAGTCTATGGCATTTACTGAAATAATATTAAAAAGAAAGTAAAACTATGTAACAATATTTACAATATAGTAGGCAGATAGTAAAGTTTTACATCAGTATATAATATTGACTATTGTTTCCTCACAAATATTATTCTTTCTGCCACAAAAACGACTATAGCTTATCTTTATATATCTGGTTACACTTCAGGATGATCTTCTATGTTCTTCTTAGCTCCCTCAGGTGTACAGTACATGTACTGTACGATTGATTTCCAATTGTCACATACAGTCAGCTGGTTATATAAGACAAAAACATTTTTCTAACTTATGTAATTGTTTTTTGATGCTATTATGACATGCTCTTTTTTTTGATGATTTCAGTGCTGAAATTAGGGAAAAATACATATCTGGTTTCTTTCACACAACAGAAAACCTTTCTGCCTGGCAAAGTAAAGCACATATGAGTTATACAGAATTCAGTTTCCTCAGTAGCCTTTTCAAGAATTTGGGTGAAGACTGCCAACCTGAATTTAGCAGAATTTCCATTTTCTTGACTTCTGGAATCCCAGTGATCATTATATTTATTCCAAATACCCCACTTAGTAATTTCTAATGCTGTATCTTTGTAATTAGACTCAACTGAAGTTTACTCCATTTTTTCAATATGGGATACAGTAATCCCTCCTCCATCACGGGGGTTGCATTCCAGAACCCCCCGTGAAAGGTGAAAATCCGCGAAGTAGAAACCATATGTTCATATGGTTCTTTTGATATATTTTAAGCCCTTATAAACTCTCCCACACTTTTATAAGCATTTCCCACACAATTATACAGCATAAACCCTTTGTATTCTCTTAGATATTAGGTAAGATTCGTTGAAATTATGTATGTAAACACAGTTTATATACAGTAAAACCTAAATATTATTTTAAAGATATCGAGCGTCTCCGATATCACATATGTTACAGCCATTACGACAGACAGGCCACCAGCAATAAATACGTACAATGCAAGAAAAATTGTATACAGTAAAATGTGTGTACAGTGACACTAAACTATGTACATGTAATAAGTACTGTATTTAGATAATTAATTATAGTTACTCACCAACAATGACACGACGACTTGTACGATAACGATGAGTTTAATTCTACTGCACAACAAAGGATAGCGTTACAGCTCTTCTAAAGGAGCCTCTTCAGGTGACTGTGTAGCACCGCCGTTGTTCTTCTTCCAGCACTCTTCAATCTAAATCCCTAAAACAGATTCCATCCAGACTACTGCCTTATCACTTCCACCTGCTACTTGTTTTGCGCCCTGGTTAAAGGACACTGCGGCCGTAGATCTTATATGCTTTTCCTCCTTTTTAAATAAAAAGAATCGTGGACTCATTGATGCCGTAATGGTGTCCTGCAGCGGTGTAGCTGTTCCCTTCCTTCAACATATCCAAAACTTTTACCTTTTCTGCAATCATTTGCATCTTCTGTTGGTGCTTGGACACGGCCCCTGAATCAGTAGCAGGAGCACGTTAATGCTGAATGAGTGAGATGAGACTTCCTGGTTAATGCAGTACTCCGTCGCTGAGCCAATCAGCACACAGGAACTTAACTGTGTGCTCTGATTAGGTAGCTTCTCAGTCATCCGCCAATAGCGTCCCTTGTATGAAATCAACTGGGCAAACCAACTGAGGAAGCATGTACCAGAAGTAAAAAGACCCATTGTTCGCAGAAACCCGTGAAGCAGCGAAAAATCCACGTTATATATTTAGATATGCTTGCATATAAAATCAGCGATAAGAGTGAAGCCGCGAGAGTCGAAGCGCGATATAGCGTGGGATTACTGTATTAACATTATTTTTATTTATTCCTTTTGTGCACTAATTGTGTTCAATCACTCTTGTTCTGAAGTTTCACTCTTCTACTAAGTCCAAATATCAGGTCTATCAGTTCCATATTATACTCCACCCTGTATTCTGCATTACCATTTATATTACAGTATATTCGTCATGGATGAGTATGATAAATTAATCATTAATGCTGGGCACAGTGATAAGGACAGGCTGTAAAGTAAGTTCACAGTTCCACTAGAGCTAAGTTTGATGTGTGTTGCACAGGGCTTGTCTCTTAAGGTTCCATCAGGCTCAACAAGGCCTGGTGTAATGCCTACATCTACTCCATTAAAATCCACCCCTGAAAGTCTGGATTGTGATTTGCCCCTTTAATTAAGGCTGGTCTTTCAGGACTTACTTCTGTGGAATTACTAGAATCTAAAAGTATTTGCATGTGGAAAATCCAAATGAAATTAGGCAAGCAGTACACTATGTTGCCTTAATAGATATCCGAAATGCAGGAGATGACAGATTATGTTGTTTCCACTTTTTAGCACAATTTGTGAGCTTGACACAGTTTTGACAGCCAATCACCATGCTGCCTGTCATGGCCTATGGAAAATCGTAATCGCATATAAACAAGCTACAGACAAGTGAGAGAGAATACACCATAAAAACACAAACTAATTAATGTTAACAAAATGGAAACAATTACATGAAACAGGAATTTTGCAAAGACAACAATAAAAGTTAGGCATAAACCACTAATCGAATGAATTAAGTAGCAATTACAACCAGTAGACAAAAATATAACAATCAAAATTTAACAATCATAGCCAAACCTAATTGGGTAGCTACTTAACAGAAGTAGAACATGAAATAGATTGGGAAGAAGTAAATGCAAAGTATGCCAGTATTGCTGATGGGGCCAGTGACTGTATGAATGTCTTCTAGGTGTTATGAGTTCAGCTGCACTCTTGGCCTGCCTTTTTTCTTTTCTCTTTCTGTTGTGGTATAACAGACACAAGACATTGAGCAAACAACCCTCAATTCTATTTGCTTTGACCAAAATAAACATTTTTCTTCTTTCCTTGTGATCACATTGTGTGCATTGTATTTCCGACTGAGGTCTCATTGGTTGTCAATTCTCACCAACAAAGGGACACACCGCTATGCCTTAACAGAAAATCTGTGGCAAGTCACAGAACACTATGACTAAATTGCTGGGGATGTCACACTACACAACTGTAGATTTACAATTGAAAAATCACTGAAATGTTGTGTAGTGTGATGGAGGATTAAGACAAAAAAAGTAATATTGTCATGGGAGTCAAGAGAGGCAAAACCAACTTCAAAAGAAGTGTTTTTGTGAATGAAATTTACTTAGATATCTCACATAATTAATTCAGACTCTGGAGTTTACTGCTGCCTGATATAACAATGACAGTTTATGAAGTGAATAGAAAGAAATGGACACAACATACAGGTTTTTTGAGCATATCCAATATTTTATTAGAATTTGTATTTTTAAAATCGTTGTTAATTTGTCACTGAATTGATTCCAAAGAATATTTATCTGAACTACCTCTGACTTTGATTATGAAATAATATCATAATCTATATAAGATCTATAAGTACAGTGTTTATAGGTTACTTTATTTTTTCAGTATATGTGGGCATGGGAAATTTTAATCTAAGTATGTATTAAAATATAATTTTAAATGTATGTTAAAACTACTGCAAAATGATTGAGAAACTGAAACCTTTCATACTTAAATTTCAGCAAATGATATTTTTCATTTTCTTAAGGTGTTATGCAAGTTACTAAAGGTGCATGTTTGGCTAACAATAGCACCAGAATGTGGCATCTTGTTATACGTTGGTCTGATATGCAATTCAGAATTTCACTGTACCAGTGCATATGAATCTAAATTTTAGTTTAAAATAAGAGGTGAACAGCAAGAGAGTGAAGGTTGGTTGAGGAAAACTATACACACATACGCATAATACCCTCAGGTGAAAACTGATTAAATTCTACAAAAGGTAAAAAAAAAATATCTGAAGAGAGAGGGGGGATTCCTTTTCTTTTTGTGGTGAATTTGGGATGGGGTCTGGTTGGCCTGAATGAAGAGACGGTTGGTAATCCTTCCCTTGGACTTTGATGTATGGCTTGGAAAAACCCCTTCATGGGCATTAAAAGATTTTTCTTTTTACTTATGGCAAACTTACTGTATTATTGCTGTTAGTGAATTAGTCGTGGATTTGTTACTTGTTTTGTATTGTAATTTGTGTGCTGAAGTGTACGCTTCAGTGTGAGTTTTTTGTAACCAGTTGAAATTTTGTCATTTGTAATTTCTGTATCTACAATGATAACTGTCTTAAGATTCTTTCAATTACTTCTTGTGGTGTGCTCTGTATATTTAATGTGGGTAGAAGCAAAGTAGTGGAGGTCAGTTACATTTCTGGGTCATTTATTTATATATATATATATATTTTTTTTTTTTTTTTTTGCTGCCACTCTTAATGGAAAATCAATGTATATATGGATTTTTTTTGTTTTGTCTCTGGTTACTCTGGTATCTCTATCCCAAAAACATGCATGTTAAGTTACTTAGCAAAACTGAATAATAAAAACACATGTAACTGTGCCCAGCAGTGAATTGGTTGGCTTCACAAGACCCAGTTTTATAAAAAGCAGGTGCAAAAAACAAATTAGGTATTATTTGAATCGATTAATAAAGTACAGTATAATAATAGAGTATTCGCATACTGTAGGATGTTTACTAGTACAAATCCATAGTACAGTGAATTAGAGGTGGACACTAAAGTGGAAGACTTCTGGTTAAAAAGTCCAGCGCCTTAGCCAGTACACCACACATGTCATAGAATAGATGATGAACGGTGTAGGCTCAAGAGCGGCTTACATGCTGAGATAAATTAATAGTGTACATTGACAGAAAAACGTCTCTACCGTCCTCCCCATTCCTCCTTCCAGACTTTACGGAAAAAGAGCTAAAACGTTTTTTGATTGCTGAGTAGAACAAAAGTATTTCAGCAACCTATACCATCTTCCAAAACTTGATTGGTTAATCTGATGACAGCTGTGTTAACTAACTTAAGATCACATCTTTGCCAGACCAAGACATTCATTTGCAATCTGATTGTTTGCCTACACTGATGAGCATGTTCAGATATCTATCAGCTTCAGCAAGGTAAAATTTGACCGGTATCTGGAAGTGAAGTTAGATAAAATCAACAGAAGCTGTACCTTCTGTAAAACATGGGTTGATGTCTTTCTGCTCTTTTCTGAGCTCTACCTTTGCTGTACATTCTAATGTCTATGTGTCCAAAGTGTTATGTTCCAAAAACCTCTTAGTCTGTTCAAGTGACACAACCCAAATGATTGTCTGTAGAGCCTTACAATACTTCAGAAAGAAAATCGTAGTGGCTACACTGTGCAAAGTAGGAGACAACTGTATCACACATTAGCTTGTTTCCACATAAACAATTTCACTTCCTTTGTGAAATTACGTAAGATTGTACCGTCTAAAATGAGGTGAGATAAATAGACCATGGACACAAAGAATGAAAAATTTAGCAAAGATAAATAAGGACACACCGTTGCTATTAAAATTCTTCATTAGAACCTGGATTAAAGATAATGTCTAAAACTTTAGGTAATATTAAAATGCTTTATTTGTGATACTTTAAATTAAAACTTTAAACAGCTAGTAAAATGCCTAAGCATTCAAAAAACAGAACCCCTCTGTATCTGAACAAAACAGAAAATCAGAAAATCTCTAAACAATCTAAGAACAGCTTTTTCTATGTTAAACTTTATTTGTCTTGTGTATTTTGTGTTCTGTCTTTCCTGCCTAAATAGAATTATTCTCTCTATAATTTTTATGTTTATCAATAACTCATTTTTTAAGTTTTTTATGTATTATTAATTTAGGTATTATTTTTTTATAAATTATTTTGTGCAGACAAATTTACAATAAAATAGAAGTAGAAGTAGAAAGCCAGTGGCTTGTGTAGAAGTGGCCAAGACAAAGAGATGATGTACAGGGCAAAGCTGTGTAACAGTGACCACATCTGTGGTTTTCCTAGAGGAAGTTTTCCTTTAATATTCAGGAAGAACTGGCAAAATAGCAATCCCAACAATGAGAGTTGCATCTCAACTATGCTTTCTGGGGGCGGGAAGCTCAAGATACAGAAGGAAACATTCACACATTCCTTACTAAGGACAAAAGAAATATAAAATTTAGATGATTCTCAGTTCATTAGATGGGAATGCTGTGTCCCTAATCTTAACAAAACAGACTGGTGACTGGGCAAGCCAAAGAGTTGTGAGCAATGAGGGACAGATGGATATTTGAAAAATATTGTATAGAATGTAAATATAGCTGTTTGGAGGAACAGAAATTACAGTGTCATGTAATCTGTGCCAAAGGACTATAGTGGAGCTTAACTTTGGGAAGGATAAAGAAAATAAGAAGGAACTTGGAGAATGGCTCCTTTAATACTGCAAGGAAAACAGCAACAACTTCACCAGACCAGGACCTTCATCTAAGACAGTCTCAGAGCTCTTAGTTTTACACAAAACAAGTGCTGCTCAAAATGGTTTTAAAAAATAAAACATTTATATGGTGGCATTCTTATTTGGGAAGTTTGATTAGTTTACTTCCCACATTTCAAGAACTATCAGATTGATTTTTGAGTGTAAATGTTCCTGCTATGAGTGAATGTGGAATACTGCATGACTTTTTTTCAAGACTCATGCCCAGTGCTGTCATGAGATTTAAAATAATTAGTAATATTCACAAGAAAAGAATGCCTGTGAATAAACTCACACTTTATATTATCTTTAAAATGAAGTATATTATAAAAGTCATTTGTCATGTTCGGAAAAAATTAGCATGCTTCATAGAAAAGATTTGAAAATTCAGATTTTGTTTAATTCTGTTGTTTTAAACAGACTGGGCTCCAGAGACTTCAACATTGAAGTACTGACCCTGGTTACATAGCAACATTTTTCCTCATTTTGCTTGACAATTGCTAAGCAAGCACCAGATTTTTATGTTCTGTCCATTAGCACTGTAGATCATATAATTAACCACTATACTATGCTCACCACATTATTATAGTGCACATGTAAAACTGCAAGTACATAAAACTAATATAGCACTTTCAGAGACACAGCTTTTTAAATGACAAATTTGATTTGCTACAACATTGTGATATGATGTGGCTGCTACATACCTTCTGTGTGAGGCATAGTTTCCTGTTATATGCCCTGAACCGTCACAGCCTGGTGTTGGACACCTGAAAAACAATTTAATTAAAATGTTAAATGTGTTGAAATAAACCAAGCAGAAACATTATTATATTATTTATTCATCAGGTTGAATACTGAACAAGCAAATATAATGTTGGCTAAATGGTCATAATGGACATATGTACAGTATGTTGTGATGAGGATGGACTTTTAAACTCTAAGTGAAACTTATTAACCATTGTTTGATGTATCAGTTTTCATATTGTAATAGACAAATTACTGAAATTTGTATAGGTGATAAACTATATTAAAAGAATAAGCTTTAAAGAAAACTGTAACTTGTCATTTATTTTATATATTATTTTATAGTATTGCTCTTCTTATCATTTAACAGGTCAGAACCAGTTAAAAGAGGAATCTGGGGTTGCTGACATATTTAACCACAGTTTTGGAGGCTGCAAGAAACATTTCATTGGCCCACGGATATAGGTAAAACACTGTTGGAAGAACGTTCAAGAAAATAGGTTGTGTCTAGCCAGAATTGGTTCAGAGGTGTACGGCCATGGCACACTAAGGTAGTTGGGCCCTAAACAATGGCACCCCATTGGTCCAAAGATTACAGTAAAGTAGAGCAAGACTAGCTTAAATATGGGGCATGCCAGCAGTTGTTTGTCTCTGCCCTTCCATCAACATCCAGAGACAACTTCAGATCAAAGACTCAATAGCTCCGAAATGTAAGTATAAAAGAGCCACCTGATGTATAGACAATTGGATGCCTTGGCATTCTAGCAAGAAAAGTTGCAATTCATCCAGGTTGTATTGTAACATCCACTTGATTTGATTCTGCACATTTAAGAACTATAATTTAGAGAATTTTATTTTAGACTGAGTGAATAAACTTTTGAACTTGCTTCTCTGCTGCACCTTGAATTCTTTCTATTAAACCCTCTGGGGCATAGAGATAAGAGAAGAGAGAAAGAATTTTAACCTTAGACATAGTCAATAGTAGATTCTGATGGTGAACACAAGTGGAGTTGCAAACTACAGCTGCATCTGCTTTAGGGCAGGTTGGTTAATGGCTTAACAGAGCAAGAGTCAAAGGTTTGGGATACTCATGACTATGTAGAATATCCTAAGGCAATGACAAAACATATGTGTAAGAAATACCTGTAACAAGCTAAAGGAAAAGTTATAATGTACCATATTATTCAAATATCCATCCATCCATCCATTGTCTCCCGCTTATCCGAGGTCGGGTCGCGGGGGCAGCAGCTTGAGCAGAGATGCCCAGACTTCCCTCTCCCCGGCCACTTCTTCTAGCTCTTCCGGGAGAATCCCAAGGCGTTCCCAGGCCAGTCGAGAGACATAGTCCCTCCAACGTGTCCTGGGTCTTCCCCGGGGCCTCCTCCCGGTTAGACGTGCCTGGAACACCTCACCAGGGAGGCATCCAGGAGGCATCCTGATCAGATGCCCGAGCCACCTCATCTGACTCCTCTCGATGTGGAGGAGCAGCGGCTCTACTCTGAGCCCCTCCCGGATGACTGAGCTTCTCACCCTATCTTTAAGGGAAAGCCCAGACACCCTGCGGAGGAAACTCATTTCAGCCGCTTGTATTCGCGATCTCGTTCTTTCGGTCACTACCCATAGCTCATGACCATAGGTGAGGGTAGGAACATAGATCGACTGGTAAATTGAGAGCTTCGCCTTGTGGCTCAGCTCCTTTTTCACCACGACAGACCGATGCAGCGCCCGCATTAGTGCAGATGCCGCACCGATCCGCCTGTCGATCTCACGTTCCATTCTTCCCTCACTCGTGAACAAGACCCCGAGATACTTGAACTCCTCCACTTGGGGCAGGATCTTGCTACCAACCCTGAGAGGGCACTCCACCCTTTTCCGGCTGAGGACCATGGTCTCGGATTTGGAGGTGCTGATTCTCATCCCAGCCGCTTCACACTCGGCTGCGAACCGATCCAGAGAGAGCTGAAGATCACGGCCTGATGAAGCAAACAGGACAACATCATCTGCAAAAAGCAGTGACCCAATCCTGAGCCCACCAAACCGGACCCCCTCAACGCCCTGGCTGCGCCTAGAAATTCTGTCCATAAAAGTTATGAACAGAATCGGTGACAAAGGGCAGCCCTGGCGGAGTCCAACTCTCACTGGAAACGGGTTCGACTTACTGCCGGCAATGCGGACCAAGCTCTGGCACCGATCGTACAGGGACCGAACAGCCCTTATCAGGGGGGCCGGTACCCCATACTCTCGGAGCACCCCCCACAGGATTCCCCGAGGGACACGGTCGAATGCCTTTTCCAAGTCCACAAAACACATGTAGACTGGTTGGGCAAACTCCCATGCACCCTCCAGGACCCTGCTAAGGGTATAGAGCTGGTCCAATGTTCCGCGACCAGGACGAAAATGTATCTCTGAAATTCATTGTTGTATTTTATCAGTGAGCTAAACTAGTATCCCAGATGCATTTCAAGTATCTACATAATCAATTCAATGAGTGTTATGAAATAACCTAACCAGAATCTTTAAACAAGTAAGCAAAGCCAGCAAGCGAAAATGCTTGAGTTGCTCTGGATGATGCTTAATTTCAGACACCCATCATCTGGTTTTGCTAAATGGTGGTTTGAGCATTTGGTTGCTCAATGTGTTCTCAATAAATTTTTAAAATACAGTTAGGCTAGAAACTATAATTGATTTTAAATGGAGACAGAGAGA
Source organism: Erpetoichthys calabaricus (assembly GCF_900747795.2). Taxonomy (NCBI): domain Eukaryota; kingdom Metazoa; phylum Chordata; class Cladistia; order Polypteriformes; family Polypteridae; genus Erpetoichthys; species Erpetoichthys calabaricus. The sequence goes on along the minus strand of NC_041396.2, from coordinate 73,317,712 downwards.
GAGAGAGATAAATGGCATTTGTTTGGGCATAATACTGTGATAAAATTGACTGGGCAGTCAATGCAGTCCATGATGCTGGATCCATGAAGAAGCTACGTTAACCATTGTGCTATCATGTTGTCCTGCAGTAATAATTTTAGAAAATGCAAAAAGCTAAACCTCAAATATTGTTTCTGTTTGGATTCTGTTGACTACATAGACCAGCTTGTCCAATTTCTAATTTTGTAGTATTAAATAAGTATCTAAAAATCTAACCTCTCCACCAAATATCATTATTTAATATATTATGTATTATTTTACAATACAAAGTTTTGCGCTACTCAATAACAGACAATTAAATCAACATAAAAAGTTAGGTTGCAATCAGTAGATACATTATAGAGATTTTACGAATGGTTCAGGGATAGCATTCATTTTTAAAATTCCAAGGACCCTTACTTGAAAAGTGAGACAATTCATTTTTAACTCTTTTACTAAATGGCTACTGAAGGCTTCTGAGATTTTTAGGTTTTCAAATCCATTTAGTGTAACTAAACACACACACACACACAGAGGATATGTTTAGAAAAGCCAGTTTACCTCCGCACTAGTAATATCAAGATATATTTAATCTCAATAAGATTATTGAACAAAACAATATGCTGCCTCTCTAACTACAAAGTGTCAAAATACTGTATATACAGGTTATCATAACTTAAATACATGGAAAAAGTAATTACACTATGCATTGCAAATTTGGTCAATGTAAATGCAAATGTAACTCTCCACATCATTAGATCTTGGATTACACCCAAAGTTGTAATTGTTGTAATTATGAAATATCTCATCCATAACAGTTTTATTTTTACTTTTTCATTTTGGATGGGAGAAAGTAAAGTGTACAAGTTGTTTAAAAACCTTCTTTTTTTCTTAGGTGCCCCTTTTGCAGGACCCTATCAATTTCAGAGTAGTACTGGGATTGAAATTAATTAAAAAAGGGCTGGCTTATTTTCTAAGGTGTGTCCTCTGGAATTTTATTTCTTGGGAAAATATTTAGTAGAACCTGAGAGCATAGCTTTTATCAGTGCATTACTGTACAACAGTCAATTATTTTAGAGACCAGTTTTCATATTTGCATGTTGTGCAAAAGTAACTAATTATCAAACCTCCTCAATTTCCTTTTGCCAAATAAAGTTTTATAAAAAACATAAACTACCAGAATTCTATATATTAGGAAGGCCACTATTAACTAATTTATTTACATTTGACTCATTTCTAATTGTTGACAAAAAAATGATGAACACAAATTTAAAATAATATTAAAATACATTTAGAAATAATGAACATGTAACAAACAATGAAATCACAAATGAAAATTATAACAGTAAACACAGAAATGAAAATGCAAGCAAAAATCAAGACAACACAAAGTAAAATGAATATTAAAACAAAATATTAAGATGGAAATGTTTAAGTACAATGTTATTCAATAAATAAATGCTTTATATTGACATGTTAAATTATCTAAATAAATCAATCTTTTTAAAGTGGTCCAATTATAAGACCAAATAATTTGCAATTCATATTCACAGACGATAATACTTTCCAATAGTGTTGATGGCTGAATATTTTATCAAGGATTCATTATGTGAGCTTCTGTTACTTTGATATCTTGAGTGTGACATTAAAAGTCTGACTGAAAGTACATACTGTAATCTCATTAATTACAGGAGACAATCATAAAGACCTGCAAATTTGGCAAAGAAGGTGTTTTAGCTTATGGATTATGAAGGGTGCGAGGCCAATACAAATAAAAGTTTACTCATTTAGTGCTTTAGTACTAGTTGCTTTTTAAAACACTTAACATTGTTCATCTATTAATTCATTTATGATTTATCCATTTTAGAGATACATTGGGCTGAAGTGTATTCTGGCAGCATCCGGTGCAAGGAAAAAAACAAATCTGTAAGAGACAGCAGTCATTGTAAGGCCTGGTATTGCACAAAGCTGTAATCACTCACTCTAGGTCAATTTAAAGTGTCCCACTAATTGACTGGTTTGTGGGAGGGAAAGATGAGTATCTTCTTTACAATATTTAAAAAATATTTATTTGTTGTTAATGTAGTCATTTTTTTGATTGTTACTTCTGTTCAACATTGTTGGCTGTTTTACCGGAATACCACTCAACATTTTTTGCACGTAAGATTTTATGACGCAGAATTTTTTTAAATGATTTTGTAATCTAAAAGTGCATTTGTATCAGGCAATCACCTTATATTTTTTGTAAAAAAGGACATAACAATTATCCTTGCTAGACTATGAATAAGAAGGGTCTCCCTTTTAAGGAGTACGTAGTTTAAACTTCCTTTAACATCTCAAGTAGAAATTAAAACATTACTTGAATTGAAGTCTTAAACATATGAACAACACATTATTGTAAATTTTACAAAAATTAAAAATGTATATTGTAACATATCTACAGCATATAAGAAATGGGTACCAATGTTGTGAACTGTGGTTGTCAAACTCAGTCTGAGTGGTCACCATAACAAAGTTGTGTGGAGTTGCCATGTAGATTCAATAAATCCAAGATGAGGGGTAAGAACTCCAGTGTGATGCCAATCAAGACACTGTTATGGGTTGGGAAAGACATAGACATTGTAGATCTTGGTAAAGGACACTGGGTCTTGAGATGTGTGTGATGGTGCGGGTCGGCTCCTTGCTCCCTCTTCATTTTTTTGGAGCCTCTTGCACCCGACACCGTTGATAGTCTTGACCAGGATGAGCTGAGCAGATGAGAACAAACACACTAAGCAAGGGGATGGTGAAAAGTGCAAGTGCTTTTATTAAAAACAATTCACAAAACACGGTGTCCAAAAAGGTGCAGTGCTCCAAAATGTCAATAAATAAATAATCCATAAAGTAAAGGTGCCCAGTGGAGGTTAAAATCTAATAAATAAATCCAATAAAATGATGAGATTAAAAGCCAGAGACAGTCTATAAAAACAGCGAGCCCCAATGCTTGTCTCCATTTATCCCGTTTAGACCTTGCAGTGTAAGGAGACACCTGCTGGCAAGTGCAGTCAGTTTTCTTAATGGGGCTAAGTTCCCTGCTGCCATTCCTTTAGCGTCTTCAAGGCAACCCGACGAGCCCCACATATCTCTTCCGCCGCTCACCATTGGCCCTTGCGGTTAGATGCCGTCACTCAAACTCCCCAAGAAAGTGCTCAGTAGGAGCACCCCTATCACCGCCTCCAGTTTCCATGGCCCTGAGGCTCACTCTCGATCACCTGCTTCACTCGATAAGCTTGAGTGCTCTCTCCATCTCTGCCTCTCTTCCATTTCCCTTTCAACCTCCTTCTCTCTTTCACGGTCACTGGCCAGTGTGTTTTCCTCCGATCTGGTTGATTGTTTTGTTTTTTTTCATAGATTTTCTCCTCCTCCTGCACTCGCGCTTCCCTTTTTAAAGTGGGGACGTGGCACAGCTGCAGCAATCAGCAACTCCCACCGCCAATTAGGGTCGCAGGAGATGCTGCATCTGTGCAATAAGTGCAGGGCCGTCCGCTCCCACATTGGGAACTGCTCTCGCCATGCTACCACGCTCCACCATACAAAGACGCAAGTGTGGTGATTATTTATTTAGAAGATGCCAATAAGCCGTGGACCTCGCTTTACCACAAAGTGAAGCATTACATCTCTGATAGGGAGTGAATCAGAGGGTATGCAGAACCTTGAAAAATAAGTTACATATTTTGAGTTCTTACACAGTATTCAACATATGAAAGATTTTTGATATTAGGTACCTTATAAGAATTCTATATTGATAATACTTAAGCATCTTTAAATGTCTATGTCTCAAATTAAATCTTAAAACAATCCATTTCTTCTATTATGTGCAAGTCAGAAATTGTGTTACAAGATACTAAGTTTTCCTAATCATTGCTCAATATTGTTTGTAGAAATTATACAACCTTAGAGTAATTAAGATGTATGCAGTATTTATACAATCAGTGACTCTCTTTCAATAAGTACCCTCTGGCAGTGTTAGGGAACATTACTTTTAAAAGTAACTTACTTTACTCATAACTCACAAAAAGTAATTAAATACAGTGGTGTGAAAAACTATTTGCCCCCTTCCTGATTTCTTATTCTTTTGCATGTTTGTCACACAAAATGTTTCTGATCATCAAACACATTTAACCATCAGTCAAATATAACACAAGTAAACACAAAATGCAGTTTGTAAATGGTGGTTTTTATTATTTAGGGAGAAAAAAAAATCCAAACCTACATGGCCCTGTGTGAAAAAGTAATTGCCCCCTGAACCTAATAACTGGTTGGGCCACCCTTAGCAGCAATAACTGCAATCAAGCGTTTGCGATAACTTGCAATGAGTCTTTTACAGCGCTCTGGAGGAATTTTGGCCCACTCATCTTTGCAAAATTGTTGTAATTCAGCTTTATTTGAGGGTTTTCTAGCATGAACCACCTTTTTAAGGTCATGCCATAGCATCTCAATTGGATTCAGGTCAGGACTTTGACTAGGCCACTCCAAAGTATTCATTTTGTTTTTCTTCAGCCATTCAGAGGTGGATTTGCTGATGTGTTTTGGGTCATTGTCCTGTTGCAGCACCCAAGATCGCTTCAGCTTGAGTTGACGAACAGATGGCCGGACATTCTCCTTCAGGATTTTTTGGTAGACAGTAGAATTCATGGTTCCATCTATCACAGCAAGCCTTCCAGGTCCTGAAGCAGCAAAACAACCCCAGACCATCACACTACCACCACCATATTTTACTGTTGGTATGATGTTCTTTTTCTGAAATGCTGTGTTCCTTTTATGCCAGATGTAACGGGACATTTGCCTTCCAAAAATTCAACTTTTGACTCATCAGTCCACAAGGTATTTTCCCAAAAGTCTTGGCAATCATTGAGATGTTTCTTAGCAAAATTAAGACGAGCCCTAATGTTCTTTTTGCTTAACAGTGGTTTGCGTCTTGGAAATCTGCCATGCAGGCCGTTTTTGCCCAGTCTCTTTCTTATGGTGGAGTCGTGAACACTGACCTTAATTGAGGCAAGTGAGGCCTGCAGTTCTTTAGACGTTGTCCTGGGGTCTTTTGTGACCTCTCGGATGAGTCGTCTCTGCGCTCTTGGGGTAATTTTGGTCGGCCGGCCACTCCTGGGAAGGTTCACCACTGTTCCATGTTTTTGCCATTTGTGGATAATGGCTCTCACTGTGGTTCGCTGGAGTTCCAAAGCTTTAGAAATGGCTTTATAACCTTTACCAGACTGATAGATCTCAATTACTTCTGTTCTCATTTGTTCCTGAATTTCTTTGGATCTTGGCATGATGTCTAGCTTTTGAGGTGCTTTTGGTCTACTTCTCTGTGTCAGGCAGCTCCTATTTAAGGGATTTCTTGATTGAAACAGGCGTGGCAGTAATCAGGCCTGGGGGTGGCTACGGAAATTGAACTCAGGTGTGATACACCACAGTTAGGTTATTTTTTAACAAGGGGGCAATTACTTTTTCACACAGGGCCATGTAGGTTTGGATTTTTTTTCTCCCTAAATAATAAACACCATCATTTAAAAACTGCATTTTGTGTTTACTTGTGTTATATTTGACTAATGGTTAAATGTGTTTGATGATCAGAAACATTTTGTGTGACAAACATGCAAAAGAATAAGAAATCAGGAAGGGGGCAAATAGTTTTTCACACCACTGTATGTTATTTAGTTAATTATTATAAAATGGCATGTGTTCCAAACAGTCCATTACTTTGCCATTACTTTTTCTTTTTTCGTATGAAAAACTGCACATTTCATTAGCCAGTATTTATTTTTGAATCTTATGCACATGAAACTGACCATAAGCACAGCAAAATTTAGTAACTTTCAAGAATTTTATAAATACATTTAATCCTTCATGTACTGTGAAGTAAACAACATTCATGCCCTTTTTGTATCCTCACCCTGAACCCTTGAAGATTCTGAGTATTAACACTGGCCGCTGTGTCATCTGATCATACTGTTTCAAAATATCCATAGGAAATAGCTGGGCTAAAACTAGGCAGCCATTTTATTTATAGGTATACGTTACTGGATTGCATGAAGTACATGCAAAGGAATGTTGTACCGTCCACCATGTTTGCTTCTTGACACAGTGGCACTGTGGTAATCATAGACTCCCTATGGCCCTAAACTGGGCCAATTAAATTTACCCCTCAGCACAGACAATATTAAAGGTCCATTTATAAATTCTGTTTAATTCTTTTTGCTTGATTGTGTGCTACGCACATGCTTAAATTTTTTCACAAATGTCACTAGATGGCCAGAGTGCATGCATGCAATGTTATACCAAAAGCAGCAGACAAAGTCTTTGCAAATAAAGGCAATACTTCTGTGAAATAATTTTTTTTTGGAGTGGCGTGAATAAGCTTCCATAGTAATGCAGTAACACCTATCTGCTTTTTTTTTTAAAGTAATGCACGTTACTTTTAACTCGTTACCCCTAACTCTGGTAACCTTTTAGATGCTTCAGCATATTTGAATGACAGCTATATATTGGACCATTTGATTTCATAGTTCTCCAAAAGGGCTGGGGATGATGTTAAAATTGAACTTGATATAAAACACAGTAATTCTGAATGTGCTCAGTTATTATACATTCAATTTTATATAGCTAATGAAAGGGAAAACATATTAAATAACTTTGACATATAGGGTTAGTTCTGGAACAAAGGTACTTTGCTGAGGATGGAAGTGCCTTGGGCAGGTCTAGGGATACTTACATGTCACCAGCTGGGGACTGTAGCCTACATTTGGAGTTTGTGCGGGTGGACTATAGGGTGTGCCACAATGTGACTTTCAGTTGAGAACTTTGTTGTTTTTGTGCATTTATCTAAAATTTATTTAGACTGTTCTTTTTAGAAACTCTGGATTAATTGTTTGAAAAAATCACACTTATTGTTTATAGTTGTACTGAAGAGCTTCAGTGCTTAAAAGGGGAATGACAAAGTTACATGGAGAGATGTAACTGAAATGAATGATATATTTGATCTGATTCTGCAGTGTAATATATTTTTTTTTCTGTGCTATTCATATATTGTCCATAATAAACATTATGTTCAAAAACTAGGTTGTTCCTAAGCATACCTAGTACAGAGGTACCAAGGGTGAAAGGTCAATGATCAGCTTTGTAGTTGTGTCATGTGATCTAACTTTGTATGTAAAGTATAAAGAGAGGCTCTGAAATGGCTCATATCACTAGAGAGTCTGTATGGTAGACAGGATGTACTAGAAATTGCAAAGAGATCATTTGTTTGTCACATTTTCCATTTTCAGGATTTCAATTCTACAAATAAATTAAATAAATAAAAAATACAGAATTTCATTTATTCACATCAGATCAGATACTTTCTTTCATAGAATATCTAGGAAACAAATAAGAAATAAAATAATATGAAGGAATTACAAAAAGATCCTGAAATATACAAAAATTTAGAAGCTGTTTGGCATGCTTAATTAGATGAGGTAAACAACCAGATTCCAAAATAACATTTGAACTTGTTTTTTGTAAAGTAAACTTATTTTTTGTTTTGCAAAAGTGAAATAGGACTGCTTTCTTCACTTGTGATATAGTACTTTGTTTAGGATTCATCCAGTTGAGAAAGATAAAACAATGTGTTATTATTGCAATACAAGTTATCGCAATAGATTGCATTTTAAGCAGTACTGTCCCATGTGGTACAGCGTAATCGTGGCCCGTAGGAGTGTTTGGTGTAGTAGTGAGCGGATTGTATGATTAGGTTAGTTGTTCCAAAATGGCACTCTGCGGAGTGTAATTACCAGTCTGCACCCACAGGAGTCTAAAGGGAGCCAGGAAAAAAAAGAATCAAGGATGTAAGAGGGAATTCTGCTCTCCAGAATTGTTTGGGGCCACTGTGGAGAGAAAATGGCGAAACAGTCAGGGGAACCTCAGTGGTGGAGCAGCATGAAGCGTGCTCTAAGGATAGACTGGATTGCTCCTGATGCACAGCAGAGAGCTGAAGTGATCAGGGCTTTTACAGAATCCCACTGAGGCCAAAACAAGTGGGAAGATGGAGCCAGACTCAGTATGTCCCGTAGGATGCAAAAGGGATGGTGGCTGGGAAGGGAGTCCTTGAGGAGCTTCTGGGGATTCAGTGGACATCAATGCAATACGGAAGACAGAGTCAGATTCAGCATGTCCTGGTGGATGCCGAGGGATGGTGACCAGGGTGGGAGTCGGAGGGCTGCTTCCCCCAGTGTCTCAGCCCCACTAAGCATACCTGGGAGATGGGTGAATGGGGCAAGATGAGAATGAGACAGAGACAGCACTGGATAGAGAATTTTAATGGCAATTCGGTCTTTTGATTTTAAAGGAATATTTATTGTTATTTATTTGACTTTTAACTTCCTCACACGCACTGTGTTTCTATTAGATAATTTATTCATTTAAAAAGATTTTGAACTACACTCAGATACACTTTCTTGTTTAGAAAATAAAATGCATGATACACTTTCCACCAACCCTTGTTGTTTTGTGTCCTCTTTGTCCAATCCATGTTCACTCTATGACTATCAATGTCCCAGGTTCATGGACAACCTACCTATTACATTCTACCACTAGCCCAAACAGTTCATTTCTGTCCGATTCATTCCTTAGTCTCATAGTGCATACTGATTATTTACAACCCTGCAGCAGTACTGGTTTGAAGGTTCCTTACACTTCTCCACTTTAGATTTCTTAGGAAGTATTTGTTTTAATTTATAGCTTCTGCAAATGCTGTATGAATGTTAAAATTGCATCCTGTTTTAACAAAAGATTTAGGCTAATATATTAGAATGCAACAAAAATAAATATTTCAAAAGTATTAATTCTCCAATATAATGTTAGATGAAGACTAGACCATTTGATAAGGTATTGTTAAACATATTTAATTAATCAGCTGAAGTTAAATTTGAATAGGTCTTTAAATCACTGTGTAGTTATGATTCCTAGGCATGTAAATGGCTGTTAGACAGTTAAGAAAATAATATATTATTACTCAAAATTATCTTGAGCTGTAAAATTTCTTAAAACTCCTCTAATATATTTAGTTCATATGTAAGTGATGACTATGAATCAGTAATATAAAGCACCTTTTGACAGCTGGAACATGGAGGAGGTCAGGGAACAGGTGTCTGAATGAACTCTTCAAGAACTCAATGGTTTTGTTGTGGTGGCAAATCTGGGATGCATTGGTTGCCAATAAGAGTAATTTAAAAAGTCAGTGAAATAGGCCTCCCATGCTATATTATCTGGTGAATGTTCATATATGACTAAAGAAGAAGGACGCCTCACGCCTGGATAAACTGGTAAGGAAGGCAGGCTCTATTGTAGGCATGGAGCTGGACAGTTGTGAATTTCCCCTTGGGATTAATAAAGTATCTATCTATCTATCTATCTATCTATCTATCTATCTATCTATCTATCTATCTATCTATCTATCTATCTATCCTTCTCAACATCCGGCGCCACCGAGAGTGGCAGCCTGTTCAGCAGCTCCGCGTATGACTGTAGCCTATGTGTATGTGTACTTTTCTACTTTTATTTATCTATTTTTATTTATTGATCACTCCTATCACTTTATTTTATGTGGATTTGTTCACTGGACACACGTACTTTTACAACATGGGCATGGATTTTTACACGCCGAGACTCTCCTATTCAAGTACTCAACTTCGAGCGCTGAGAACAAATGCCAGTGCCGGTGTGGTTCCCTATTTACCTGACGAGGTAAGAAGGCGGTACCGTGGCAGCAGAGCCGGCACTAAGCTAAAAATGAAGCGGCTTGCGAGAAAGTGGCGTTTTAAGCCTTCGGTGCCTTCTGTGATTCTGGGGAATGTGAACTCAATCTCAAATAAGATCGACAAACTGGCTGCGCTGGTGAAAAATGTCAGAACCTACAAAGAATGCAGTTTGTTGTGTTTTTGCGAAACGTGGCTAACTAACACCATCCCAGATGCTAATGTGGAAATACCCGGGTTTAGCACAGTTAGAGCGGACAGAGATGCAAGTACCTGTGGGAAGCACAAAGGAGGAGGACTCGCTCTCTATATCAATACACGGTGGTGTAACTCTGGACATGTTAACGTCAAAATCTCCACTTGCTTCAGGGACATCGAACTGTTGGCCGTAAGTTTACGTCCCTATTACTTGCCCAGAGAGTTTGGACATGTCATTGTTGTTATTGTATACATTCCTCCTCGGGCGGACGTGGAGTCAGCGAGTGACATCATCCATTCTGCTGTTGCTAAGTTACAAACGCAGCACCCTGAGGCGCTTGTGCTAATCGCTGGAGACTTTAACCATGTGACGCTGGACAAAACATTACCTGCATTCTCCCAGTATGTGGACTGTAACACCCGAGGAAATAAGACTATTGATTTACTGTATGCAAACGTTAAAGACGCATACAGCGCCACCCCGCTGCCTGCGCTTGGGAAAGCAGATCATAACCTGGTTCTGCTTCAGCCTCACTATAAACCAAAAGTGAGAGTACTACCTGTAACCACACGATCATTCAGGAAGTGGACCCCGGAGGCTGAGAATACTCTGAGAGAATGTTTTGGAACTACAGACTGGGATATCCTGCAGGGATCTCATAGTGAGAACACTGATGAAGTTGTTGACTGCACTACTGACTACATCAACTTCTGCATGGACATTGTAGTTCCAGTAAAAACTGTACACTGCTATGCTAACAACAAGCCATGGATTACAAGTGACATCAAGGGCCTTTTGAACCAGAAGAAAAGGGCTTTTAAAGACGGTAATCAGCATGAGCTGAAGCGCGTGCAGAAGGAACTCCGAGTCCAGCTCAGGGCGGCAAAGGAGCAGTACAGGAGAAAGCTGGAGCAGAAGTTGCAGAATAACAGCATGAAGGAAGTGTGGGATGGGATGAAGATCATCACTGGCTGCAGCTCGAAACAGGGTACCACCATCGAGAGAGACGTGAAGAGAGCAAACCAAATGAACAACTTCTTTAACAGGTTTGACCACCCTAACCCACTCTCACCTTGGAGTACTGCACTCTCTACACATCCTTCTGCTGATACCAACATAGGAGAGACATCCCCACCCATAATTACAACAGCGCAAGTGAGCAGAGAGCTGAAGAGACTTCGTGGGTCCAGATGGAGTATCGCCACGACTGCTGAAGGTCTGTGCATCGGAGCTGGGGGGTCCTCTACAGCGCATCTTCAACCTGAGCCTGGAACAGGGAGAGTCCCGAGGCTTTGGAAAACATCTTGTATCACCCCAGTCACAAAGGTAACACGTCCTAGTGAGCTGAATGACTTTCAGCCTGTTGCTCTGACATCACATGTGATGAAGACCATGGAGAGGCTGCTGCTTCACCACCTTAGGCCACAGGTTCAACACGCCCTTGACCCTCTGCAGTTTGCATATCAGGAGAAGGTGGGAGCGGAGGATGCCATCATCTATATGCTACACCGATCCCTCTCTCACTTGGACAGAGGCAGTGGTGCTGTAAGAATTCTCTAGCGCCTTCCACACAATCCAACCTCTGCTCCTTAGGGTCAAGCTGACAGAGATGGGATTAGATTCATACCTAGTGGCATGGATCGTGGACTATCTTAAAGACAGACCTCAGTATGTGCGTCTTGGGAACTGCATGTCTGACATTGTGGTCAGCAACACAGGAGCGCCACAAGGGACTGTACTTTCTCCGGTCCTGTTCAGCCTATATACATCGGACTTCCAATACAACTCGGAGTCCTGCCATGTGCAAAAGTTCGCTGATGACACTGCTATCGTGGGCTGCATCAGGAATGGGTTGGAGGATGAGTATAGGGACCTAATCAATGACTTTGTTAAATGGTGTGACTCAAACCACCTACAACTGAACACCAGCAAAGAAGTTTGTATCTCTGCCGTTTGTTGTTGATAATATCCCCATTCGACTGTGATATTAAATGAACTCTGGAGTCCTTCATAGCTAAGTGTCTTATAGTTAACAGCACTTTCAAATCTGGATTTAAAATCCTCTTCCAGAAAACGTTACAGTTTGCTCATTGCAGGATATTGTGTAGCAGTTACCTCAAGATCAGTTCAACTACCATGGAGTCATGTTCAGAAATGAGGGTGGAGATGATTGTAAAATTAACCGTCAAGAAGGTATAATAATGGAAGTTTCACAAACATTATTCCAATATTCTGTGGTGATGAAGGAACCAAGCAGTTGGAAGTAACATTCAATTTACCAGTCATTTTACATCTCTATCTTCACCTACAGTCATGAGCATTGGGTAATGACAAAAAAATTAAGTTCATAAATACAATCTGATGCAGTGAGGTTAGCTAGGCTCACTCTTCATGATAAAAAGAGCACCTTAACAATATGGGAGGACTTCCAATTGGCACCACTGCTTCTGTTGCAAAAAAGAAGAAAGTTGAGGGTGTTTGAGCATATAGTGAAGAAGCTTTGGGACAAACTGAGGACATGTTAGATAGATTAAATTTATACGGCAGCCTGTAATTTCCAGTTTAGGATGATCTGTCCTGCTCACCTTGCTGCACTTCACAACCTAAAGAAGATCATTCCTAAGGTGTAGCAATATTATTCTAATTTACAGTATTTTTAAATATACTTTACAGCTTCCTGTTCTGGCAGCACAGGGTGAAAAGTGGATGGTATTCTGTTACAGAACATACTGACACTTATGCCTAATGTGGGATTTCCAATTAATTTAATATGTGCATCTTTTCGATTTGGAAAGATAATTGGTTTAATCAGATGGAAACCCTTCATAGACAACTGGAGAATGGGACGCTTCTGCACAGTTTACATTGTTTAAGTTAATGCCTACTGTATAAGATATCTTTGCAATCTTTACTCTTTGTAAGTGCATCTGTGACAGCTGTATCTTAAAACAGAGAAAATTCTGTGTGATTTCAAGTATGAATTAGTTTACTGTTTCAGTTTCACCTTCACAGCGGTTACAAAAGCTTATGCATTTTGCATGTTTTTCTCTTTTACTGGTCTGACTGCTGTTTGTATCCCTAATACAATGCCAGGAAAGAGATGCACATGCGCAAGCAGCTCATACAGTTGCACCCTTCTGTTGCTGCTATAGGTAAGTTAACCACAAAAGTACTAAAAAATGTCACATGTCTGAAAATGAATGGGAGAGAAAAACAGTTATGTAAGCTTCAAAAAGACTAATACTATCTTCAGATCATTATTGAAAAGAATGGAATTTATCAGCCTGCCTCTAAACAATTAACTAATTAATTAAACAGGAAAGATGCAGCTCTCTAAGTGATATAAATATAGGATGTGTTTAGAAAGGGAGCTGCTGTTGATCTATAGGCAAAAGATCGGAGCTGCTGGGCATGCAGCAAAGACTGTGCTGTGCTATACAGTTTGTACAATGCACAAAAATGTCAATTGTACAGCAAACAGCAAGAACAGGGCAGGATTAAAGCTTGCATGTGCTGAAAGAGTTACTTAGTGGTATAAGTTACAGCACACTGAGCAGGGGATATGGCTTATCAGTGCTTAAAGAGTTGCTTTTGCTTCTGAGTATCTTTAGACTGGAACTAAAATCTTTAAGATAAATGTCATCTTTGATATTGCTAATATACAATAAATCAATTACTTTCCAAATTCCTAGTCTCTCTATTATAAAAGAAAATCTTGAGATGAGATGAGACTATTGTCAAGAGATTTTTTCAAGTTGGTAGAGGGGATCCCGCCATTGCACTCTCAGGTCTTATAAATGTTTACCTTTTATTCACTTTAAGTTTCTAATAAAAGAAGACTTATTATGTCCAAATCTTATTGAAGAATTTCATACCAATGGGTTATCAACAGAAGAAATGATTACACGGACAATCCTAGCACTGAGAAACGATGAAGTCAAACGAATTAACGCAAACATTGTCGATCAGTTACACGGTAAGTTGGTTAAATGCGTATCAATAGACTATGCTGAAACAGTTGGTGGTCATGGTGCGGAAGATGAAAAAAACAACTTACAATATCCTGTAGAATATCTACAACTGTCAACACCGTCCGGTCTTCCACCGGCCGAATTACTGTTGAAAGAAGGATGTATCATAATGTTATTGTGTAATTTATGTATGAGTGATGGGCTATGCAATAGGGTAAGATTAGTTGTATTCAAATTGGTCGAACAATTCTAACATGTAAGATTTTAACATGCGACAAGAAAGGTAATGTATGTAGTACATCTTCCGCGTATAATATTAGACACCAAAGGAGATCTTGATATGCCATTCATATTAAAACATTTACAGTTTGCTGTTAGAACAGCTTTTGCTATGACAATTAACAAATCACAGGGACAAGCATTTGAAAAAGTCGGTTTATTTATTAGAGAGAAAGAAACGATATTCACTCACGGGCAGTTATATGTTGCATTGTCACGATGTAAGTCTAAACACGGAATCAAAATTCAATGCAATATTGACTATTGGTATTGTTACTAAGGTAGAGAAAGGTAGGACTGCACTATATACTTGTTGGATGGTTATTGGAATTTTTACCTTTTTTGAATCAAAAAAAATGTAAAAATCTTACATTAAATTAATAGTCAATAATTCTCTGGCACTACAATTTATCAGCAAAGCTCCAGTCCTATTCTCCTGCAATTGTACTTTTAACTTCAGCTGAAATTTTAACTCTTTATTTGGTACTTTCAAAAAAGGTCATGTTTAAGAAAACTGAAGAACAGTTAGTCACAGATGCTTCACCAGTAGTGCACATCAACCAATGCCATTTTTACATCACTTGAATTGGAATCTGCAATCTATGAGAGCTACTCAGCCACAACAAGAATAGTTAGGTTACATTTTTAACTATATGACATTGTAAAGTACTTTTAAAAAGCATGTATTTAATGTAGTCTGCTTTCACATGTAATAACATTCTGTTATCACTTTTATTTTTTAAAATGACTCATTGCCATAAAAATATTTTTAAAAAACTGACTCTAACTAAAAAATGTAAAATTTTCCAACTTATATCAGTTACCTTACGTTATCGCAAAATATACTCATAAGTTAATTTTGCTTGCTTTGTAGAATTTGTGAGAATGATATTCAAAACATTTATAATGTAAAACTGTCAGATCATAAAACTTATTATTCTTACGAAAAATGAAGAGTATTTAGTCTTTTATTAAAACTGCAGAATCTTTCTGAAGTTCTCCTGTAAGTGTTTTTCTGCAGATGAATAACATCATGTGTAAAATACAAATGTCTCATTTAATTTAGTTTTTTCATATTGAAAATGAGAAATTCTAATAAAAGATCATTATTAATTACTTTTAGTGATAATTTTCATTTCTTTTTATATAGGTGCACAGATATGTCTATAAAAATATGGTAAGTAGTAACCAGGCTGGAGCCATGAAAACATACGTATTTTCATTGCCCAACTGTTGACTTATACCTATATATTAAAAATGAAAGCATTTTATTTACATGAATACTGAGATTCAGGTACAAACTGTACTAAAAACTGTAAAAAAGAAGATCATCTATCAGGCTTTATCTTTATCATATAACTAATCATAATGCATAAATATGTACTGTAAACTATGCTATATACTAAACTATAAGCATGATATATACAAAAGGAGTTTAAATCTTACTTGAGCTCTTGTGAGTTGGTTGCCATCATGCTTCGTATACTTTTGTCAGCTAAGGGACATCCAGACAGACTGGAAAATATGTCAGGACACTGATATTAGCTACATGAAATCCATTTACATCTTATACAAAATTAAGACAAAATACACAATAAAATAATAGTAATATTTAAGAACATAACAGAACAAAACAAAAAGAAGCATGTGCAAGAAAGCGATGGTGCAGGTGCTGAATACTGGGTTGTTTAAATCATAGTTAACCCTCTGAATAGTATAAAAATAATTTAAAATAAAACATGTTTTACTTATATTTTAATGTACACTTTTGATTTTAAATTCTATTAAATATTATATACAATTTTCAGTGCCAGGGTTAACCATTTCAAAAGTTTAAACAACAGGTAGAAAAATGATGCACTCCAAAACAGACTCGCAATCAAACACATTTACTATACATAACTGATTTAGCATGCTTCCAATTTTACAACATCTATTACTCAAAGGGTTAACAGTGAGAATTAACACTATTGTTTGACAGCATTATTGAGGTAAGCTGAAAACAATAAATCGAAAAGACAGAATCCACCATGAAAAAATGAAGTCACACCTTCTATGTGAGGCGTAATTACCAGTCACATGACCACTCCCATCACACCCTGGTGTTGGACATCTGCCACCAAAAAAAAAACAAAAAACAAAAAAAAAAAAAAACAAACAAAAAGAAAAAAAAAACACAACAACCAAAAGAGTAAGTATGTTTAAAAAGAGTTTTCCATAGTTTCATTGTTTCCAGTTTAGCTTCACTGTCTGCAATGGGTTCATAAGCAAATTTACAGAAAGCTGCAATATGAATTACATGAAAATGATGTTTTATTACAATAAAGCATCTGAAATAATAAAAAGCCAATACACATTAGCTAACAAGTTAGGTAAATGGGAGACTGCAACAGTAAAATGCTGCATATGTAAGCATGCTATTTGTGCAAAGGAGAGATAATATTGTCATTTTAAAGCAAAACAACAACAGGGCAAATAAATATATATATATATGTATATTTATATGTTGTATACAAGCACATCATTATATTTATAACAGTGCACCTCCCAAAATGCTTACGTTATCAAATCCTTTTTGCTTTCTTTGCATTGTGCATATTTTGGCTTGGGACTGGGGATTGTAACTTCTCCAGGGTATCTCCGTTCTTCTAAAGTGTCTTGGAAAGGATCTAAATCTTCAGGCTAGAGGCAAATGATAACAAGGTTTTTAATTGCATAATTAAAATAATTCAGTAGAAGCTTTTCTGCAAGTTTAAATATTAATGTCCTGTTTTTAAATGCTAACATCACCTTTTCTTATCTTTGAAGGAATACCACCGTTGCCAACCTGAAAACCTCTGTTGTGCAAATTTTTGCAAGGATACTCAAAAATCATAATGTTATAAGTAGTTAAGACAATTAATATTTGAACAGATGTACATAGTTTATGTATATATTCTTGTTGTTTTTAAAAATGGCAGAAAGACTTAAGGATTGACTCTCCATGATTCTAAAGATATTTGCTATACCTTTTAGTATTTTTTGCTTCTTTCATCAGTTCTTTTGTAATTTTGACTCGGATTAAATGAGGTGCTTTGGTGTGCACCCAGATGCTTTTAGTTATACAGCCTGCTTATCTATAATATAACCGTATATTAATACAACTTTTAATTTATTATCTAAACTCACTCTATTGAGTACTGGTAAACAAGAACTGGAAAATATCAGGGCAGCTTCCAGCAACCAAACCTCCCCAAAGTGAAGAAGGATGGAAGAAGGCACCTACTGTGGGACACTGCCTCCCCCAAATGCTTATTTCCCTATAGCTTTTCGGTGCCTCGAATTCCCACAGGACACCATGGGATCTGGAGTTTGGCAGGGGGACCTGGGTACTCATACTTTTTACATAGCCTGGGAGTACTATCAAGTCACGGGGACAGAAATTCCGAAGTACTTCCAGGCTGACAGAAAACGCAACTTCTCCATTTCATCTGGAAGTGCAGGAACGTCACATGGACGGAAGAACCAAAGCACTTCTGGGTAAGACACTATATAAAGGACTGTTGAAGACCCAGCAAGTGAGCCATAGTCAGGAGGAGTAGGACAGAGCTTGCTGGGAGGTGTGGAGGAGAGATTTGTGTTAGTTTATTGAATTTATTATTATTGTATTGCCTGTTTATGGTGGTGGAGGTGCTTCAGGGCACGACAACCGGTAGAAAAATAATTAAAAACCTTCTTGGTGATTTTACTCTATGTTCAGTGTTTGTGTCTGTTGGGTTGAAAGGGGCAACAGCAACCCCTAGTGTCTTACAATGTATATGAAAATGCAGTCCCCATGAGGGAAGTGTGCAGAGATACATTTGGGTGTCACTGAATTTACACGTATACAGTGCTTTTTTATTTTTAAACATTTTATTGAATTTATTAAAATCAATCAACATTTCATACAAGCAACTCAAATTTTACAAAACTAGGTTCAAATCAAGTCAACCCCCACCCATGTTAAAGAGAGCTAGGCCAACATAGTGAAACTTTAACAGCAGAAAAGATAAGTAAGTAAATAAATAGAATAAAAAGGGGAAGAACACCCGCTTCCTCAATTTAAATGCTTATTCTAAAATATTATTAGTTAGATCCTGCCAGGTTTTAAAAATGTTTTGCACAGATCCTCTAAGTGAGTAATTTTTTCCAATTTCAAGTAGTATATAACATCGGTTACCCAATGACTCAAAAGAGGTGAGTTAGGATTCTGCCAGTTGAGCAAGGTAAGTCTACATGCCAATAGTGTAGTAACGGCAATTACAGTTAGTTTGTCCTTCTCCACTTTAAGACCATCTGGACGTACACCAAACCCAGCTGTTAGTGGATTAGGAGAGATTGTGAAACTCAGGCTGTCTGAAAGGCATTTAAAGATTTTGGTCAAAAATTATGTTAATTTGGTGCACCCCCAAAACATATGAGGCTGGAACTTGATTGCAACGTTCGCAGGTTGGATCTTGCCCTGGAAACATTTTGGACAATTTTAAACGAGACAGATGTGCTCGACAGATGATTTTATTTTGAATAATTGTATGCTTTGCACATATGGAGCTCGAGTGAATTCTGTGCATTACTGCCTTCCATTCCTTTTCCGAAATGTTAAGTGAGAGAACCTTTTCCCAATGTACTCTGGGATCTTTGAAAGGGAGAGACTTTAAAATGTTTTTATATGTTAGAGAAATGCTGTCTGAGTCCTCAAGACTGATCAATATTTTTTCCAGAGTAGAAGTAGGTGGTAGGTGAGGAAAGTCGGGCAGGTTTTGTTTAACAAAGTTTCTAATTGGAGGTAGTGAAAGAAATGTGTTGCTGGAAGGTTAAATTTGGAGTGTAATTGTTTGTAGGATGCAAAGACGTTGTCTATGTACAGATTTCTAAGCGATTTAATCCCGAATGTTTTCCAGACACTAAAAGCTGAGTACGTTTGAGAGGGAGGAAAAAGGTGGTTATCGTGCAAAGATGCCACAGATAAAAGCTTCTCCATCTTAAAGTACTTCCTAATTGGTTCCATATTCTGAGTGAATGAAGCACAATTGGGTTATTAGTATATTGGTGATAACTTGTATTTACTGGGGTACAAAACAAGGAATATAAAAACAAGTGCTGCAGGATTTTATTTCTATTGCGGACCAGGCCTGTGTATGTTCATGAATTTTTGTCAATGTCCAGGTTTTTATAGCTTGTATATTTGCCAACCAGTAATAAAACTGAAAGTTAGCTACAGCCATGCCACCTTCTGCCTACAGTGCTTTTGTGAGAGTGTATGCTTATAAAGAATACTGGTGACATTTCATGAGTCTGTGAGATGGGAAGATCACTACACTTTTTAATAAACACTCAATGAAAAGCAAATTGAATAGGAGAGTAACTGCACCTTTTTATTCTTTTAACCAAAAAAACATTATGTATTTTTCATCCATGAATTATTTTTATGAATTCGCCTAATCCAATTTGGAGTGATGTGAAGCCAGTCTATTCTGACTGCAAGACAGTCAAGTACAAAACATTAGAGAACCTTGCACAAAATGCAAATTCAGAAGACATTCATGTCAGACATGCAGACATTCACAATGAGTCTCTTTGGGATATGGGAGGAAAACTGAAATACCTAGAAAGAAATGCACATGAACATGGAGTGAAAGAGTAAACTCCACACAGTGACCATGCTTACAGTGAGTATGGGTTTATGATTAAGCAAACAGATCTCCAGGACTAAGATGCTGATGATTTGGAGATTCAAGCAAAATTCTGCCTTTTGTCATAGAAAATGGTTTTAAAGATAAAAAGAATAATTGTGTTTGCATGTTGAATAGTTGGAGAATGAGGTTTTATAGTCTGCCATTTACATTTTATAACAATTATGAATATGCCATCCAAATTGGCCCAGAATGAGTGAAAGTGTGTGAGTATGCCCTACCATTGTAGGTAGCTTGTGAAACATGTATTCCCTCTTTATGCCCAAAGCTACTCTGTCCCTTTTTTAAACCTGCACTGGAATAAGCAGATACAGAAAAAAATTAACAGAAATGTAATACATTTCTTGTTCTATAAACTCAAATTACAGAATAACCTGAGGCTATGGATGAGGCTGTTTGCCTGCAACTCCCATTGGACAGCAAAGACATTTTTCACAAGAAGTGTAAGCCACTAAGTTTATTATTCTATTTTAAATATCAGTGCATAATAAAATGTAGAAAAACTAAAAAATTAAAAGTAGAAGTAAAAAAGTAGAACATAATAAAACATAATAAAAAGTAAATAAAAAATGAAACGACATTAACACCTCGTCAAAAACAATATTATGAATTACTTTATCCTCTAACTTACATTCTATAAACGTTGCTTATTTGCGTTTCTGTTTGCATATTGTTCATGATGTTTTTCTCTTTTTCATTTATTGGATGATTCTCTTTGTTCTTTATTTTTATTATATGCAGCTTTTTTGTTCATTTTCTTTTTTTTAACGTTCTTTATCAGCTCTTGCCACACTTTTTCTATCACGTTCTAAAAGTCAACATTCTTGAATAGATAATTTGCTTTTCTGCCTTGCCATTATAACTGACTGCATTGAAGGGTGAGTTAGCACTGGGAGTGTCACGAGGTGATACAGAGAGAGGATGTGTGCAGTAGGATTAATGATCAGGTGAGCGGTGGGAGTGGTCAAGGCTGAATATCACACAACAGAAAACTTTTCTAATATAATAGAGGGCTTTACTAGTTGTATTCAGCGGTCTGTGGGTATGTGTGCCCGGTACATACACCAATCAGCCACAACATTAAAACCACCTGCCTAATATTGTATCGGTTCCCCTTGTGCCACCAAAACAGCTCTAACCCATTGAGTCATGGACTCAATAAGAAATCTCAATGTGCTCTGTAGTGAAAGGCCATACAAAGTAAGTAGCAGATCCTTTAAGTCTTGTAAGTTCAGATGGGACCTCTATGGATCGGACTTGTTTTGCCAGAACATCCCACAGATGCTCAATCAAATACTGTAAACATATGGGGAATTTGGAGGCCAAATCAACACCTTGAACTGGTTGCCATGTTCCTCAAACTATTCCTAAGAAATTTTTAAAGTGAATATTGTTGCCATGAAGGGGTGTATCTGGTCTGCAAAAATCCTTGGGTAGGTTATATGTGTCAAAGTAACATTCAGGAATGCCAGGACCCAAGGTTTCTTATTAGAACATTGGTCAGAGCATCACAGTGCCTCCACTGGCTTGCCTTTTTCCCATAGTGTATTCTGCAGTCATCTCTTCCCTAGGAAATTATGCACACATACCCGGGCTGTCCACATGACCTAAAAGAAAACATAATTCATCAAACTAGGCTACTTTGTTCCATTACTCCAGGGTGCAGTTTTAACACTCATGTGCCCATTGTAGGCACTTTTGGTGGTGGACTGGGGCCAGCATAGGCACTCTGATAGATCTGCATATATACAGCCCTATACACAGTAAGCTGTGATGCACAGTGTGTTCTAAAACGATGGTCAACATTACAGGTTTCAGCTATCTGTGCTACAGTAGCTCTTCTATGGGATTGGACAGGACAGACTAGCCTTTGCTCACCATGCACATCAATGAGCCTTGGACACCCATGACTCAGTCACTGGTTCACTGATTTTCCTTCCTTGGACCACTTCTGGTAGGTACTACCACTGCATATTATGGAACACTCCACAAGAACTGCTGTTTTCGAGATGCTCTGACCCAGTGGTCTAACTATCACATTTTGGCCCTTGTCAGAGTTGCTTAGATGCTTATACTTGCCAATTTTTCCTACTTCCAGAACATCACCTTCAAGGACAGACTGTTCACCTGCCTAATATATTCCACCCCTTGACAGGTGCCAGTGTAACCAGATAATGTTATTAATTTCATCTGTTAATAGTTTTCACGTTATGGGATCAGTTGTAACAATTTATCCTGTAACATTACAGTTCTGATAAGTCTGAACAAAATTTGTTCATGGGAATTTCTAATTTACTAACATATGTTTTTTATTGAAAATGAATTGAACACTCCCTTTTTTTAAAAAAATGTTTCAAATTAATTTAGTAGGAAATGTCATAATTAATTTGAGGAAGCTGTCAATACTTCTGACCATTCCTGGTCTGCAATCATTTTACTTTAACCACAAAGTAAAAATGTTTGTCTATGGAACTTCAATTTCAGTTTTGGAAAAAAAAAAATTGGGAATAAAAATAGATTTTTATTTGTTTTCTTTTAGGTTTGAAATTCCTAATCAATTTTTGAGCAATAAAAGAAGCCATCAAATCATTAGAGACAAGGACTGGCATATCCTATCCATCATCAGCTTCTTGCACTTAATGGATGTTTGATGTTTAGTATCATATATACTTATGTAAAGTAAGCCCTAGTGTTGGTTTAAATATTCATCAATTTTGACCATGAAGTATCGATCTGCAGGAAACAATCAATACATTGAGAAACTTGAATGATTGCTTAGACAACATTTTTTGTAAGTAGTTCTGTGTGTTGCACAATATATATTTTTAAAACAATTTGCTTAATTACCTAATTTTCAGTTTTATTACTGGGCAGCAAACATACAAGCCATAAAAACCTGGACACAAAAAAATGAACATACACAGGCTTGGTTCGCAATAGAAGTAAAATCCTGTAGTACTTCTTTATACTTCCTGCTCTGCGCTCCAATAAATGCAAGTTATCACAAATATACTAATAACCTAATACAGTAATCCCTCCTCCATCGCGGGGGTTGCGTTCCAGAGCCACCCGCGAAATAAGAAAATCCGCGAAGTAGAAACCATATGTTTATATGGTTATTTTTATATTGTCATGCTTGGGTCACAGATTTGCGCAGAAACACAGGAGGTTGTAGAGAGACAGGAACGTTATTCAAACACTGCAAACAAACATTTGTCTCTTTTTCAAAAGTTTAAACTGTGCTCCATGACAAGACAGATGACAGTTCTGTCTCACAATTAAAAGAATGCAAACATATCTTCCTCTTCAAAGGAGTGCGCATCAGGAGCACAGACTGTCAGAAACAGAGAGTAGAGAAAAGCCAAGCAAAATGACACCTTTTATTGGCTAACTAAAAAGATTACAATATGCAAGCTTTCGAGGCAACTCAGGCCCCTTCTTCAGGCAAGAGAGGAAAGCAAACAAATCAATAGGGCTGTTTGGCTTTTAAGTATGCGAAGCACTGCTGGTACAAAGCTGTTGAAGGCGGCAGCTCACACCCCCTCCGTCAGGAGCTGGGAGAGAGAGAGAGAGAGAGAGACAGAGAAAAACAAAGTCAAAAATCAATACGTGCCCTTTGAGCTTTTAAGTATGCGAAGCACCGTGCAGCATGTCGCTTCACGAAGCAGCTGCACACAGAAGGTAGCAACGTGAAGATAATCTTTCAGCATTTTTAGACGAGCGTCCGTATCGTCTAGGTGTGCGAACAGCCCCCCTGCTCACACCCCCTACGTCAGGATCAGAGAAAGTCAGCGCAAGAGAGAGAGAGAGAAAAGTACGTTGGGTAGCTTCTCAACCATCTGCCAATAGCGTCCCTTGTATGAAATCAACTGGGCAAACCAACTGAGGAAGCATGTACCAGAAATTAAAAGACCCATTGTCCTCAGAAATCCGCGAACCAGCAAAAAATCTGCGATATATATTTAAATATGCTTACATATAAAATCCGCGATAGAGTGAAGCCACGAAAGGCAAAGCGCGATATAGCGAGGGATCACTGTAGTGCTTTACTCACTTAGAATATGGAACCAACTTAGAAAGCATTTTAAGATGGAAAATCTTTTATCTGTGGCACCTCTGCAAGAGAACCACCTCTTTCAACCCTTGCAAACATATCCAGTTTTTAATACCTGGAAAGGTTTTGGGATTAAAATGCTCAGAGATCTTTATATAGACAACATATTTACATCTTTTGAACAATTACGTTCAAAATTCAACCTCCCAGCTACACATTTCTTTCACTATCTGCAAATAAGAAATTTTGTTAAACAGAAATTGCCCGATTTTCCTCACCTCGCACCCTCCACAATGCCGGAAAAAATACTGCTCAATTCCAAGGAATTAAACACCATTTCCGCATTACATAAAATCCTATTAGAGTCCCTACCTTTCAAAGATCCAAGAGGACATTGGGAAGAAGATCTCTTAATCAATATATCAGAAAAGGAGTGGAAGGTAGCAAAGCAGAGAATTCACTCGAGCTCCATATGCGCAAAGCATAGAATTATTCAACTAAAAATTATATATCGAGCTCATCTGTCTCGCTTAAAACTGTCCAAAATGTTTCCAGGGCAAGATCCAACCTGCGAACACTGTAACCAAGCTCCTGTCTCACTGGGTCACATGTTCTGGGCCTGCACCAAACTAACATCATTTTGGACCAAAATTTTTAAGTGCCTTTCAGACAGCCTTGGTATCACAATTCCTCCTAACGCATTAACAGTTGTGTTCGGTGTTCTCCCAGACGGACTTGAAGTGGAGAAGGACAAGCAAACAGTGATTGCATTCACTACACTTGTGGCACACAGACTTATTCTGTTAAATTGGAAGAATCCTAACTCTCCTCTGATAAGTCAGTGGGAAACCGATGTTTTATATTATTTGAAATTGGAAAAAATCAAATTCTCAGTTAGAGGATCTGTACAAAATGTTTTCAAAACCTGGCAGGATCTAATCAATATTATTTTAGAATAAGAGAAATAACAATTACCGCATTTAATTCCCTTCTCAATGTCTTTTTTACATATATATTTATTTCTCCCTGTCTTTTGTTTATTGTTGCCTTATTAAAAAGCCATAAGCAATTCTCCTTTGGCTAAGCTCTCCTTCTCAGGGGTGGGGTTTGATCTGTCTTAAATTTTGTTTGGTTATAAATTGATCTATTTGTTTGGAATGATTACAATAAAAATGAATAAATAAAAATAAAAAAAAAACAATTTGCTTAAGACATATTTCTGTTATATACCACATATCAATTTATATATTTTAAGTTGATCAGTGATTTTAAGTTACAGCAGAAGTTCCAACAGCATTTCTAAGAAGTTTTGCAGTACATATTAAGCAATAACAGTAGATTTTTAAAAATCAAATAATAAACAACATTCACTAGGAATACAAGTTTTATCACAATTCTAGTCACCCCCTTTAAATGATAAATATTAATTAAAAAGATTAATAACACCGACAAATAAGGATATGTTTCTCTAAAAAGGTATTATTTTTGCATTATGCATGTAAGAATTTATTTCATTGTTAAGTGAGTATGTATCACCAACTGTTCCTTTTAGCTTACTGTACAGTGTTTCATGAAATTTTTTGTTGAGGCACAGAATTATATCGAGATGCTCAATGGTCATTTGTGTATACAGCCTGTTAACTGTGTCTAGTGTATAAAAAACCTGTCAAAATGGTTAGAAAGACACCCTGTGTTTGGGAAAGAAATACTGCCCTATGCAATGTCATTCACTAACCTCAACAGTCTGGTATTTCAAGCACTCCCACCTACAATCCTACCACTCTGATTAGTTGCATCTTTCTCCTGAATGTCGCAGTTAAATAAATTACTTTGGTTTCTATTCATTTTCTTATGTATAAAATCTCACATACATCGGAACATAAACAGTTATATTAAATTGTAATAATGATTCATATAATTAGTAGACCTAAAGGTATATTTAAAATCACTCCAATGTACCCACACCATGAGGTGTATTATTAATATGTGGTATTGAAAGGTGTTATCACTATATGGATATCTTTTCACATGCACAGTTTACCAAAAGTCATGAGATAAAATGTGCACTGGGGCTGATTATTTTGTCTAAATTCTTAGACAGCATTCTGTACGATGCCGCAGACTGAAGTAAGATTTGTCTGGGTCTGGGGTG
Organism: Erpetoichthys calabaricus; assembly: GCF_900747795.2. Lineage (NCBI taxonomy): Eukaryota > Metazoa > Chordata > Cladistia > Polypteriformes > Polypteridae > Erpetoichthys > Erpetoichthys calabaricus. Next base: position 73,291,558 of record NC_041396.2, on the reverse strand, counting down.
TCCTGCCACCTGCTGTAATGCCTTGCAAGCAGAATCTGAACAGTTGTTATAATTATGCATATTGATGCATATATGTAGACTTTCTATTACATAGCTGTGGCAAATGGTCCTGTTTACCCAACAGTAGTTGTTAAAATGGAAGCCAAAGCTGAGCACACCATTCTGGGTGAACTCCTGTTCTAGAAGTTCTTGATGTTCCAAAGTGAAATAGCTGCAACTGCTCACTTGCTCACAATTCAAATGTCCAGCATTGTTGCCATGAAAAAAAGATGTGTCTAATATTAAAATATGTCAAAGGCATGGATTTAAAATAGCTGCTGTTTAACACCCCACTGCCTGAGGGCAGGTATAACAAGCCAGGGACAGAAGATACTCCATTCTTGTTTCATTAATAACCCTAGGAGATGCAAGTGCACACAAGATTAAATGAGAAGCCATTAAATCAAAGAGCAGAGTCAACCCCCAACAAACTCTAACCACTAGTGGTCTATGGTTTTAGCTGAGAGGCTAAAAGGTACCAACTAGTAAAGAAGACTATGGCAGACATCAAGTCAAAAGCTTATGTATTGGAGGATATGCAAAATGACAAATAGAATGGCTTTGAATATGTTTAGGAAAAGAATTCTTTAAACTTAAAGTAGCAAATGATGAGAAGGGGCATTTACATATATTCAAAGTTGATGCGTGGCAGATCATGGATATATCTGACTATTTCTGCATTTTATTTGATGTAGAAATATTGGTAACTACAACTAAAAAGAAGCATATTGTTAAAATTATATTTTAATTCTCCTGCAGCCTCAAAGTTTCCTAATATTCTAAACATTCAGTCTGATTGTAGTACTTGCCTTAATAGGCTTGTGATGTAAAAAGTAAGATGATGGTTGCAGCTGACTGACATAGTAGCCTCTAAAAAAATTAAGAAATCCTCCAGCACTAAAATACCTTGAAAGACTCAAAGATCTAAAGACAAAATGCTGGAGATTGTCTAAGCACTGCAGATGTTACTGCTCAAGAAAATTTATCTTAAGACACCACTGTCTCTGACAACTTTAGGCTAACAGGTGCTGGTCATAAAATTAGAATATCATGACAAAGTTGATTTATTTCAGTAATTCCATTCAAAAAGTGAAACTTGTATATTAGATTCATTCATTACACACAGACTGATGTATTTCAAATGTTTATTTCTTTTAATTTTGATGATTATAACTGACAACTAATGAAAGTCCCAAATTCAGTATCTCGGAAAATTAGAATGTTGTGAAAAGGTTCGATATTGAAGACACCTGGTGCCACACTCTAATCAGCTAATTAACTCAAAACACCTGCAAAAGCCTTTAAATGGTCTCTCGGTCTAGTTCTGTAGGCTACACAATCATGGGGAAGACTGCTGACTTGACAGTTGTCCAAAAGATGACCACTGACACCTTGCACAAGGAGGACAAGACACAAAAGGTCATTGCTAAAGAGGCTGGCTGTTCACAGAGCTCTGTGTCCAAGCACATTAATAGAGAGGCGAAGGGAAGGACAAGATGTGGTAGAAAAAAGTGTACAAGCAATAGGGAAAAAGTGTACAAGCAATAGGGATAACCGCACCCTGGAGAGGACTGTGAAACAAAACCCATTCAAAATGTGGGGGAGATTCACAAAGAGTGGACTGCAGCTGGAGTCAGTGCTTCAAGAACCACCACGCACAGACGTATGCAAGACATGGGTTTCAGCTGTCGCATTTCTTGTGTCAAGCCACTTTTGAACAAGAGACAGCGTCAGAAGTGTCTCGCCTTTGGACTGCTGCTGAGTGGTCCAAAGTTATGTTCTCTGATGAAAGTAAATTTTGCATCTCCTTTGGAAATCAAGGTCCCAGAGTCTGGAGGAAGAGAGGAGAGGCACAGAATCCATGTTGCTTGAGGTCCAGTGTAAAGTTTCCACAGTCAGTGATGGTTTGGGGTGCCATGTCATCTGCTGGTGTTGGTTCATTGTGTTTTCTGAGGTCCAAGGTCAACGCAGCCGTCTAACAGGAAGTTTTAGAGCACTTCATGCTTCCTGCTGCTGACTAACTTTATGGAGATGCAGATTTCATTTTCCAACAGGACCTGGCACCTGCACACAGTGCCAAAGCTACCAGTACCTGGTTTAAGGACCATGGTAGCCCTGTTCTTGATTGGCCAGCAAACTCACCTGACCTTAACCCCATAGAAAATCTATGGGGTACTGTGAAGAGGAAGATGCAATATGCCAGACCAAACAATTCAGAAGAGCTGAAGGCCACTATCAGAGCAACATGGGCTCTCATAACACCTGAGCAGTGCCACAGACTGATCGACTCCATGCCACGCCGCATTGCTGCAGTAATCCAGGCCAAAGGAGCCCCAACTAAATATTGAGTGCTGTACATGCTCATACTTTTCATGTTCATACCTTTCAGTTGGCCAACATTTCTAAAAATCCTTTTTTTGCATTGGTCTTAATTGATATTCTAATTTTCCGAGATACTGAATTTGGGACTTTCATTAGTTGTCAGTTATAATCATCAACATTAAAAGAACTAAACATTTGAAATACATCAGTCTGTGTGTAATTAATGAATCTAATATACAAGTTTCACTTTTTGAATGGAATTACTTAAATAGATCAACTTTGTCATGATATTCTAATTTTATGACCAGCACCTGTATTTCTAACCTGTCTTTAGTACTAGGGTGTTGTACCGTGTTAGCCATTATGAATGTAGAGAAAAGCCAAGCAAAATGACACCTTTTATTGGCTAACTAAAAAGATTACAATATGCAAGCTTTCGAGGCAACTCAGGCCCCTTCTTCAGGCAAGATGTAACTCGAAAGCTTGCATATTGTAATCTTTTTAGTTAGCCAATAAAAGGTGTCATTTTGCTTGGCTTTTCTCTAACCTGTCTTTCTTAAGTAAAATTATTGAAAAAAGCAGTTTGTAAGCAGTTAAATAACTACCTTAACAAATATTCTATTCTTGATAAGTTTCAAGCAGGTTTAAGAACAAACAATAATACAGAAACTGCACTGGTTACAGTAGTAAATTATTTAAGGGTTAATGTTACAATGGCCACATACAGTATCTGTTCTTGTTCTTTTATACTTCAGTGCAGCATTTGACACCACAGACCTCAGTAGTTTTATCTAATCGCCTTAGACAATGGGTGAGTCACTCTGGAAGTCTCTTAAATTGGTTTCAGTCTTATTTAACAGGTAGAAAATTCTGGTGACTGTAATTTGGAGGTCCATGATATTGTATATGGTGTACAACAAGGATAAATTTTGGGCCTGCTGCTTTTTTCAACCTACATGCTTCCATTAGGCCAAATTATTTTAAAACCAAAGGTGAGCTACCACAGCTATGCAGGTGATACATAACTTTATCTTTATATATAATATGCTACCATGGCTGTCCGTTTGTCGGTCCAGGATTTTAAATCACCTGTAGCTTACAAAACGTTTAAACTATTTGAAATTTGGTACACATATACTACGTGATATCTACTGTCCGCTTTCGGGGTGATGATTGACCTCCAAGGTTATTCCTCTTTTTATTTTATTGTAGAATCAACTCTCGGTAGCGGCCAGCAGGGCGGCCATGCGGTGCATGCATATGGGCGTCGTTCTCATCCCTTAGCCTTCACTTCTCCTACCTCTTTTTTATCTTAAATCATTCTTGAGGCAGATTGAAGACTTAAGTGCCACCTTAAGTGAAAAATTAAAGAATAACGTACTAATTGCAACAAAAACGTACTAACTGCAACACAAACTCTGCCTTAATCAGTTTTAACAAGAAGAGATGCCGACAAAAGAAGAGAAGAAGCGGGCCGCTAGGGTGAAGAAAAGAAGAGCTGCTCAGGAAGCAGCAAGCGCATCAACCTCTGAGCAAACGAATGCTAAATGTACAGAGAAAGCGTATGAACACTATGAATGCTCAAGTCAAGTGTATTCACTGCACTGTTATCATGCAGTATGCCGTTACTGGTGTATCTATAATACCTGATGACCCTGACTCTTTGGGCTTCTTTTTTTTCTGACATCTTGCTTGCATTTCTGATTGGATGAGTAGTAGCATTCTCAAATTAAATTAGGAAAAAACAGAAATGTTAGTCCATCCATCCATCCATCCATCCATCCATTGTCTCCCGCTTATCCGAGGTCGGGTCGCGGGGGCAGCAGTTTGAGCAGAGATGCCCAGACTTCCCTCTCCCCGGCCACTTCTTCTAGCTCTTCCCAAGGCGTTCCCAGGCCAGTTGAGAGACATAGTCCCTCCAGCGTGTCCTGGGTCTTCCCCGGGGCCTCCTCCCGGTTAGACGTGCCTGGAACACCTCACCAGGGAGGCGTCCAGGAGGCATCCTGATCAGATGTCCGAGCCACCTCATCTGACTCCTCTCGATGCAGAGGAGCAGCGGCTCTACTCTGAGCCCCTCCCGGATGACTGAGCTTCTCACCCTATCTTTAAGGGAAAGCCCAGACACCCTGCGGAGGAAACTCATTTCAGCTGCTTGTATTCGCAATCTCGTTCTTTCGGTCACTACCCATAGCTCATGAGCATAGGTGAGGGTAGGAACATAGATCGACTGGTAAACTGAGAGCTTCGCCTTGTGGCTCAGCTCCTTTTTCACCATGACAGACCGATGCAGCGTCCGCATTACTGCGGATGCCGCACCGATCCGCCTGTCGATCTCACGTTCCATTCTTCCCTCACTCGTGAACAAGACCCCGAGATACTTGAACTCCTCCACTTGGGGCAGGATCTCGCTACCAACCCTGAGAGGGCACTCCACCCTTTTCCGGCTGAGGACCATGGTCTCGGATTTGGAGGTGCTGATTCTTATCCCAGCCGCTTCACACTCGGCTGCGAACCGATCCAGAGAGAGCTGAAGATCACGGCCTGATGAAGCAAACAGGACAACATCATCTGCAAAAAGCAGTGACCCAATCCTGAGCCCACCAAACCGGAACCCCTCAACGCCCTGGCTGCGCCTAGAAATTCTGTCCATAAAAGTTATGAACAGAATCGGTGACAAAGGGCAGCCCTGGCGGAGTCCAACTCTCACTGGAAACGGGTTCGACTTACTGCTGGCAATGCGGACCAAGCTCTGGCACCGATCGTACAGGGACCGAACAGCCCTTATCAGGGGGTCCGGTACCCCATACTCTCGGAGTACCCCCCACAGGATTCCCCAAGGGACACGGTCGAATGCTTTTTCCAAGTCCACAAAACACATGTAGACTGGTTGGGCAAACTCCCATGCACCCTCCAGGACCCTGCTGAGGGTGTAGAGCTGGTCCACTGTTCCGCGACCAGGACGAAAACCACACTGTTCCTCCTGAATCCGAGGCTCGACTATCCAACGGACCCTCCTCTCCAGGGGCCTCATGTATAACGCCGTGCGTAGAACTCACACTATAACATGGCGTAAGCACAAAAGCGGGATTGTGCGTACGCACAGAAAAATCCAGATGTAGGAATCTGTGCGCACGCATACTTTCAAGTTCTTCCACTACATAAATCCCGATTTGCGTGAAAAGTAACGCACGTGCACGCGCCTTCTGTCCCGCCCCAACTCCTCCCAGAATTACGCCTCTTTGGATATGCAAATCAATATAAATAGCCTTCTGTGAAAAGACAATGGGAAAAGCACGGGAGAAAATATAAGAATTTCAGCGAATACCAAGTGGAGGCAAAGGAAAAACATACTATTTGTTGGTTTAAACAATGATATAATCAACAAAAGAAAGTTGATCGAGTGACAGAGTGTCGGAAAAACTCGAAAGATCAAATTCACAAAGTCGCACAGTGCCTGAAATAAAAAAGAAATCACATATCAAAGTCGCCGTGAAAAGGCGAGTCGTAGCCCACCGTCTGAGTGTCATATGAAAGCGTATTAGGGTACAGACAAAAAACATAGGCACACAGCGGGAAAAAAGCACGAAATGTCAACTTTAATCTCGAAATTTCCACTTTAATCACGTAGTTTATTTTGCCATTAAAGTAGAACATCATAAACTTCATCTTAAAATCGTTTATTTTACTAGTTTCTCAAGTAGCATGTTAAATGCTTTTTTCTGTGTTTGATCTTCTATGTGCTCTATGTGTGTGAATCACTACGTGCTTCCGTTCTTTCTCTTTCTCCGACAGGACACAGAATGCATTACATTCGAGATATTACAGCTCTCTGAATAATTAAAATACTGAGATGTATACGTGATATCATTTTCATGATGATAGGAATGAAAGCATGTTATTAAACATGGGAACACGGTGGCGCAGTGATTGTTCATATCTCACGCAAGAGGCTTGCTGCACCATGTGTGACCTTCGATGAAATAATTTATTACAGAAGTACTGTCTCTTTCAAACGTACTAACCTCCAATTCCTGTCCATACTTTTCTTTCTCCAATCGCCACACAATCAGCTCTGTAATAGACGTTAAGCCATTTGTAAGCTTAGAACGCCGATTCTTCAAAACTTTTAAGGAACATTGAAATATCTTCGTAGTGCATGTTTAATTATTCTATTCGTCTATCCTTCCAGTGTCGCGTCAGCACCAGCAAGAATACAGCGAAAGGCAGGAGCTATCCTTGAACTAGCTATATGCTGCGGCACCGTGTCCTCACATGTTTAATTATTAACAATGCAGATTATTTAAATGAAGTTAAAGTTTTATCTGTATACTATAAGCAACATATTTTGCTGCATTTCATCTTAAAAATGATATTGTCATCATACGCGCTTTATAAAGTAGCGCAGGTTGTGCAATATTATAACTAGTGCAAGTTTACAGTGAGGTGATTGAGTGCGTTTATAGTTCTTGGGATGAAACTGTTTCTGAAACGCGAGGTCCGTACAGGAAAGGGTTTGACGCTTTTTGCCGTGGTTGAGGTAGTGTGTACTTGAAACTGTATACTGATAATTCTCTTTCCGATCATCTGCTGCTGTGATTCACACTCAGATACAGTGATATAAATACTCCAAGTGGTGCAGTGAGAGTAATATGGAAAAAGATGATCCGCAGTGGCAACCCTTAACGGGAACAGCAAAAAGAAGAACAAGATGCAGTGAGCGTAACAACGCTAAAGCAGTTCTGGTATTTGGAATACTATGGCTATTCCCTGGCCCATTATTTTGCAGCAGGTTAATTACAATCAGATGCATTACACTAATAAACAATATGCAGTTAATTTCAGTGTATTTATAAAGCCGCGTCAGGAATGTGGAGCTAAGAAAGAAAGGATGAGCACACAGGAACAGTAGTTTGACCATTCTGTGGACCATTATATTGTTACAGGTTAATTACAATCAGATGCATTAAATTTATGAACGATATGCGGTTAATTTCAGTGTATTTGACAAAGCCGCCGCCGTGGATGTGGATCTAAGAAAGAGTAACCACATAGGAAGAGTAGCACTGCTTTGACGCTGGGTGCCGCCAGTCTGCAAAACCGAACGGAGAAATTGCGTACGCCAAGGTATGAGTTACCGTGGAAATGTGCGTGGCTTTACGCCAAGTTTAGGTTTTATACATCGCGATTTGAGCGTGGAAAGGTTCGTACGCAACATTTCTGTGCGTACGCACCGTTTATACATGAGGCCCCAGGACCCCTGAATAGACTTTTCCAGGGAGGCTGAGGAGTGTGATCCCTCTGTAGTTGGAACACACCCCCTGATCCCCCTTCTTAAAGAGGGGGACCACCACCCCGGTCTGCCAATCCAGAGGCACTGTCCCTGATGTCCATGCGATGTTGCAGAGGCGTGTCAACCAAGACAGTCCTACAACATCCAGAGCCTTGAGGAACTCCGGGCGTATCTCATCCACCCCCGGGGAACTCCCACCAAGGAGTTTTTTGACCACCTCGGTGACCTCAGTCCCAGAGATGGGGGAGCCCACCTCTGAGTCCCCAGGCTCTGCTTCCTCATTGGAAGGGATGGGATTGAGGAGGTCTTCGAAGTACTTCCCCCACCGACCCACAACGTCCCGAGTCGAGGTCAGCAGCGCACCTTCCCCACCATATACAGTGTTGACACTGCACTGCTTCCCCTTCCTGAGACGCCGGATGGTGGACCAGAATCTCCTCAAAGCCGTCCGAAAGTCGTTCTCCATGGCCTCCCCAAACTCCTCCCACGCCCGAGTTTTTGCCTCAGCAACCACCAAAGCCGCATTCCGCTTGGCCTGCCGGTACCTATCAGCTGCCTCCAGGGTCCCACAGGACAAAAGGGTCCTGTAGGACTCCTTCTTCAGCTTGACGGCATCCTTCACCGCCGGTGTCCACCAACGGGTTCGGGGATTGCCGCCACGACAGGCACCGACCACCTTACGGCCAACAGCTCCGGTCAGCTGCCTCAACAATAGAGGCACGGAACATGGCCCATTCGGACTCAATGTCCCCCACCTCCCTCGGGATGTGGTTGAAGTTCTGCTGGAGGTGGGAGTTGAAGCTACTTCTGACAGGGGGCTCTGCCAGACATTCCCAGCAGACCCTCACAACACGTTTGGGCCTACCACGCCTGACCGGCATCCTCCCCCACCATCGAAGCCAACTCACCACCAGGTGGTGATCAGTTGACAGCTCCGTCCCTCTCTTCACCTGAGTGTCCAAGACATGTGGCCGCAAGTCCGACGACACAACCACAAAGTCGATCATTGAACTGAGGCCTAGGGTGTCCTGGTGCCAAGTGCACATATGAACACCCCTATGCTTGAACATGGTGTTCGTTATGGACAATCCGTGACGAGCACAGAAGTCCAATAACAAAACACCGCTCGGGTTCAGATCGGGGGGGCCATTCCTCCCAATCACGCCCTTCCAGGTCTCACTGTCATTGCCCACGTGAGCATTGAAGTCTCCCAGCAGAACGAGGGAGTCCCCAGAAGGTATGCCCTCTAGCACACCCTCCAGGGACTCCAAAAAGGGTGGGTACTCTGAACTGCTGTTCGGTGCATACGCACAAACAACAGTTAGGACCCGTCCCCCCACCCGAAGGCGAAGGGAGGCTACCCTCTCGTCCACCGGGGTAAACCCCAATGTACAGGCTCCAAGTAGGGGGGCTATAAGTATACCCACACCCGCTCGGCGCCTCTCACCGGGGGCAACTCCAGAGTGGTATAGAGTCCAGCCCCTCTCAAGGAGATTGGTTCCATAGTCCAAGCTGTGCGTCGAGGTGAGTCCGACTATATCTAGCCGGAACCTCTCAACTTCGCGCACTAGCTCAGGCTCCTTCCCCTTCAGAGAGATGACATTCCACGTCCCAAGAGCCAGCTTCTGTAGCCGAGGATCGGTCCGCCAAGGTCCCCGCCTTCGGCCACCACCCAACTCACACTGCACCCGACCTCCTTGGCCCCTCCCATAGGTGGTGAGCCCATGGGAAGGGGGACCCACGTTGCCTCTTCGGGCTGTGCCTGGCCGAGCCCCATGGGTGCAGGCCCGGCCACCAGGCGCTCGCCATCGAGCCCCACCTCCAGGCCTGGCTCCAGAGTGGGGCCCCGGTGACCCGCGTCCGGGCAAGGGAAAACGCCGTCCAAAATTGTTTTTCATCATAGGAGGTTTGTTTAAATGTTAGTGGTTAACAAAAGTTGAAATAATGAGGGTATCGGAAATAAACTTGATTCCTTAGCATTGAAAGTCAAGGCAGAGGTTAAAAATTTCAGTGTAATCATGGACTCTGACCTAAACTTTAAATCCCACATTAACCAGATTATTACGACTGCATTTTTTCACTTAAGGAACATTGCAAAAGTTAGACCTTTACAAACATTTCAAGATGCTGGGAAATTAGTTCAGACTTTTGTTTTAAGTATATCTCATCTGTTTTAGCATGGTTACACTGGTTACCCATGTCCTTTAGAATAGAATTTTAAATACTGCTAATGGTACATAAAGCTTTAAATGAACTTGCTTCTTCCTATATCCTGGAATGCCTGTCCCCTTACAATTCAAGTCGTAACATTAGATCTTTAAATAATTGCCTTCTTATTATCCCAAAGAATAAAATAAGTGGTGAGGAGGTCATTTGCTGATATCCACCAAGCATCTGGATCACTTTGCCAACAGAGACTGGGCAGGCTAACACTGTGGAACATTTTTAAAATCTCCTAAAAACCCACTTATTTAAATTGTCTTTGTCATGGCTACATTTTAGTTGTACTCTTAATTGACTATATATGCTTTGGCCATCAGAGGGTGCTCCAGCTTCCCAAACACCCGATACAAAGGCTCTGGACAAAAGTTGCCAATAAACAAGAAGATTTATTTGTGGGAAACTCCCACCCCACAGTCACAATTACAATTTAAAAAAGCACACTCTGAAGGTTCCTGGTTGTCCCTCACAATGCATAGAATTACCATATTCTTTATGGATTTGCAATCTTTACTAATCTCTACTTTTCTTTGCCTTTTTTTCCGGTTAGCACCACCACCACCTGATCGAAGCATTATGCAGCCACCTGTGAAGCTTGAATGAAGGTGGGTGTCCCATCCATAAATCTGTCTATTTTCTGAGCCTACTTTTTCAATCACAAGGAAATAGACTCTAATCAATCAGTATCCCATATAATGCAGGCACCAGAGTAATGTTTTTTGTGGAAGGAAAATATTGTACACGTGGACAACTCCATACAGATACTCACTGAATCAAGAACTGAACACCAGCACTTGAAGATGTGAGGTGGAAATGCTACTGACTTTGAAAATGACAGGAAAATAAATTTATGTTAAGTACAAAACATGGGGAAATGGTGTTTATTCTTTTATTGGACATTATCTAAAACAACTGTCAAGTAAATGAGGCATAATTGAGTTGCAGAAAACAGTGAAACCATATATAACTAAATAGTTTCTTGCTGGTAAACAAGAAGTCTTTAACTTGTTAATATTCTTCACTGGGTTTTTGTGTGTTCTGTTTGGTATATTACTCAATCAGTTAGTAAGTGAGGAATCAGTCAGTGAGTAAAATTACTGTTTCTATGACTTTTAAAGAAACCAATATTTGATTTTTTGATAATATCAATACCGTACAAAATTTTTTATTATCACCAAAGTTAATTAATGTACAATGACCTCCAATACAAATCACAAAGCTCCAACAAAGAGTAGTGTTGTATTTAATTGCATATCTCATGTTACTTTGCTTTTTATAATTACACACTGGATATTTAATTTTTTCCTGTTATTACGAAGATCTAAATTGTGTTAACGGAATTCTTACAGGTCTGACAAAAAAACTGATTAAGTGGTAATATATATAACCACTGTACAGTAGTTAATAGATGGTGAAGAAGCCAAAATTTGTTTCTTTGTTGATATAACCATCTGCTGAAAGCATCATTCCATGCCACAAAGCTATTGTGTTGACATCGACATTGGTCACAACACGACTTAACAAAAAAAAAACAGCATAAGGAAGGTATACTTCATATTCAACCACAAGTTCTGTTTTCCATTTTATGGCCTTACACTAAAAGTTCAGTTTTTGTAAAAGCTCATCTGAAACTCTAGTAGTAAATAAAAACTTTCAAGACATCTTATTGGAAAAGAAAACTATATAGAAAATATTAGATTGTCATGATTAATGTGCTATTTAAATGTTGCCTCTAAAGGACATCTTTAAAAAGGTATAATGAAAGATGCGTGAACTAGAGGTAGAGGTGTTTGGTTCAGGCCTTAAAGATCGAAAAATAGGGACCATAAACCAGTGGACCATAAGCCCTAGTCCATTAATGGGCTTCACCCATCCCTTGCACACTTATTATTCTACAAGATAAGCCAGGCTTTACCAGGAACTTGCAAGAAGAGTTCACTCAATAGTTCGGTCATTCATTTCTTTCATCTGTTTGTTCCACCGCTCAGTTGTTAGACTGGATTAATGCAGATTCCATTTATTAAAAGAGTAGATTTTACCATTGTACAAATATTTTATGGGTAACAGAAACAATCTTATCTACATTTATTTTGTGCATATGGAGAAGATTAATACCATATCATTTCACTTGGAATGCAGGAATGTGGCAGGACTGTTGGTCATCACTTGGTCTCTGTATTTGTAGGTGGAAAGCTTCTTGACATTACATCAACTTCATTCAAGATGGTTATTGTCATGTGCATTTAGCCTCCATTCATGAGCGCAATATTTGGTAATTAAACATCATGGATGAGTCAAGGCTTGAAAAGTATATAGTCCTGAGGCCCAATAGTAGTATATGTATATAGACAAAGGTTTTCTTTTTAACCTCATCTGAATGTGATTACTAAGGTGTGACTGAACCACTGAAAGTATGATATGATGATATCAGGATGAACTCAAAATTTAAAATCTAAAGTTTTTCTCTCATGGTAAGAGCGTAACACCAGCTACAGTGATATTTTTTTTTCCAATAGGATATTTTTTGAAGCTATAAGTAGGTTGTCTAGCTTGGCAAGAATTTAGGAATGCTGCCACTGTAAATCTAATGGGGTAAATGAAGCAGCATAGACATCTGGTGAGTAGACCTTTGGTTATTACAGCAGCTGTCATCTTCATAAGCTGTGTACAAAATGGACAAATAGATGAATGGAAAATGGTTTATTTTTTCCAGAAAAGAATTTTGGGAAGGACTGTGTGTTTTCTGTTAAAGGCAATATTTCAGGATTTAGGTTTCTTCTTTTCAAATGTCTGTTACAGATTAGATATTTATGTATGAGAAAACATATCTAAAATAGTTTTAAATATATTTTTTTTAAATAATTATTTCTTATAAATTGATTATGTTGCATTTTGACAACTGATTTTACTACAGAAGCATAGTTTTAATTTATAACCATATAACAAACATTACTTTAAATATCCCAGTGCCAGTCTCCTCTCATTAAAGTCCTTTTTTGTTTAGAGTAGTGAGAACTCAAGCAAAATGACACCTTTTTTTGGCTAACTAAAAAGATTACAATATGCAAGCTTTCAAGGCAACTCAGGACCTTTCTTCAGGCAAGATGTCATTATGTTTAAAGTAAAATATTCAGTAAATGAGAAGAAAGATAAGTAAGTTTGTTGACCACACAGATATGTTTCTCTTTGTTTGATTACACTATTTTTTATCAGATGACAGGGTGCACATTATATGTCATGCATTAGTCTTTTTGGCAAATGTACCTGATTTGTCATGAATTTCATTTGGTTTTTAAGAAAGGTATTTTTACTTTTATGCTTAAAGAGCTACATTACAGTACTCTTCTGTAATAAATGCAATAAAACAAATTCTGAAATTTATTACAATAGTTTGTAAAGGCTTAGATTGAGGTACAATGCTTAGGTATTCCGATCCTCACATTTAGATGTCCCAATATTCTTCCCATACTCCAGATTCATGTAGGTTAGGTTGACTATTAGTGTGTGCATGAGTGTGACCTGGGGTGAAACAGCATTATTGATTATTTCCTGTCTTACATCAAATGCTAGTGCTTCACAGCCATCTTTTACAAAAAAAAACAGATTCAGAAAATAAACTAATTAATAGTTTGTAAACATTGTCATTTAACCGTTGTAGACTAGCATGAAAAATCTTCTGTCTGTTTGATACAGTGGAATGGCTAACAATGTTTCAGAGTGTAATTTGATTTCCAGCTGGAGTGCCTTCCTTGTGTTTTGCAGATTCTCTGTATGTGTATGTTTGTGTGCAGGTTTTCTCTGAGGACTCTGGCTTCCAAATATAATTCTTAGGTTAATTAAAAAATGTAAACTAACGTTGCATAAGTGAATGTGGGTGGGTGGATGTACTTTAAGATGGACAGGTATACAATACAGAGGTGGTTCTTGTATTGCATGATCCATCCATTTTCCAACCCGCTGAATCCGAACACAGGGTCACGGGGGTCTGCCGGAGCCAATCCCAGCCAACACAGGGCACAAGGCAGGAACCAATCCCGGGCAGGGTGCCAACCCACCGCAGGCATGATTCATTACTGAGTTAATAAAGATGGATGAATTAGTATTCTCTCTTTCTTAAATTGCCTTAAAATATACATAATGAAAAAACTGGCATAAGGGAAAGGAGTTGTTTTATTGGTTCTGAAGCACTTACCAATATTATGTTTTGTTAAACATACTGACAGGTAACACTTAAGTGAACTTATGTGTGTTAGTGTGCCCTGCAATGGACTGGTGCTGCATTTCAGGGTTAGTTCATGCATTGCACCCTAGTGTTGCATCACCCTGAAATTAATTAAATCAGTACATGAATCGATCGACTGTATTCATTTTTATTTTTGATCTTTCTTATTTGGATTTGGGTAGTTATGAATATACAGCATAATATTACACAGTTACTGAAGGTATTTTGCCTACACTTGATTGTCAAAAAATATTTCAAATAAGCAAAGCATTCATTCTAGCTCTTTATTATTCCACTCCTTACAAAATTTCTTTAAGAAAACTGCACTCTTAAATATTTTACCAGATAAGTAATAAGCATTAAAAGGCTGCAGCCAATCCGTTCTTACTGATAATTTCCACTAGGTGGCAAACTGGTATAGAGGAAATAAGCACTTTTGTCTGTAAAACATTGATGATTAGATTTAGAGAATTCTTGCAAATTTCTGGCAGTGGTATTGCTGAAAAAACCCTCATATTCTCTTTAAAGATATGAATGAAGAACATTTTGTTTAAACATTAGATCTGTAATGCAGATCTGCTAGGCTGTTTGCTACCTCATTTGTTTTTTTTCTCTAAAAAAATGGAACAGATATCACATATTATGCATTATAACTAGAAAATGACAGCAAGGCTTTCTGCTTATTTATTGAAGGTTAACTTAACTTTAAAATGTAACACTGTTTCACACACTAGTTTTACTTGTTGCTGTAAACTGAATGACATTTTTCAATGTGCAATTATATTTCTTTATATACCTCTTTGGAATCATCCTCATCGATCCTTGTAGGTTTTAATTTGGTGTAATCAACAGGCAGATCCCAGCAGTCTGTCTCGTTCATTTGGTAGCACCTACTGTTCATCATGGCTTGTCTCTGTGGAGACATTGGCTCCAGAGGAGTCAGTATGGCACAGCTGCCATCTCGCCCTTTCTGCTTGTTCATACTTAGATCAAGGGTTCCATTTTCGTCCACTTCAATGTCTGGATTCTGCCAAGAAGGGAACAAACTATAAAACATTACGGTTTTTTTTTAAGCTTTTGCTCTACTGGACACCACTAGTAACAGAAGTAACCATGTTTATTTAAATTATTGCAGTTTTAGCAAAATGAAACACACTGTATTTAAAATTATTTGAAATAAAAAAGAAAAATGTGAATATATGCAAGAAGAGAAAATTTAGACAGCTTGTCTAAAATTACCGAAATATAATTCACTACGATCACCTTCATCTCCTGAAGACTTTGTCAAAATATTACTTTTAAATATTGCCAAATCACTGCTTAATCAAATAAAATTGGAATTTGTTTAAATGAAGTGAAATTGGAATGTAAGGAGATATTTCTATAATGTCAACTTTATATAAACACACCATATTACAGCTTAAAATAACTATTTCAACTTGAAGCTGCAGGCAATCATTCAGATATTGAAAAATGTGTAACAATACTTGTCAAGCAAAAATATTACTACTGCTTACTATCCTTAAGTCATAAGATTTTGCCTTTGTTATTATTGCACAAAAGAATTTTCTTAATTAGGCAGATAATGATTTTCAAAGGATCAGAAATAGAAAGGATTTCTCAATTAAGAGCACTGCTGGCTGAATACTAACTTAATACAATAAATAAGATAACACATAACATTCTCTGACCTGCTTAATTTAATTCAGGGATATAGGGCCCAAAACTCTATCCCATCAGCAGGTTATTCAAATGGAATAGATCTTGAATTTGGAATAAAGTGGTTTAATTTGGTTTTAGTTGTATTTGAATAATATTAGATTGTAAAGGAAATATTGTATTTTTAACCCATATACCCAATTCAACTATAAATCAACTTTTAAAAGACAAGCATATTAACTGTACATGTTACGGCTGGTGGTTGTTGTTTGACAGTGGCACACTGGTGGTTTTGCAATACATATAGGATGCTTAGTGGTCTAAGCTAAATTTTTAATGCCACTAATTAAATAGCCAGTTGAAAGGTACTATGTCCAACTGCACTGAGTTCATATTTATAGGCTGAAAACCAAAAGAAGAAATTAACAAAAACATTAGTAAAATGCTACCGTAAGAATGAAAACATTCATAAGCACATTAGTCAGTCATCTTTGTGTTCTTTACAATGGCTTAATTAAAAAAAATATTTGTTAAATATGAGTATTGCTTGCAATGACTGACAACAGTATTTATGGCAGGATCCTGCTTTAACATGATGCTCCTAAGACAAACTCAAGGAAGCAGAGAATCTGTGTTTGGAAAGAAAATGGAAACATTATATTAGTCTATATTATAAATTCAAATTATTTCAGTATTTTACAAAAATAATGTTCTTTGATGTGTCATGAATGTACTGTGTTTAACAGTACATATTCAACCAAATATCATAATTACTATCTTGTAATTGGGGAAAAAACAAAGTTTGATTGCTTAAGCTTTATACTGATGAATGCATTTTTTAACCACACACTAAATACACCTGTTAAGTTTCTAATTTTCTTCCTGTATAATGCACTTCTTCTTTATATTATGCCTAAATGCAGTGTACATTTTAATCTGAATTCCCTAGTGTATGATAAAGAGAATCCGTAAAAGTAAAACTGTTATGCCTTTTTACATGAGGTCATAATGAATTATGTAGTCTTCGCTTTTGATTGAACACGAAACAACTGCTCCCAACTGTGTTCTTTAATTACATATTAGAGGACAGAAAATATACAGTATACATCTAGCATAAATTACATATCATTTTAAATGTAAATTGGTAATGCCTGAAAAAAAACCTGCACTAACCAAGAGAGCTTTTTTTTACTTAATAATTAATTATACTTCCTCTGAATTACAGCTAATTGAAATAGCCTATATTTCAATGCATATTTTCTGAACAAGTGTAAATTAAATTAGCCTATAACAGCCAGCCCATCATTTGCTTGTAGTAAACCATTGAGAGAGAGACTGCTAGAGTGAAGAGATATTCAGTAACTTCAACTGTCTGCAGGAAAACACACTAGACAGGTGTCAGTAGAAATTCCTTGGAGGGAATATTTTTATTAGCTCTAATTAACAGTAAGCAGGACAGCCAATGGCTTGAGCTCTAAAATATATTGTTAGCCCAAGATCACGCTTACCCTTGGATTTCTCTATTTTATTGTCTCTCTCCTTTTGTTTATTATTCTATTTTTCCTATTCTATATACTAGTGATATGAGGCTTTCTACTCAGTCCTTGATTCACATCACATTAATCTAACACCCTGTGCTCCAACTACAGCCAATCCCAGCAAATAAGAAATAACTCAATAAACTGAACACCGACCCAAGGTCACATTTTAATCAGGGAATGTCCTCCGTTTACTGATAATGAGTCATTTCACCTACTGCAGAATTACTGTGCTCATATTTGTCTTTAACAATAAGATCAGCTGTCATATATGACTGCTAGTAATATCTCCAAAGGTACCAGTCTTAGAAGTGGTAAAATGTACTGAAAAACAGTAATTCTGTTTACTTATAATATCATAATATATAAAATCATTACTTTATTTTCAGATCCTTCTTAATAACAGGGTAAAAATTCCTTCTTAATAACAGGGTAAAAATAATGGCATGATTAGGTCTATCTATCTATCTATCTATCTATCTATCTATCTATCTATCTATCTATCTATCTATCTATCTATCTATCTATCTATCTATCTATCTATCTATCTATAAGATCACAAGATGTTATTTTACCTTCTGGGAAGAATCCTACCCTTGTGTTTAATTAAAAGAATTCAAAGTCCAAAACATTAGATAAGCATTTTAATAAAGCAATAACTAATGCAAGTTTTTATCCAGGATAAAATTATTAAGGAAAACTGTTAATATATACAGTCAGTACAATTAACTAAACTAAACTAATGAACAACATTAATGCATAGTCTCTTTTCTGTAAAGAAATTCAAATATATATCCTTCAATATGCATAATATAGTAACGTTTTCCACAAAAAAATAATAATAATAAGGTGGTACCATCAACTACCTTTTTTGGCAGGGTTTTCCTCTTTAGAGGGCAGTGACTGAATATTAAGACAGACCAAAAAAAAAACAAGAGTCAAGGAAATTCCTTGCTTGAAGAGGCCTTTCACTTTGCAATTATAGGATTAAATTTTCTGAAATCAACATTCACTGTTGCTGGACAGCACTCTCATCATTAACACAAGAAAGTGATATAAAGCATTGTATGGCTATTTTGCTGAATAACACTGTGTCATCCTTAAATGAGCTATCCTTGTTGCATCCTACTTTTATAATCTATTTTTAGATGTTGCACTTCATATGTAAATATTAAATGAAAAATGCCACCAGAAGAAAAAAATGTGAAGTACTCACAGGACTTCCTATTTCCTAGGTAATAATTATCTCTCAGTTTCTGTTTTGCTGTTAAATTCTGCCAACAATGAATCCATATAAAAAATGCCAATACTTATCCTAGTTCCTTTTAAAGAAAATGTAAAGGCATATAAGCTGTATTTCTTTGCTATCAAAAATGTTTGTTTTCTTGGACATCAAAATTGTGGCAAAATGTATTTAATTCCAAATATTATAAAGTAAAATATATTACACATCCTTCCACTATACTGTATGACAGAACACACAGAACTCAAATTGTCTGCCTTTCTCTTTTCTCTGTTTCTCTTGCCTGCTGCATGTCAGAAATAATTGAAGCATTTCTCCTAACTGAAGTCAATCTCTCACTCCACAGAAAGAAAAGGGTAGCTTCCTAGGTGCAGTAAATGGGTTAACAAAGTTTACCCTTGAGCAGAGATCCTGGGGCTTGGTGGACAGGTTCTGAGGCATCTCACGGCATCTTGTAGACAGGTTGAGGATGGCAGTGGCAGCCATGTGGGCTGCCTCCATATCGTGGGTGTAGTCAAAGCTGCTCTTGCTGCAGGTGCTGCTGGCACTACTGCCTCCTCCACAACTCATGCTGCTGCTACTGCTGCTGCTGCTGGGAGCATAACTGCTCGTTGTGCTGCTTGCTGAACTTGAATTTTTACAGTACCGCTTGGCTGAAAGAAAAGAAAAGGCAACACACATACTGCATTCAGATAGACAGCATCTATCCATCTATCTGCTGGCCTACCTACACAAGCTAAAAAAAAATATACTAGATAATTAAAAAGTAGTATTGAGCAAAAACAATCAGATAGATAGATAGATAGATAGATAGATAGATAGATAGATAGATAGATAGATAGATAGATAGATAGATAGATAGATAGATAGATAGATAGATAGATAGATAGATAGATAGATAGATAGATAGATAGATAGATAACACAGGTCTCTATCCGTTTATCTAAAATTATAATTTTCAGTGTAGAGTAACGAACAAAAAGATTAAAAGCTTGCATTAAAATTTTATCAGAAGTGTTTCCCTATTAAACAAGTAAGTTCCTCTTGTACAGTTAATATCAGAGATTTTTTTATTAAGTAAATTCTAATTAGCCTTTTTTTTACTTGTTATCTTCACAGCATGCATGCTTTTTGTTCACACCACATACAGTAAAAATCTGTCTACAACATGCAATAACACAATTAACACCATAAAAAGCAAAGAAAAAAACGTGAGTGCTTGGGTAGCATTATGCACACTTTGTAGCTGAAATTCTTAAAGAAAACGTCAACAATAAAATGTAACTGTATACTTTGCTACTGTTTGAATATATATATTAAACAATCTTTAAAACAAATGTATATTATACAGTAATATTCCATTCTATGAAAACAAGTAAAATTATATGATATTTTATATTGATTCAGAAAGCGTTTTGTAAACTTATCTTAAATAAATTGTTATATATGAAAGAAGCTTAAAAAATCCCTTAGCCCCGACTTCAGTGCTGAGGTTGCTAGGATACGTAAGACAACTGCATGTGGGTTTCCAGGCAATTGTCGACAAAGATACATTATAGTGCAATACCTGAACAAACCTTAACAAACGCCTTTCTGAAGAAAAGAATTCTACTAAATTTTTATAGTTCTTATCGCATTGATATATAGTGTGGTATCCTTACAGAATAGGGCAGCATGAAGCTTGAATTCCTAAGGGTACTTGGGCCCTGTCCCTCCTGTAGAATGATTTCTGAGAATGATTTCTTTTTTGCTTTGTGTTCAGCAGTGTTTACTCTAATATTTCTAAGAAAAGCTATTTAGTGACCTAGGAGCTCTAAATTAACTTATTGTAGATAAGAACTGTTAATATCTGAATTGTGAATATGTTTGTGTGTGCCCTAAACAAACTGTCTTCTTTGTCAGACTGCAATATTTTGGAATCACGAATGCAGATCAATTTTAAAATACAATTCAGTACATGAGATTTTAATGGTAAGATTTTCTCTTTGTGAGATAGGGATTCATTTTACATCTATTGTTTTTTCAAAAAAATCAGTCTGTGTATTGTACATTAATAAACACCATGAACCACTTCTTATTAAAAACATTGTTTTGGTTAAAAGCAATGAAAACAGAACCTATTTCAGGTCAATTTGTTTAAGTAATTTACTCTATAAGCTGACTGTTAGTTTCTCAAGTTGTTCTTGAACTGTAAGGAAGTTGAAATTTCCTGAAAGTTTTGTGATGTTTTAACTAGATGTTATTATAAAATAATGCCTGCAATATTTATCTTGATTTTCAGTAGGCTTTTTATTATGCCTCACATGAGGAACTTATGATAAAACTAAAAGAACTGGGATTTCACGTTTCAAGGATTAATGCTAGGACTGCTTCTCTTTCAACAATATTATACTATAATATGTTTTATTCTAATATATTATACTGCATGATACTACACTAGGTGGAATAGCAGATCATTTTCAATCAGCCAAATTATTCCAGGCAGACCTACTCAGAATTCAGATTTGGTTAAATCTGTGGCAGATTAAATTTAATGTGAGTAAATTTACATCATTAAACATAGGACGTACAAATATCAGATTTACTTACACAATGGGAGATTTGAAACTTGAAAGCACATCTTAGGAGAAGAACCTTGGATCTGTAGTGGACTCTTCGCTTTCATACAGTATAGAGAAACCATTAAAGAGCCTAATGGATTTTAAGTTATATAGCTCAGTGTGTGGAGTGCAAATTAAGGAAAGTTATATAGCTGCACTATATAATGAACTTGTGTGGTGTTACTGGAATATTGTCTTTGCCCTTCATAATAAAAAAACAACATAGTAACACTACACAAAGTGCAGAGAAGTCTGTGGGATATGAGTTACAGTATGAGGACAGGTTGAAGGAGTTGAACATTTTCTGTTTAAGCAAGCCGACGTTAAGAGATGACATGATTAAAGTGTGCAAAATTATAAAGGAAATTAGTACATTGGATCCCAAATGTTATTTTTAACTTTACTTCTCCAAAATGAACATGGAAACAAAGACAGTAACAGTTAAAAAAAGTTCATCCAGTGAACCATATTAATATGGTATATGCTATCAAGTAATAGTTGTAGACTGTAGTACTTTGGGGACCTTCAAAACCTGACTAAATGTTATTTTGGAAAAATTAGGAGAAGAGGATTGCCACACTTTGCTGGGCTGAACAGTCTGTTCTCATCTTATGTTCATTCTAAAACAATGTTCCAATGTACACATTGCGGTATTCAATAGTCTGGGGCTGTGATTGTCCACTATCTGCACTTCTTGACTGGCACCTGTTTTTTAAGAACATTACTCAAAAGCTCAAATTGCCTACACATTCAGTTCAAATTTGTACATTTGTTGTGTCTCACTCCAGTTTCACTGTGGGCCTTTATAAGGATTTCCTTTTTTTTAATGTTCATCTACAGTAAATCCCTAGCCACCTTTTTTACATAAGTATTGGGAGTCTCACTCAGTCTTAGCCTTTCTTAATTTTCTTTCTTCCGTCTTTTCCTACAATATCCCTTTTATTTCTCAAGCCTTCATTCCCCTGGACTTTTTCTGCTACTTCTCTGTCCTTCTTACAGTTGGGACAGTTGCTGCAAAGTTAGCCCTAGATTCATGCTGAAAATCTTCTGACTCTCCATCATTCAATTTTTGGAAAGCCTGTTTCTACAAACTTATGGTACTTGAATTATCTGCTGCATGAATTAATAGTGTAGTGTTTCAGAAGTGTCTTGGGGCAGGTGGTGTTTGGGTGCCTTAGGGTGGATGTTCTTACCTAATAATGTTTTCTGGTTTACTTACTGTTTTGCAATAATCTGTATTTAAGGAGTATATAAAGAGTACAAAAGCCATAACAATCAGGAACATTAAAACAAGGCGAGCCCGTGATTGCAAGCTAAAGAGAAGAAATCAGTCAACAATTAAGCAGAACAAGAACAAAAGAGCTAGCCAGAATCAATTTAAAAAACATATAAGGAGAGAAGTCGGCAGTATGAACAGCCAAGGGAGTTAAAAAAGCAAACAAGTAAGGGTGAGTGTAGGTGATTGAGTGTCAGGTTGGAGCACTTGCCTGTCTAGCAGTAAAAGAATTAGACAAAAAGAAACATGGCTATTTATGGGAACATTAACAAACTTTGACATTGACCTCTCCTCAAAGAGTGACCTCCAGACACACTCTTTGCACTAAGTAAGAAGAAGTGGTTGGAGATCTGAAAAAGAACAGTTAATCCACAATAATGGATGGCATCTGTAGAACATTAAAGCCTAAAAACTGTTGTCATGCTGACAACATAATGGTGTGGATTATAGGGAAGGTTTCCTAACAACACATTAGTGCATCTTTGCAACCCATCTTCAAATTAGCAATGTCCTACAGATTTCAAAATAGCAAAATAAAATAACTTTTTTAATGACACATTGCTGGAGAAAAAAAAACAAATATAAAAACAAATTCATAATATTTCAAAAATTCCCATGAAATGTAACAACAGGAAAAAAATAGCAAAATAAAGCACAACAAACCATTTCATAACAATGATATGTCTTCATCTGAGCTGAATGTGCTACCCACTCTATCTTCAAATAAAACCTGATACAAATTTCACTGTTATTCTCAAATAGGCTTTGACACAGAAATTTAGAAACAACTATATTCAAAGTAGAGTCTTTGATAATAAATACAGTGGAAGGCATTATATTTTCTGCCACTTAACAATAAGCAAGATTTAGTGTCGCATTAATATGTACTGCCAATAAAATGATATAGGCCATCTTAGTGGCAGAAGAATTATGAGCCTAATGTAAACACAGCAAACATTGTGAACACATTTCTCTGAGCAACAAAAAATACATTTTATTTAACCGAAATAGAAAGTTCTCTGAGTGCAGAAATTTCTAGTTAACACTTTACCTAAAAAGCTTCTTGCTAACTTGCAACTGGCATGAGAAACTGCTGTTTTTGGCATGATTTGATCTCATGCTATTCATCAGTTTCCCCAAATATCATAATATTCACCTATGAGAAGACTCGTGAATTATTATCAACTGAAGCTCAAGGAGTACATGGATGTCACAATATATATTACATGTGGTCAATGACAGCAGTTTAATGTGGATACAGTAACAGGAAAAATGCAACTTTAATATCAAGTAACACTGAGTAGCCAAAACATATTTTAAACGTTTCCTAGATGACTGAAGTTAAGTGAATGAACAGTGTATATTAATTGTTTATGATGTACTACATATCATATCAAATGTATGTAATATAGTAGGGAGTATAAAATCTCAAAAAAAATATTTATATTTTGTCACACTGAAAGGCAGCAAAAGAAGCAATGGCTATTAAATAACCTTCAGTTGTTTTAGCCTCTACTGTTATTATGCTAATATGGTCTTCATAGCTGTTTGTAGGTGTGCTATGTGTGACAAACACCATTTTAATAGTGTGGGATTACCTTATGAGTCAAAGTCATTTGCATCTATACATGTAACCCAGATGATACCATAGCTTTAATTGAAAGAAAAATGAAAAACTTATTTTAACTGCATGAATATATGATGACTGAAACGAAAAAAAAATGTATGTTTATGGGATATGTCACCAGCTTTTTTAAGTAAGACAGTTTATACAGAAGGATAAACCTCTAAATTGCATTTCTGAATGTCATATAAAAATATTCTGATTATCTAGCTGATTCAGCATTTCTGTCTTCTAATTGTCTGGAACTTCAGGATTCCTGCAGCAATCCAAAAATTCTGATGTATAAAAACACACAGTCTTGATTTTGACTTTAAGTCCTTTATATGTACTTTTTCTTTTTGTCTTGTTGATGTTAAAGAAATCTTATTTTATGTTGCTTGATCACTAGTTGTTTTATGTTTCTGATGCAATTTGCTTCTAGTTTATACACTCCTTCATTCTATTGACTTTCTGCATTCATCTTCAATTTTCACACCCCCTAAAAGTCTTCATATGTTTTTATTCTCATCTGACTATTTGTCTCACTGCAAAATTTGCACTTTTGTTCTAAGCACTAGATATCCCTCTAACACAACATTTCATTTGCTTCCTTTACAAGTTTCTTATATTTCTCTATCATCCTAAAATTCTTTTCTCCCCATCATTTCCATATCCATTTGCCAAATGCAAAACACACTAATTTCTAACAGCATGGTTTCCTGATTTCTTACAGTTCCCCATCACTTATGGAAATACTGGCACCTGGAAGTGCTTTGATGTTACTTTTGTCATATGTAAACAAAAATGTAACTGTCCAACAGCTTCCACTCATACCATTTATTTGGCTCCTTATGAGATGGATATAGAAGTGCTTGAGTTTTGTAGGACTGCTACCTGTTCCTTTTAGTGGTGTAGCTCTCCACAGCAATTTAGGCGTGTGCAGGTAGCTCAATAAACCTAGCAGTTTCCTTAACCTTTAAAAGATTTAACTTTAATGTTTTCCAGCATTGGAAAGTGATCCTTCTCTTGACATTGGCAGAATGACATGATCCATTCCTTCCAAAGAATATATAATACTCTTACACTCTTATACATTTAGGTTTTGCTCTGTTGTTAGCAGACATTACTAACCAAACCTTTGTGCCAGCTCAGGCCAGATGTACAAAATCAGTTTCATTTGGGTCTGAGTGACACCTTATCTTACAGAATCTTTGAAAAGTCCAAAACAATGGCAAATTTTGGGTGACACTATAACTGATAAAACATCTCCAGAATGTGAAGAACAGCCCAGGAATTAGAACTGTAATGTCATAACAGACCCTTAGATTTTACACTGATTAACAATTACTGTACATTCAAGGCTTGCCAGACAATTTACAATGTTTTATTTTTCAAAAAAAAGGCTGGTTTAATACTAGATCAAATAAGCTGAAAAGCAGACGCACTATAATAAAAAAATGTTGCAGTTGGGTTTTATATTGCGGTGACATTCATTACAAAATATACCAAAGGTATGTTTTTACTTATTTTCATCAGTTTAAATTTGTATCTATAGATACAGAGACAAGACTAGGGTAGGAATGGGGAACACTTTTGTATTGTGATACTTTAAGTAAAGTGAAGTTCCAGTTTCAGGCTTGATAGGGAAGAAATCAGGGGCCAGGCATTCACACACTTTACAGAAACTTAAAGGGCATTGATCATTGAGCGAGAGATGTGTTGTGGGCCTCTAAAGAGGCAATGGTATATTCCTAAGCTAGTGTGTGGCAGCAGCTATTACCAGGTAGATATTGTCAGGTCTCTGATGTCCTCTTGCAGACTAAGGCCAGATACACCTTAGGATGTTATATATTGTAATAGACTTTAAGCTTAGGATCATAAATTGGCAGGTCCATGCCTCTAAGTTATTCTTTGCCTCCTGCAGTACTTTCATTGGGTGCTGAATTCACATTAATCAGGCATGTAAGAGGCAGGAGAAATTTATTAGCAAAGTTAAATAATTTACTCTGCCTTTTAACACTTCAATTTTAGAGTCCACGCCTTACAATTGCAAAACAAGATAACTAAGTAAATACTTCATGTTTGCTGCTTTATTATAAATTCTGTGCCTAGAGAATGGGCAAGCAGGAAGGCTCCTCTTCAAAGAGATATATCGGCCTGCAGGGTCACAGCACCATACTTCACCACATGTCTTGACCTGCAGTTTCGTAACAAATACTTATAGGTTACCGGAAATCAAATTGATTGACACGCTCACCACACCAAAACCTAACCTAAATAATACTAACCCCTAACATTAACTAACCCCTAACCTTAACCATTTACATTACATGCTAACCATACTAACCTTAACCTCAACTTCTTCCCTATAACTGCTGGTCTAGAACTGCTGGCATAGACCTGCGGTGATGTGTGCTGCTCTGGCTCTGAAGATGGATATTATTGCCTTCAAAAGCAAGGAGCATAAACATACCCTCAAACTCATAACCACATATGTGTGCTTTTCCTCTTAGAATTATGCCTATTCAAAATAGCAGACATTAACACACAATTGCGGCAGGTCTGTTTTATATGTTGATTCAGCAATAGTTTGGGAATATATGATCAACCTGATTGACATCATCTAGTGTATTACCTGAATCTGAATGTATTCTCTGCCAAGACATGAACACAACATACAACAGTGCACTGACAGAAGAATTAGCTTAAATTATCCATTGATTTATCACTAGTAATTATAAAGACATACTTTTGGTCCATTTCTTCATTGTAAGGATGCGTACTGACTAGCAGCTAATCAATATTAATTTTTATAAAAGGACCGGGAGATAACCATAGTTAGGAAAACAAAGGAGTGTTGATACTGGATGATCAAAGAAAAACTTTTGTCATAACCAAAACAAAAACCAAAGGAACAGTAGTCAAATGAGAATTACAGGGTGCAATAACAAAGTCATAAAGAAAGTTACACAAGTCGCTAAGTTTTTATCCAGTCTATACTGGTGGTTATCCTTTATACTGTGCAACATGATGTCATCAATTATGCACTCTACAAAGAACTGTGGGAAATTGCCATGGCAACAGAGCATACTAAACTCTGAAAAATGGCAACGTTCTTTAAGGAATCAGCACATTGTCAAAAATGACCCTAAAAATGATTAACTCTTAAATAATGCAGTAAATTAATAAAACTAATTAAATAATTAAATTCCTAGGGCTAAAAAAACATAAATAAAAACTGTGGAAAAAATAAAGAAGATCGTAAATTATAACATGATGATTCTAGACAATGGTTTTCCTCTTAAGATATTTTGACTAAAACATTTTTGCTGGCTAACTTGTTTTTATAGCTAACTTGCAACATGAATTTTGAATGCTTTTTTCTGGCTGATCAATAAAGGTTCTGTGATTAGGTCAAATCAGTGAGAATTTTCTTGAGTAGGGAGCTTCGCTCACCAACCCCCTGTCCTGCACTACGCGCCAGCCACTTTGCTGCTCGTGTATGTGGATTGCACTTTCACCAAACAACAAATCTTTTAACTCTCGCGGATATGCCTCTTCATTGGGAAGAAACACCACTTTTCCCTGATGGCAACACGAATTAGACGATCTACAAATCTCCGACTTAAAGTTTAAATCTGAACAATATATTCGATCTCTTTTCTCTGTTCCATTATTTCACTGAGTAATATTTTCCGTTTGTGCTAATACGATCTTTACTATCATTTTTTTGAGACTTTCAAATTTTAGTACTTTCATTATCTCTAACCTGCTCTATATGTGTATCGTGCCAATGTTTCTGAATTCTTTACGACATTCTACTTTGTCATCTACTCTTTGTCTTTTTTTTCCAGCCCTGGGCGTGGTTAAATCTCTTGGCACAAAGTCTCGTCTCACGGGACTTGAAAGTATCTCTCTGAAAAAGTCACGTCTTGTCCCAGGCGAAAAAGTCTCGTCTCGTCCGAGGAATTTTTTTATATAATAGAGAGAAATTCAGTGACATGTACCTGTATGCTTGTAGATTCCTTATCTTGCATATATATAAATTTGTCATGTTTGAACTGACTTTGTATGGGTGTAATTTGAATTAGTGGGTTTCCACATTAGAGTATCTGTGACTAAATTGGGAAGTGTCTCTCTTAAAGCACTGTTTCTTAACCACTTTTGGGTTATGGGTTGCAGTGGGTAGCAGTCATGACCTCCAACAGTCTGGCAAAATGATCAACAGTGTCATACTTTATTTTTCCCTGTTTCTAATTGCACTCATTTAATCAAGGATGAAGCTCTATTAATCACACTTGTTTCACCAAGGAGGACTCTACTCTTAAATAGTTGTCTGTGGGTCTCCAAATGAAATTAAAAAGGTAGAACCTGTGTCCTGAGGCAATACAGGTTGAGAAACACTGTTTTAAAGTGTGGGGGACAGGGGTTGTTTAGGTAAGGCTAGTTATGGTGGTGCCTACTCACAAAGTATTTGCTTTTTGTGATGACTTTGCTATTAGCACTTAGGGATACAGGAAAACCAGAGAATAGTGAAGAAATAATGGTGCCACAAAGACTAAAAAAAGGAAAGCTAGAGTAGGTGTTTTGGAGGCAGATAAATGGGTATGAATTTCACTTTCATAAGTAGGGTAATTATTTTATTGACAACTTCACAGGTGATTTGAAGTGCTTGCTTTTTATTTGTTTCTATGTAGTTACTCTCTTTTTTCACTTCTCCTATGACCTAATTTAAAATATAACAAATATTTGTTTGTATTCAATGTTTTTAGGTCCTTATTCCCGGTTGCAGCACCTGGTGATAATACAGTATTTTCACAAAGATACAGTATTACTGTACACAGGCAGCAGCCACGTAAACTCCATCACAGAGATGCAGATCTTCACACTAGGACAATTTAGAATCACCAAGGCCACCAGCCACTTCTGAGGAATCGCATGTGAACACATGGAGATTCAGAAACAGAGGTCACACAACCTGGAAACTGAACTCAAGTTCCAGTGTTGTTAAACAGCAGCACTGGTCCTTTCTCCATCATAAAACTGCTATATATATAGGTAGCTTAATGAACACAATTCCAGGTGTTAATAAATCAAAAAATAAAGAATTTTTTAAATAAAGAATCTACAACAGTAACTGGATAAATAGCTTAATTTTGTTAATAATAGTAAACAAATAACAATAATAATAAGTTACTTTTCATACCATCATAAGCTTTGGGCGATGAATCCCTGCCTTGGACCTTTGGTGCAATGGCTCGTTTTCCATAGACGTGGTTGTCATAATTGTTATAGTCAAATGTTGTCTTGGAATACTTCTCTAGTTCCTTTGCCAGGTTGGAACGAGGTGTTGTGGTTGAGACGTTGTTTTTAAAACCATATTGTGGAATTTCCAACTGCTTTACAAAGCACATAGGCCTGTAATTAAATCATATGATGAATTATAAAATTAATTTTTACAGTCATGAACATAACATAACAAAAATGTAAACATATATCCATCATACCTTGAGAATTAATTTAGTTACTTCTTTAAACAGGGGATTATCTTATTGTCATGTACATTTATGCTCTAAAACTAGTTCTTAATGCTTCTTTATATGTGACTAGAGGAAAGTTTGCATGATAGTTTTACACTGATAACATTTTTTAGGAAACTGAAGGGAGTCCCATCAGCTTTAAAGATTTCATGCACAAAGAACACAGGCAATTCAATGAACAAGGATGAACTAAAATCCAACCCCTTACTGAGTAACTGCAGGCTTAATGAAGTTTTTTGGCAAGTACTTTAAGTCTGTTTCTGAAATATAACTGGTTTTACTTAATCAAGAGCACTTTCTGTCTTAGAAATGTGCATCACTGGCTTTTTTTTTCTCTCTTTCTATGGTCTTTTTAAGTTGCACTCAGTTTTCAAAAGAAAATATATCATATAAAAACATCCCTCTTTTCTGTACACGTGATATAACAATATTACTTCTACTACTACTGCTGAAAATCCATCTCTAATTTCCAGACATAAGGAAGTTTGACTGTAGGGATGCTCCACTTATGCCAGTCTTCATCTTTCCATGTAACTAATTTAAAATCTACAAAAGTCTTTTTTCCATGACCCTCTAAGGAGAAGCTTTATTCATGGTGTCATCCATGATAAGGTATGGTATTTCGCATCAATGTAATTCTAAACTCATATTTACACAGAAGGAAAAATGACACACTCCCAAAAGCTGCCTGTATGGCAACTCCTTTGCATTTTTGTCAAAAGGTGTCTTGCTTGGCATCAGCACATACTTCAACAGAAATTGCAGAGCACCATCTCTTAATGAACCCTACTTAATCCCAATAAGAGTTTCAGAGGCCAGAGCCAATCATAGCCACATAAGGCTGCAAAGCAGTCAATTAAGTAGCATACTCATGCACTCACCCACACATACAAGCATATGGGGCCATTTTAGAATCACCAATTATCTTAAGGTGGTGGTCTTTGGATGTGGAATTAAAACAGGAGTACCCGGAGAAAAACTCAGACATGAGAATAATATGCAAACTCCACACAGACAGCATTGTTTGGACTAACATCACATACTATAACATACCATTCTCAAACCGGCAGTTTTTGGGTGCCCCAGAACTGATGTCAGCAGCACTGGGCACAAGAAAGGAATCAGCCCTGGTGAGAACATAAGTTCACCACAGGCCTCACCCACACTCACACTAACACTGAGGACAATTTCCAGTCATTGCTTCACCTAACATGCATTCTCTTTGAGAATGTGAGAGGAACTCCAAAGTACCTGGAGAAAATTTTGAACCTCTCCTATTTTAATTCTTTCCAACTGATATGACAAGTTATAGATTTTTTTAGTAGAAGTATTTTAAAAAGTAGAAATCAAACCTGCTCAAAAGAAAATACATCTCTGTTTTAATCAAGGTATAAACCATTATTCTCATTATATTGCTAGTCCTGAATATAAAATTCATTGCATTCTCTCTATTTTTAAGCAAAAACAACAATGTTGCAAGTGGTTAGAGAA
Organism: Erpetoichthys calabaricus; assembly: GCF_900747795.2. Lineage (NCBI taxonomy): Eukaryota > Metazoa > Chordata > Cladistia > Polypteriformes > Polypteridae > Erpetoichthys > Erpetoichthys calabaricus. The sequence goes on along the minus strand of NC_041396.2, from coordinate 73,260,515 downwards.
GAAGTTACTAAAGCCTCACATTCTCTTTATTCGTCTTTATAAAATTAGTCATAAAAAAGCATGTAAGGTTGAACCGTTCATGGAAATAATGCAGGTATAGAAATGTTACTTGGGCTACGTATTCCATTAAGAATATTCAGATCTATGTTGGACATAATCAATTCAAATTCAATCATATTAATTATATCTTGCATATGTTCTTTACTGTTATGTCTATTGAAGAAATATTTATAAGTTTGAACCTGTTTTAAGAAATTCCTCTGTGATATTCCGGGAAAAGGGAGCCTACAAAGACTTTATTTAAATTTTTAATTCTTCTGCCATTACATATATTTTTTTATACTGACTTTACATTGCCATTTTAGGATTGTGAAGAAAGCAAGAGTAGAGTTTGAGTTTAGCAATGACTCCTATGAAATTCAACTGCTTGTCCTTATATTGATCTTGTGCAAATAATCTTAATGTCTCTTAATTACTGATCTCATTTATTCAGTCATTCTGCTGCCAGATTTTGGGTACCAGACAGTGTGAAAAGCAAGCACAAGGGACATCACTTGTGCTTACCAAATGTGCTCAATTTGATATTTTACACAAAGCAAAAGCAGCTTTGTAAATTTTGTTCAGATTTTATTAATTGTCAACCATATTAATCTGTAATATCTCAAAACATTCCTGTCCCCACTGTTGTTTAAGAAGTGAGAAGTAAACATGTACCCTGCAATTACACATATCGGTATATAGTAGTTCCCATGTAACCACCTTATATCTTAAATGGTGTATATATTCAAACATTTACCACCCTGTCATAATAGTAAAAAAACATACATATTTTGATTGCATCTTATTGTTTTTGTGGTCTCCACCTTAACTTTCTAATTAAATGTAATATTCATTATTATAGTTATACTATATAGGCTATAAAAAGAAGTAAAATAGATTTAACAGGCTACAAATAGATTTATGAAGCTGAATATTCCCTTTAAATAATACAAATAACTGAACATTTTGTATACAAAGATGGTGAACTATATGCCAAATAGAAAACATTCAGTACCTTAAAACACGGTCAGATGCTTGGTTTGTTTTTGTTCCGTCGCAGGTCTGATGCTTTTCTTGAGCCTTAGCCAGCTTCTCTGCCGCAGCAATAGGACACCCAGAGAGGCTGCATAAGCATTAAAGCAATTGAAGATTGTTGGCAAAGGGACAAGTGTGCAAATCATTTTTCAGTTACTATACATTTTTAAATTTCTAATAATTAAATTTTATTAAAGCTAAACATCAGTGATTTTTACATATAGGTATATCTTAAGATGAATCAAAGTTGTATACCAATTACTTATAAAACAATTAACACATTAAATTTACTGGCATTTTTATATACTATATACTATATATATATAAAACAATGTAGTTATTATTGTTTCAGGTCAATACATTTCTAGATTGCGTTTTTGCTAGTGGCAGTATTAGCTAGTACTTTTAAGAAATATCACATTCCATCTTCCTCTTTTAAACATAAAACAAACGTTTGTCAGATTTCAGAGAAATGGTTTATTGCCATCACTTGTAAGCTTCTGTGGTTTCTACCAAAAGAAAATTCCAGTCTTTTCAAAGAGGTGATGCCTCTCTGAGTCAATGGAAAAAGAGAATGTAAGATCTGTTCGTCCCATGGAGTTTACGCAGATCCCTGTGGAATTTCTTTTCTTCCATGCTTTCATGTTTTATACAGTTTTGTGGGCTTTACTGTAAAGCAGTTTACACAACATTTTTATATGTCCAGAATTTAAGAGAAAAAGGAGAATATTAAACTGAGTTCATTCAAAGCTAAGGTAAATTCCTTTAGGTCTTCTAACCAAATCATTACAAAATTGTATGTGATAGCAAAATTTATCTGTAAAGAAGGCTAATGCTACTGCAGATTTATACAATGAGTTTAATGATGAAGCATTATGGAAAATTAATATAGCAAGCCCAAAAAATACTCTTGCACCTGGGTACACTATCTTTAATAAGAATGAGAGGGTAATAGTTTAAATTAACAACAATTAATTACAAATATAAAAGAAGAGAGGATAATAGTTGTATGAGTGGAATGGCTTGCAAACAACTCACTTTCTTTCAAATGCAAACATTTTAATGTACAGTAATGCATTTCTTTTCATTTCTTTTTCAAACACCTTAATAAAAACAATCATCTTTTTTCTATCACTGTTTTTCCTTTTTTGAATTAATTAGAAATGTTATATAGTTCATAACTGCTGAGCACAAAAAAACATCTTTTTCACTGCATCACTGATGGACCACATGTTGGGTTAATTCTTATATGATAACATTCTCATACTTGTATGGTTAACTCAATACAGGGCTGTGAAAGGGGCAGATCTATCCCAGCAGTGTTGCCAACAAGGCCAAAGCATCCTCAGACATGGTACTGGTCTATCGCAGGGCCCATGCACACACTCGACGCCACATTTTCAATGGCCTAAGACAGAATTACCAAGCAACATAAAATGCACGTATTTGGGCATGTGAGAGGAAAATGAAAGTACCTGGAGTAAAACTCCATACAGCGAACAACTGTGTGCTGGGTTTTTATGCAGGATGCTAGAGCTATGAGACAGCAGTGTCAAGTAGTGTGCCACCATGCAGCCTTGAAATGAATGAACACCAACACAGCCATTCTTTAAGTTCTTTAATTTAATAAATTAGATTTATCTTTAAAATTTTCAGTTTGAATATTCCATTGTTATATTGTTAAACAAAAGCAATCATTGTTCCCCCTTCTTATTTAACATTATTTTATGAAAACTGGCCTATTGTTTAATGTGAGTTTATGTAAATTATTATTTTTTCAACAAATTCTAATTAATGTATGTTTAAAAACTCAACTTTACTTAAAACAGCAAATTCAAAGACTTCAACAAAATGCTAAACCAACTACAATAAATTAGTGTTCTTTGTAGTTCCATAAAAAGACTCTTATTTCCTACTGTTAAGAAACCATCAGGAAACAATTTTTTCTAACATATCTGCAGGTATTTTTTTTCTTATTTTTGGACGGACCATATGAAAATACATAATTATAGAATTTGACAGTAAATACACGAGCAACAGAAAACACTGCACTAAAATGAAAACATAACAATTACTTTAAATGTCCAGTTAGACTTATATTTCTATTAAAAACTTCTCAGTTGACAGTGTAAGTGACTCATAAGTTGACAGTGTAAGTGACTCATAACTAATATCTAGAGTTGGTCTCCCTAAAGAAATAGATAAATGTTGAAAAATTGATATCTGTTGCTGCACGCTCTGTTCTAATCCTGTACATCATGTGAAGAGGCACCCTTTATAGATGAAAGATGTCATCTAGTACATTTTTATTCTAGGGACTGGCAACCACCTTTGATGATTTTGAAGTTTCCAGTTTTATTCCCCAGAGGCAAACTAGAAACAGAATTAGGCAACCAAGCACAACAGCAATGACCTACATATAAATTTCAGAGCTAACAGCAAATCCTTCCTTAATCTCCTGTATTTCCAGTTCACCTGATGTTGTTATGTAGCAAAGAAGTATTGTCAAAGATCATTTAAATCATTTCTGATTTTAGTCTAGTAAGCACCAAAAGAAAGACATGGAAATACTTAAATATCATTTACCAGCTACATACATACATGGTACTTTCTTTTCTATCAAAATTAGTTTTCATATTTCCTAAACCTCTACCAGTAGTGCACTTGCCATGTAGATCCTCAGCTGAATTAGTAAGACCCATGTCTTCTACTCAATGTTTTTTTAGCTTCCACTATTACTAAGCAGAACATGAAAAAGACAGTCTTTTGAAAGTAATTTCATCCAAAACATTAAGACCATTTTGTGAATTGTTTTATATTTATTATTGCAATAATATTTTCTATTTTTCTTCGTTTTTACTATCCATCCATTTTCCTAACCCACTTATCCAGAACAGGCTCATAGGACAGCTGAAGCCTATCTCATCAATCATCAGACGCAAGGCAGGAACAACAGCCCAGAGTGCCAGCCACTTGCAGGGTGAACATATACCTACAAATACATTCACTAGGCCCAGTTTAGCCTTGCCAATTCACCTAACCTGACATCCTCTACAGAGTGAACTACATAGCACTGTAAATTCTGGATTTTTAAGTTTAGTCATTGTTAATAGGGCCAGCCTGTGGCACTAGTAATTTATGTTATTATGGAATTTACTTTTTGTGGGTGTACACAGGATTACCAGCACCGCGATCAATGATCTTAAAATATTCATTTTGAGAATGAAAAGTTAAATGAGAAAATATTCAGTATAATACTCATTAGATCTGTTAAATTATCACTTGAGTTGGCCCAGATTTTAATAATGGATTTTTTTTTGTAAAATGAATTTATAATAAAGAATCAACAAAACAAGAGCTAACAGTTGTTACAGTTAGAGACATTATTTACACCAAGCTAGGATTACATTATTTTAGGCCATCATTTTATAACACTCCTATGAAAAGCCATATATTACTTAAAGTTTTAAGTGAAAGACTAATCCAGACTTGGGGATGTTTGTGGTGGAAACGCACTGAGCTTCAAAGACCAACTTTGTTTAAGTACCTCACTTAAATTTAACTTAGAGGCATGTCTGGGAAGCAGGAAGTTCAAGTGCCTAGTTATATAACAGGCCCAGGTATTAAATTTAAATTCACACTAACCATTGTCTGTGACTTGCCTATTATCTTTTTTCTCCAAAAACTCTGTTCTCCTCTTAAATCTCAGAGACACGTATCACAGGTTAATTGGAGACTATAAGCTGGCCAGTACTATATAAGAAAGTAGGCATGAGTATGCTCTGCAATGGTGTGGTGCCTTAGGTGCCTTGAGTATGGGAAAGGTGCTATAAAAATAAAATGTTTTATTATTATCCAAGGCTGATTGATTCCTGCCTTTTTCCAAAGTCTACTGAAATAGGTTTCAGTGGTCTGCAACACATGATCAGAAAATGTGGGTTTACCCAAATGTAGTTGATTAAACTAGAAAAGATACACTAACACCTGCTTCTTGTAATTCATAGTCTGAGATATCTATGGTGACAATCATGAATTCATAACCATATGTCTTCATTTTGTCTGCTGAAAAATGAATATTAAAGCAAATGTTATGTTTGTTGTTTAATTTTATTCATTTTTTATTTAGAATTCACTAATATCTGGACATTCTTTTTCCATTTTGAGGACATATCTAGAAAGAAAATCAGAAGCAATGTATGTAAGGCAAAACTTGATTCTAAATGTAATAACAGTCCATGACACAGTGCGTATACAAAAACCTGCCCTCACTCATACTAGAACAAATCACTGTTATTAATAAGAAGTAGTAGAAAACCCAAGTGCCTTTGAATATCCTGACACAGCAATGGATATGCATCATACTTATAAAAATAATACACATACATAAAAATCTGAAATAGAACTGTTATGAATGTATAAGTAAGCCCATTTACCAGAAAGTATGAAGAAAACCATTAATTTGCTCAGTAACAAATATACTAATTGATAAATGTAATTGTAATTATACTGTGTAATTTATACCTATCAAAGTAATACAAAAAAAGTAACAGTGAAAAAAAAGTATAAAGATGCCATAGCTACAAAAAGAGACTTTATTATATAACATTTTTTTATTTTTATAATTTATTAGTGGGATACACGTTGCTGCCTGGAGTGGAATAAAGTGCCGGTGTGGTCACTAAATAAATTCCCTAAAGGAAAGATTTTGGCCTCAAACAAAATTTCACTGACTAAAACTACACTGGAGAGCAACTTTGAATAGATGTGCCTATAAACAGGTTCTAGGAGAACTTCAGTGCTAAATTGCAGATAATTTTCTTTGTGGTGACTTCATCTAGATCCTAGCTTTTATTTCATGGGGTAGCATCATATTGGGTATTTTTAAGAGTGCTGCTCATTCTTGTTTCTAGTGTTTTCTTGCTCTGATTCTACAGTAGGTGATTAAAAGGCACATGATGCCCATGCCGTGATATTATTGTAGACATAGCAGTCTCTAATGTTAGAAAAAAATCAGTTTCTGCTTTTGATATAATTATTTCCTGAAAAACATAATTCCAGACCTATTGAAAACTTTGATTCATCTTATCTTAAACTTATTCATCTTTGGTTTGCACTTCAAAGAAAAAATAAAAATGCAGACCTCTATGTAAGTTCTTGCAATTTTGACATTTATCATCATTTATTAAAAAAAAAAAAAAAAATTATATATATATATATATATATATATATATATATATATATATATATATATATATATATATATATACAGGTGCTGGTCATAAAATTAGAATATCATGACAAAGTTGATTTATTTCAGTAATTCCATTCAAAAAGTGAAACTTGTATATTAGATTCATTCATTACACACAGACTGATGTAATTCAAATGTTTATTTCTTTTAATTTTGATGATTATAACTGACAACTAATGAAAGTCCCAAATTCAGTATCTCGGAAAATTAGAATATTGTGAAAAGGTTCAATATTGAAGACACCTGGTGCCACACTCTAATCAGCTAATTAACTCAAAACACCTGCAAAATCCTTTAAATGGTCTCTCAGTCTAGTTCTATAGGCTACACAATCATGGAGAAGACTGCTGACTTGACAGTTGTCCAAAAGACGACCATTGACACCTTGCACAAGGAGGGCAAGACACAAAAGGTCATTGCTAAAGAGGCTGGCTGTTGACAGAGCTATGTGTCCAAGCACATTAATAGAGAGGCGAAAGGAAGGACAAGATGTGGTAGAAAAAAGTGTACAAGCAATAGGGATAACCGCACCTTGGAGAGGATTGTGAAACAAAACCCATTCAAAAATGTGGGGGAGATTCACAAAGAGTGGACTGCAGCTGGAGTCAGTGCTTCAAGAACCACCACGCACAGACGTATGCAAGACATGGGTTTCAGCTGTCGCATTCCTTGTGTCAAGCCACTCTTGAACAAGAGACAGCGTCAGAAGCGTCTCGCCTTTGGACTGCTGCTGAGTGGTCCAAAGTTATGTTCTCTGATGAAAGTAAATTTTGCATTTCCTTTGGAAATCAAGGTCCCAGAGTCTGGAGGAAGAGAGGAGAGGCACAGAATCCATGTTGCTTGAGTTCCAGTGTAAAGTTTCCACAGTCAGTGATGGTTAGGGGTGCAATGTCATCTGCTGGTGTTGGTCCATTGTGTTTTCTGAGGTCCAAGGTCAACACAGCCGTCTAACAGGAAGTTTTAGAGCTCTTCATGCTTCCTGCTGCTGACGAACATTATGGAGATGCAGATTTCATTTTCCAACAGGACCTGGAACCTGCACACAGTGCCAAAGCTACCAGTACCTGGTTTAAGGACCATGGTATCCCTGTTCTTGATTTGCCAGCAAACTCGCCTGACCGTAACCCCATAGAAAATCTATGGGGTATTGTGAAGAGGAAGATGCAATCTGCCAGACCAAACAATTCAGAAGAGCTGAAGGCCACTATCAGAGCAACATGGGCTCTCATAACACCTGAGCAGTGCCACAGACTGATCGACTCCATGCCATGCCGCATTGCTGCAGTAATCCAGGCCAAAGGAGCCCCAACTAAATATTGAGTGCTGTACATGCTCATACTTTTCATGTTCATACCTTTCAGTTGGCCAACATTTCTAAAAATCCTTTTTTTGCATTGGTCTTAATTGATATTCTAATTTTCCGAGATACTGAATTTGGGACTTTCATTAGTTGTCAGTTATAATCATCAACATTAAAAGAAATAAACATTTGAAATACATCAGTCTGTGTGTAATGAATGAATCTAATATACAAGTTTCACTTTTTGAATGGAATTACTGAAATAAATCAACTTTGTCATGATAGTCTAATTTTATGACCAGCACCTGTATATATATATATATATATATGTATATATATATATATATATATATATATATATATATATATATATATATATATATGAATGGAAGAGAAGGTCTGTGATACGGTTTGCATATTTGCAGCTGGAGATCCACGAAGGGAGAAAAAAGAATCACGTATCATAAAATAGTTTTATTCCTAAGCTTTCAACCCCTATCAGGGGTCTTTATCAGAGGATAATGCTTAGACTTACAAGAATCAAAGGCAATATATAGCAACATATTCGGTGGGGGGTGGGTGGAGGTGACTAAGTCAGTATGATCAAGGGGTTGTTGTATAGTTTATTTATTGTGTACATGTCCTTCTTAAGTTGGCATATGCTGGATTTATTTCCAAGTGTCTGTTGATGGCGTTTTCATCTGATAGCCAAGACTCGGCCAACTCTCTGGCACTTTTAGTACTGGCCTTAAATTTTACTTTTACGTTGTCCCAGTTGAATGTGTGTCCTGTCGATTTAGTATGTGCATATATCAAAGATAGTGCGTCCTTTCTTCTGACGGCGTTGCGATGTTCCTGTACACGTGTTGAGATTCCTTTTGACGTTTGTCCTATGTATACCGCTGAGCAAGAATTGCATGGAATACTATAAACTGCGTTTCGTGTTTCGGCTGTCGATTTCTTGTTTTTAGCATTAAACAGGACCGTGCGCAGATTGTTCGTGGGTTTATGTGCTATTCTGATGCCCCACTTGGTCAGGGTGCGTGCAGTGCCTTCTGACACATTATGGTGATAAGGGAGTGAATGCCAGGTGGGGTGGGGGTTCTGATTTAAGTCGATTGTATGCTGATTCCTTTGGAGTCTGCTGTGTAGACTCCGATTAATGAATGTTTTTGAGTATCCGTTCGAGGTGAAAAGGTGGAAGAGATAGCGTCTCTCATTAATTTTTGTTTCCTTGGTATTACAATGAGTGTGGACTCGTTTGAATAGGGTTTTCACGCAGCTCCGTTTATGAGATACCAGGTGGTTGCTGGAGAAGTGTAGAATCTTGTCTGTGTAGCATTGTTTGCGGTAAACACTTGTGGTCAGGGTGGCGTCATTATTTCTTTTGATGTAAATGTCCAGGAAGCTGATGTGTATAGCACATAAACCCACGAACAATCTGCGCACGGTCCTGTTTAATGCTAAAAACAATAAATCAACAGCCGAAACACGAAACGCAGTTTATAGTATTCCATGCTATTCTTGCTCAGCGGTATACATAGGACAAACGTCAAAAAGAATCTCAACACGTGTACAGGAACCTCGCAACGCCGTCATAAGAAAGGACGCACTATCTTTGATATATGCACATACTAAATCGATAGGACACACATTCAACTGGGACAACGTAAAAGTAAAATTTAAGGCCAGTACAAAAAGTGCCAGAGAGTTGGCCGAGTCTTGGCTATCAGATGAAAACGCCATCAACAGACACTTGGACATAAATCCAGCATATGCCAACTTAAGAAGGACATGTACACAATAAATACACTATACAACCCCCCCACCCCCCCTTGATCATACTGACTTAGTCACCTCCACCCACCCCCCACTGAATGTGTTGCTATATATTGCCTTTGATTCTTGTAAGTCTAAGCATTATCCTCTGATGAAGACCCCTGATAGGGGTTGAAAGCTCAGGAATAAAAACTATTTTATGATACGTGATTCTTTTTTCTCCCTTCATGGATCTCCAGCTGCAAATATATATATATATATATATATATATATACAATAGGTTTTGAGATGTCTGATTGATGGAAATACAGTAAAAGCCACTCAAAGGTGGGCATTGGAGGCATTATGCACTGCACGAGCTCCAGGACTATATAGCCACCTTGTCCTTGATTACAAGAATTAGATGTGTATATTGATTTTGGAGAGGAATCAACGATAAAATGAGAAAGTAGTGAAATACAAAATCACCAGGGCTGCAGTACTATTATTTATGGGGAAAAAGAATGAAAACTACAAAGAATCTGCTGAACTGAAGTCCACTTTTAAGTAGCTCCTTTTTGAATATTCCATAATAAGTGACAAGTAAATGTTACAAAATTAAGACAGATTGAAAGTAAGGGAAATGCTGATCTTCAATAGAAGTGTAGCATCATGGTCAAGGCAGGCGTCATGTCACCAAAATCTTTGTCAATAGATACCAAAGCCTGATATAAATGAATAAATAATCCATCCATCCATTTTCTAACCCGCTGAATCCGAACACAGGGTCACGGGGGTCTGCTGGAGCCAATCCCAGCCAACACAGGGCACAAGTCAGGGAACCAATCCTGGGCAGGGTGCCAACCCACCGCAGGACACACACAAACACACCCACACACCAAGCACACACTAGAGCCAATTTAGAATCACCAATCCACCTAACCTGCATGTCTTTGGACTGTGGGAGGAAACCGGAGTGCCCGGAGGAAACCCACACAGACACGGGGAGAACATGCAAACTCCACGCAGGGAGGACCCGGGAAGCGAACCTGGGTCTCCTAACTGCGAGGCAGCAGCGCTACCACTGCGCCACCGTGCCGCCCTGAATAAATAATAGATACTATAAATAAACAAATAGACCTTTTTATGAGGAGCTTTTTCGGAGTAACACAAGGACAGTTGATGGAAAATACTGCCATATGTGTCACAAAGAGAAAATAGGGATTTGTGGTTTAGAACCTTTGGAATAATCAGAAACAGTGGAGAATGAGACATATATAAAAAAAACATGAGCTATAAATCTGGTTTTATTTTGTTGAACAAGTAAATTATTACTATTAATTATTTAATATTGTAAATAGCACAATTTATATAAAACTAAAAATGCTGATGTGTTTGACCTGCTCACAAGTTTAATATGTTGCTTTTCGTTAAAGAATACTAAAATACAAACTTTTAATTGCCTATTGCCTTGTAAATATTTGAAGGCAGACTAGATATAAAAATAATCTGTTACATCCACCACTAAAAAAACAACAAAAAGACTGGAGAGAGTTGTGTAGCTATTATGATATATTAACTTATATGTTTTACTGAATACTGTGAACATATTTTGAAGAGTACTTTGTTTTTATGCCTTGGTTACTAGACACCAAGAGCCTCATGCATAACGTTGTGCATAAAACTCGCACTAAAACTTGGCGTACATCCAGACAAAAGTGGAAATGTGCGTATGCAAAAAAAAAAAAATTCAGATGCACAAAACCGTGCATAAGCCAATTTCCACCCACTTCAGCTCCATAAATCTTGGTCAGCATGAATAATAATGCATGTTCACGCACCTGCAGTCCCACCCCGACTATTTTAATATGGAAATTAATATAAATATCACCATTCCCATTCAGTGTTTGGTTAAAAGACAATGGCAAAAGCTCATGAAAAAACAGAATTTCAGCGAATGCGAATTGGAGGCAAGGAAAAATGTACTATTTGTTGGTATAAACAACAAAAGGAAGTTGATCAAGAGATACATAGTGGCGGAGACACTCAAAAGGTCAAGTTAAAAAAGTTGTATAGTGCTCGAAATAAAAAAAGAAGTGGTCAGATATCAAAGTCGCTATGAAAAGGCGACTCATAGCCCACTGTCTTAGTGTCATATGGAAGTGTATTAGGGTACAGAAAAATAGGGACACAGTGAAGAGGCTGAATTGTCGACTTTAATTTACAAATTTCTAAATTAAACCTTGTAGTTCTTTAACCTTGTAGTTTATTTTGTCATTAAAGTAGAATGCTGTAAACTTCATCTTAAAATCAATATTTAATTTACTAGAGTTTATCAGATCCTATTGTAACTAAAGTAGCATGTTAAATGCTTCGTATTCTATGTGTTCAATGCGTGTGAATCACTACTTGCTTCTCAAATGAGCTTTTTCTTCAAGCGGGATGGCCTGCATCCGAATAGATTTGGCGCCCGGGTCCTCTCCGAAAACTTCGCTAAGGTAATTCGTTTATCTTCACTATCTGTTTCTACTCTCAACCCCTTCCGTAATGCTACTGCTGTGCTAGGACATGATAATTGCTTAACAAAATCTTCCGTAAAAGTGCACAACATTAATACTCTAGTAACCAATCTCAATGCATATAGAAAATCTAGGCAATACGGCATAAACACCAATAATTTAATTACAATTACTACTTTAGATGAACATCCATCCATTTTCCAACCTGCTGAATCCGAACACAGGGTCATGGGGGTCTGCTGGAGCCAATCCCAGCCAACACAGGGCACAAGGCAGGAACCAATCCCGGGCAGGGTGCCAACCCACCGCAGGACACACACAAACACACCCACACACCAAGGCCAATTTAGAATCACCAATCCACCTAACCGGCATGTCTTTGGACTGTGGGAGGAAACTGGAGCGCCCGGAGGAAACCCACGCAGACACGGGGAGAACATGCAAACTCCACGCAGGGAGGACCCGGGAAGCGAACCCAGGTCCCCAGGTCTCCCAACTGCGAGGCAGCAGCGCTACTCACTGCGCCACCATGCCGCCCCTTTAGATGAACAATGTATTAAAACTATAAAAACAGACTATAGATTAAATAAAAAATACACACAGAGCGGCGCTAACAAAAATAACTTAGTTCCTGTTCCAAATATCAATAACGCACATAGTATTCATCTCAGCCCCTCCGAAACATTAAATATGGCACTATTAAATGTTAGAGCTTTAACTAACAAGACGTTTTTTATCAACGATATTCTTAGAAATCGCCTTAGTCAATGGGTGGGCTTCTCTGGCAGTGTCTTAAATTGGTTTGAATCCTACCTGGTAGGGAGAAAATTCTTTGTTAGTTATGGTAATTACAACTCAAAGACACATGATATCCTATATGATGTTCCACAAGGCTCTATTCTGGGTCCACTGCTTTTCTCAATCTACATGCTTCCATTAGGTCAGATAATCTCAGGGCACAACGTGAGCTACCACAGCTATGCTGATGACACACAGCTGTATTTATCAATAGTGCCTGACGACCCCGATTCTCTTGATTCACTAACACAATGTCTTACTTGTATTTCTGAATGGATGAACAGTAATTTTCTAAAGCTAAATAAAGAGAAAACTGAAATTTTAGTGATTGGCAATAACGGATACAATGAGGCTATTAGAAACAAACTGGATGCATTAGGATTAAAAGTCAAGATGGAGGTAAAAAGCTTAGGGGTAACTGTTGACTGTAATCTGAATTTTAAATCGCATATTCATCAGACCACTAGGACAGCATTTTTTCACTTAAGAAACATTGCAAAAGTTAGACCTCTTATATCATTGAAAGATGCTGAGAAATTAGTTCACACGTTTGTTTTCAGTCGACTAGATTACTGTAACGCACTCCTCTCAGGACTACCCAAAAAAGACATAAATCGTTTGCAACTAGTGCAGAATGCAGCTGCTAGAATCCTAACTAGGAAAAGAAAATCCGAGCACATCTCTCCAGTTTTGATGTCACTACACTGGTTACCTGTGTCATTCAGGATTGACTTTAAAATTCTGCTTATGGTTTATAAAGGCCTTAAATAATCTCGCTCCATCTTATATATCGGAATGTCTGACACCTTATATTCCAAATCGTAACCTTAGATCTTTAAATGAGTGTCTCCTTAGAATTCCAAGAGCAAAATTTAAAAGAAGTGGTGAGACGGCCTTCTGCTGTTATGCACCTAAAATCTGGAATAGCCTGCCAATAGGAATTCGCCAAGCTAATACAGTGGAACATTTTAAAAAACTGCTAAAAACACATTTTAACATGGCTTTCTCATAACTTCACTTTAATTTAATCCTGATACTCTGCATATCCAATTCATTATAATAGCTATTCATGGTGGCTCTAAAATCCGTACTAACCCTTACTCTCTCTTCTGTTTCTTTTTCCGGTTTCTTTGTGGTGGCGGCTTGCACCACCACCATCTACTCAAAGCACCGTGATGTTCCAACATTGATGGATTAAAAGCCAGAAGTCTGCATGACCATCATCATCAAGTCCTTCTGTGAGAACCTTAAATACAAAGAGGACTATTTCATTTTTGTTAGGTAGAATGCCCAGAGGGGACTGGGCGGTCTCGTGGCCTGGAACCCCTGCAGATTTTATTTTTTTCTCCAGCCATCTGGAGTTTTTTTTTGTTTTTTCTGTCCTCCCTGGCCATCGGACCTTACTCTTATTCTATGTTAATTAATGTCTTATTTTAATTTCTTACTTTGTCTTTTATTTTTCTTTTCTTCATTATGTAAAGCACTTTGAGCTACTTTTTTGTATGAAAATGTGCTATACAAATAAATGTTGTTGTTTTCTTACGGCACTGATCTCCACTTATAGTACATTACATTCATGATATTACAGTTCTCTGAACATTTTAGAATACTAAGATGTATACTTGGTATCCTTTTTATGATGAAATGCATTATAGCATATATTAAAAATGGGGACACGGTAGTGCAGTGGTAGCGATTAGCTGGCATCCTGTCCATGGATTACTCCTGCCCCCCAGCAAGATGCATGCTGGGATGTGCGCAATCCTCAATGAAATAATTTACTGCAGCAGTACTGTGTCTGTCAAACATACCAACCCCCAATTCCTGCCCTTCCTTTTCTTTCTCTACATAACCAATTGCCACAATAAGCTCTGAAATGTCAAACTAGCTGTAAGCTAATTTCAGTGTATTTGATAAAGCCGCATCAGGGATGTGAATCTAAAAATCAATGAGAAACCACACAGGAACAGTAGCACTGTTTTGACATTTGCAAAACTGAGTGGCAACTTGAGTATGTACAGGGTAAGGCTGGCATGAGAATGTGTGTGGCTTTATGAGAAGTTTAGTTTTTATACATCTCGAAGTCAACGTTGAAACGAGCGTATGCAACATTTTTGTGCGTACACACCAATTATACATGAGGCCCCAGGTTCTTACAGTGGAAATTACACATTTACGTCTTGTCTTAATCTGCATGTAACTGTACAAAGTATACAAATACAAATATAAATAATACAAACATCTATACTATACAGACTGATCCTGGACAAACTAGGGTCTTAAGAAGAATCTTCTTCTTGGACACCCACAACCTCAAACTTCTTACCCCAACCCTTCCTGAATCCACAGCATTAGTATTTGTTATAACAGCTTTAATTTGAACAAAACATATATAAATAAATAATAAATAAACAAAGAAGCACATATTACAAGCTTAACTCTAACTTTTAAACATCAAAAATAGAAATACTTTTTTTAAATATAATTGAAACTTTAAAGGGGATGTTTATGTGTTTTTATAATAATAATAATAATAATAAAAATACCACTACTACTACTAATAATATTATATAAAATACTACTTCTTCTCCTAAAAATAATAATATAAAATACAACTACTATTATTACTAATATATAAAATACTACTGTACTACTACTACTAATAATAAAAATAATTAAATCTAAACTATTAATACTAATACTGATCAAACTTATTTAATGCAGAAAATATACAGACAAAATTAAATTACATATTTACATATTTAAAAAAAAAGAATATATGAATATATATCAGCTTCACTTATGAATTTATCTAAAATTCATTTGGTCTTTCCAATGACAGCAGAAACCAATAAGGCATTAACTAAATTAATAATGTTAAATACCAATAAAATTAGCCAACAACTGAAGTTATCTTGAGCTAATTGCTCTTTTTGTATATCAAAGTTGCTTGTGTGGTGCTATTCCACAATTCAGGCAGTAACAAACTAGTAAACAAGAGAGCCTGCATGTTAGTGAAGGTCGACTAGTGTTAGCAACCTTTATCAAGGTTCATAGGCCTATATGGTGACAATTATTAATCCATTATAATGTGTCAGCTAGGTACTGTAATACCAGATAATTTTTGTTAAAAACTATTATACATTATGCTATTGTTACTCCATTTTATTCCAGTAAATAATTAGCTTATACAAAATTATATACAAAATATACAAGTAGGTGTAACCACTGTCAAGATAAAATTGAAATAGTAAACTAATTTGGGAATTTTTTTTAATATACAAACTTTGTACAGTGTAATCTGTTTGAAATATGTCAACAAAAACTGAATGGTCTCGACAAATTTCTTTCAAGAATAAGTGGCCAAATTTCAACAAAATGAGTCCACGGTGGGCCAAGCTGTTTCATGCAAACAATGAGACAGACAGACAGACAGACAGATATGGATATATTATATGAAAATGTATCTAAAAAAGGTTTACAACTTTGGGCCAGTGTGCCTGTTTGCGTTGTGTTTTAAGGAGTAGTTTCATCTTATATTTTAACACATTTTATTTATTGATTTCATTGTTTTACGTGACATTTCATTACTACAAAATTTTAAATATAAATTAATACAATGTGTGAAGTGATTATTTTATCTTAAAAAAAATCACAGCATCATTTTTCCAATAAAAAGTAGTGGTTACAATATAGAACGATACATATGAAATTGATAATGCTATTGTGTTTCTGCTATTATTTACAGTAATCCCTCGCTATATCGCGCTTCGCCTTTCGCGGCTTCACTCCGTCGCGGATTTTATATGTAAGCATATTTAAATATATATCGCGGATTTTTCGCTGCTTCGCGGGTTTCTGCGGACAATGGGTCTTTTAATTTCTTGTACATGCTTCCTCAGTTGGTTTGCCCAGTTGATTTCATACAAGGGACGCTATTGGCAGATGGCTGAGAAGCTACCCAGCTTACTTTTCTCTGTCTCTTGTGCTGACTTTCTCTGATCCTGACGTAGGGGGATTGAGCAGGGGGGTTGTTCGCACACCTAGACGATACGGATGCTCGTCTAAAAATGCTGAATGATTATCTTCACGTTGCCATCTTTTGTGCAGCTGCTTCCTGAAAAGACATGCTGCACGGTGCTTCGCATACTTAAAAGCACGAAGGGCACGTATTGATTTTTTTATCTGTCTCTCTCGATCTCTCTCTCTCTGTTCCTGACGGAGGGGGTGTGAGCTGCCGCCTTCAACAGCTTTGTGCCGGGGTGCTTCGCATACTTAAAAGCCAAACAGCCCTATTGATTTGTTTGCTCCTTTGAAGAGGAAGATATGTTTGCATTCTTTT
This sequence comes from Erpetoichthys calabaricus, assembly GCF_900747795.2. Taxonomy (NCBI): domain Eukaryota; kingdom Metazoa; phylum Chordata; class Cladistia; order Polypteriformes; family Polypteridae; genus Erpetoichthys; species Erpetoichthys calabaricus. The sequence goes on along the minus strand of NC_041396.2, from coordinate 73,243,473 downwards.
AATTGTGAGACTGAACTGTCATCTCTGTCTTGTCATGGAGCACAGTTTAAACTTTTGAAAAAGAGACAAATGTTTGTTTGCAGTGTTTGAATAACGTTCCTGTCTCTCTACAACCTCCTGTGTTTCTGCGCAAATCTGTGACCCAAGCATGACAATATAAAAATAACCATATAAACATATGGTTTCTACTTCTCGGATTTTCTTATTTCGCGGGTGGCTCTGGAACGCAACCCCCGCGATGGAGGAGGGATTAATGTACAAGTAAATCTAGCATACTTCTGTCTTTCACAAAGTAAATATGATACTTATATTCTAGAAAAAATAAATGAAGAAACTTATGTAGCTTACTTTTCTCTCTTTTAGACACTATGTAAGACTTTTACTGTTATTATTTAAAACATCAAAATGTGTTGTAAATAATCAATATGTGTACAGTACTATGCCCAAAATGAGTAACATACTTAGCCAACACAGCCACAGCATGAGAAAAATGTTAGACCAGAGATGAGTAACACCCCATGTAATTGGTATGAAAAAAGAATACTGCCTTAAAGGTACATTAAAGGCAGACATTTTTCCAAGAATTTTAATTTAGTGATATTCATAGCATAACATAACATTCTGAAACCCACTAAATCCAATTCAGGGTTACGGGGCATCAAAGCCTGTTGCAGTATTACTTGACAGAATAGAAGAAACCACCTTGGACAGGAGAAAGTCCTGCACAGAGCCATTTAAAGGTACTTTTTACACTATAATTTATTTTACTTTCATGGACATTTTAGTCATAAACTCTGTAAAAAAGTTTGTCATATAAAAATGAGTAATACTATATGTATTCTTGTTGACAACTTTGTCACAATTTAGTCATAAATGAAATAATTTATGCATCCTTATTTCATACTGATATACTTTTTCACGTTATTTAGTAAGATACCATAAGTTAATATTGACTAGTTTGAAGTGCAGTCTTTATGGATAACAGCAACAAAAAAATGCTTTTTTACAGTTACTTTATCAATAAGAAAAGCGTGTAGTTCTACTAAAGATGTCAGCATTACTGTATGAAATAAAGTCACATCAAGTATTCTCCCCTTGTGAGTGTCAATGTGAGTGTGGATATGCATGTGAGTGAACCCTGCAATGGACCAGTGCCCTGTCCAGGGTTCTTTTCTCTCATGTGTTCAGTCCCGCCAAATTAGGTTCCAACTACTTGAGACCCAGAAGTAGCTAGGCAGGTTAAACAATTGGCATTTTAATAGTATTTCAGCATATTAACAATAGATGATGTATCAAGAAAAACTATAGATATTGCTATGGTTTTCCATGCAAAATCAAGTTTAAAATGTTCCTATGTACACATTTTCTAAGGTGTTTTATTTTTAAATCCCTCATCTCCCTCATCTAAGTATTAGTCAACATAAGAGTTTTACAAGTTAGGTAAGTAAGCATGTATTTCCGGTACCTCTGTGTTAAACAGATACTACATACAGTATGTTGTAAGTGCTTGCTTACTACTGCTTAGTGTGTGTTATCCATGTTGCATCTTGCATCATGCCTTAACATCTATTATAAAAAGAAATCCTGTCCTGGAAAGTAAATGCAAGGCTACGATACGTGATAATTTCGGAAGACATTTTAAAGCCCGCGAGACCAAGAAGACTTGCCACGGTGCATCTCGCGGGGACCGTAAACATGAGACTTGGTGCCAAGAGATTGTCCCAGGGCCGTAGCAAAAAGGACAGCGGCTGTACAGGCTTTAAAAAGATCGAAGGACAGCGCGACAGCAGCTACCTCCCCCCCCCCAAACACGAGCAGCGTTATACATCCTGCAAGAAAGAATTCAACCACGCCCGGGGCCAGAAATAAAAGACAGGTATTGCTTTTACAACGTCACGCGAGACCAGGCAGTGAGCCATCATTTAAAACAAGTCAACAGACCTCTAAGCTAGCAGTTGTTGGATTGCTTTTGGCAGGCAAGCATCATGTGTTCCCAGCTCTTAAAACAACGACATGCGACAAGCAGAAGAGGCAGCTAGCAAGCAGCAAAAAGACAACAAATGATCCAAAGGCATATTCTTAGCGTACATTCAGCCGCAACACCCTTCACAACACAAGCAGCATTATACATCTGGTAAGAAAGAGATGTAACCACGCACGGGGCAGGAAATAAAGAAACAAGTATTATTTTTACAAAAGTTTTTAAAGTAAAAGTGAAAATAATGCATATGTAACAATTCCCAAGAAAATAACAATCTATTTAAATTGTAGATTGCCTGCCTAAGGTAAAGTCATCCCTGATGAATGGGGACGTGGGAATGAGGGGTCCTTTCATCGGATCAGCGCTATTTCAGATGTGGAATGGCAAAATGGGGGAGGCAGCTTGATGAATGAGGTCTCCAGGACTTAAAACAAATCCAAATCATATTATGTGATATCATCTAATGTTAAATTCTACTCCGTACTTCTAGAATTTTTATTTTTATACTGTATTGAGGATTTATTCTGTTCGATGTATTGTACTGTATTATATTGACCCCCTTCTTTTTGACACCCACTGCACGCCCAACCTGCCTGGAAAGGGGTCTCTCTTTGAACTGCCTTTCCCAAGGTTTCTTCCATTTTTTCCCTACAAGGGTTTTTTCTGGTCTTCTTAAAGGGTCAAGGCTCGGAGGCTGTCAAGAGGCAGGGCCTATTAAAGCCCATTGCGGCACTTCTTGTGTGATTCTGGGCTATACAAAAAATAAATTGTATTGTATTGTATGTCCGGTAAACCAAACACGGGGGTTGGCGAGCGAAGCGAGCAGGGGGCAGAGCCCCCTAGTATACTATATATTCATGTAGTGCGAACACTGTACGAACAAATGCATTAAACATGTCTATGCACAGAAGTAGATGTCATTGTGGAAAATTCATTTGCATTAAATCAACTTGGTTGCCACTGGAAATGAGCACATCTCTCAACAATCAGTAGTTATCACACTACAACCATACATCTTCAAAAAAGCAATATTTTTTCCAAAATAACATCTCCACTATTAGCCTAAAATAAGCATTTTATTGTGAATGATTGATAAAAAATTTGGAATTCCATTTCATGTTTCTACTTAGTTATTTAATGTGATGCATAAAGTATGGTGCATTCAGTTGTTTGCTTTGCCCACCAGTCATTTATTATTTTAACAATCGTTTTAGCAATTTTATTTATTGTAGTTAGGCGGTACTACTTGGCATGATTGTTTTAGTTGGTTGTTTTGCATAAAAGTTTATGTAGTTTTCATTCAGTCAAATACTGTCGCAAGACAAATTAATAGAAAAGTCAGACACAATTTTTACTCAGAACATAGTTAACTGGGAAATATTTGGTTAATCCTGAAATTAAAAGGCAACAGTGGCTTAAATAAATGTACTGCCAGCACTTTCAAAATAGAATGGCCATGGGAAAGCATAGAGAGGAATGCCCATAACTCCCTGCCTTAAGTAATTCTTTGCAGTTAGATGACACCTCACGTTATGTGTGGTGTGGGCTTAACTACTTATAGGTGTCTGTGATGCAAAAGGCAAGTATCCATTGGGTCAATTTCACCTACGATATAGTATATGGGATACAATATCCCTAAGAGGTAGTCATCAGAAAACAATAGGAAATGTTGACAAATGAACATGGAAAGGGCCGTAAACAAAAAGACAATAACAAACTACAGTAATCTGCCATTCCAAAATCAGCCACTACTGATTAGAATTTTGACAAGAAATGTGTTATAAATTAAAAACTGAAGTCTCAGAAGATAACAAAATCTAGCCTTAGACAATTCATCATTGGGCTTTAACAATTACATTAAATACTAAACAACATTTTCTTGAATAAAAAAATCAAACATTAAAATGAATTTAGAGGAACATACAAAATATTTTCTGAATAAAAGAAGTAGTTGTTAGTCTCAAAAATATAGGTTTGTAAATGGATAGTCAAGATTGAGAAACATGGGTTTTCTCATCACTGCACAAGTATAAAAAGGAAAACAACTTTCTGATTCCCACTAGTCATGCAACATTAAATCATTAGTTTGGCTGGGAGAATAACTGACTAAGTAAATAAGTGTAATGAATTCATATTGCAGCAAGAAGACAATGACATATGTTTCATACAAAAACCACAAGCAAAAGAACTTACACACAGGAAGAAATAATATAAAAAACTAACCACAATCATATCAAGCAAAACTGGAGCACAACAAAAAGTTGCTAGCAACTTTTATCCTCAGTTAAATGCACTTAAATCGTCTACTAGGATAAGACTTAACTAGACCAGCACTTTTGTCATTGATGTAGAAGAGCATTTCAGTTTTTTTTCCTTGGCCTTGCTCCTAACCTATTCAAAATATATACTAATGATTATGGTGAAGATGCCTCTGAATCTAGAAACTAGCATCAGGAATGTATTTTACCATTTTACCAGTTTACATTCTTCTCTTTGGTTTATTGTCAATAGTATCTACCCTAACCTACCATTTCTTTACATCAGTCTCTCTACCAACTTTCTAGGACTTAATGTCTTTGTTTATTCAATGTCAACTGACTCAATTACCTTCTCTACAACTTCTTCCATCCCATGAACACTGAACACTTTCTTCCTTTTTTTCTCACGTTTGTTAGAATCCACACCCCGGCAGCAATGAAGCAGAAGCACACACAGAATGCCTCTTCATCGACAGACAATTCATGTTTCAAATTGGGTGCAGTACTTTCAACCAAGCCAGACTTCATAACATCCAACAAAACAGGAACACTTGAAATTAAAACTGACATTCTCTTTGTCCATAACATCCAACGGCTTGTAGAGTGTCTAAGAGAGCATGTCCAAGCTTTTAAGGTCCAACAAAGACTATTGTAGAACAAATCTCTTAATCTTATCACACTCAACTCACTGCTTTTATTTTTTCACAGATTTCAAAGACACCTTTCAAATAACAACAGAAGAAGCAAAGCTTGTTCTCAGTCCCGGTTCACACATTTCTCTAGGACTAAATGACTGACTCATTTTCAATCTCTTTCTTAATCCTTTATAATGGCTGTTATTCACACCCTTCCTTCATGTACACATAACGTATTTTTTTTTTCTAGTCACAAGCGTGATGAAGGCTATACAGCTGGTATGGTGTATTAGACTTCTTTTCTAATTTTGTTTCAATTTGGCAGTAACCATTACCTTTTTTAAATATTGATTTTGCCAAGTCAATAACATATATACTGTTAATGTAAAATTGTTTATATTTTTCCTTTTAATCCAAGAATAGATTAACACTCTGAGATGATTACATCTGTAATTTGGACAAAGAAGGACTTCTTACAGTATCATAGTAGAAAACGTTGGGAGAAAGAAATCGAAAAGAAAAAAGAAAGCAATGTTTAAAGTAGCAATTATTGATTTTTAATATTTTAGAAATCGAGAATGTTTACAGCATAATATGTGGGGCTGAGTAAAATGTTCAAAGTTGTGTCATGAATCAAGTGTTATGAACAATAAAGGTACAATTGTTCATACTACCTCAGATGCTTTTCTGCTTCAGGATAATTTTCAATGACATGATACAAACATATAAATTCCACAAGGAAGCATAAGTAATCAATACTTGTATAATTAAGGTTTATGGTGATCTGCACAGTTCTGGCTTTCAATCCAGGTGGTACAATAATATAAAGTACATTCAGTATATTCTCCGGAAAGACTCCTTAACTTTCTTAAATGCTATAAATGATAAATCTATTTACATTTTTTAGAATAAATTACTGTTACATTCACATTGGATCAAACTTTGTTAAGACTGTTGATGATATCATTAAATTGACTGGCATTTTATCTAACCAACAGTTCTGTGAAAATCTTTAAAACAGACCATTAAACAGTGTCACTGCAATGTGCCTTCTGAGTTACTGAAGTATCAACTAAAATGTAATTTGTAAGCAATAAAGTGACATGTGTGCAATATACTGTATACAAGACACCCCACTGCAGGCAGTATCCATTAAACATCATTAAGCATTGAACACAAGATGGGAAATTACTGCATTCACACAAATCTAATTTAAAGACATGGGTAACAATGAAGCACACAGACAAAACCCAAAAGAACACAGAGGAGCACACAAATTTTACACACACAGTGACTAAACAGGGAAGCTCTGAACCTAATGATTTCAATGCAAGAGGAAGAAGAGCTGTATGTCAAGATAAACCCCACACGAAGCCATGAATAATATGCTTCATCTAGAAAACTAAAGCAAAAATAAATTTATTTCATTAAACAGAGATAGCACCACTAGTATGTGAATTTCCCAAATTGCAAATTTCCAGTAGTAACTACTGATGAATTTACATTGCAACAGTTGTAATACCGGTACATGACATACTGTACACTTTTATTTACCTACAAATTAGATAAAAGACTGGATGTTTCTAAATACAGAATACATGATTGAAAACACAACTGAAGTCACAATAGTCTTTCTCACATTCTTTCTGAAGAAGAATTGGTTTATTACTTTAGAAAAGGAGGATTTATAGGACTACAACAACAACATTTATTTATATAGCACATTTTCATACAAATAATGTAGCTCAAAATGCTTTGCATGATGAAGAAAATAGAAAAAAAACAAGGGAGGAATTAAAATAAGACAACACTAATTAACATAGAATAAGAGTAAGGTCCGATGGCCAGGGAGGTCATAAAAAACAAAAAAAACTCCAAATGGCTAGAGAAAAAAAATAAAATCTGCAGGGGTACCAGACCATGAGACCGCCCAGCCCCCTCTGGACTAGTAAAGTGCATCTATTTATTAAACGTATATAGAACATAAACAAGGTTTTTGTTACATACCAGTAAGTGACTAATAGATGACTTCTAGGCTTTTCCGCATTTTAAAGTCTCATCGCTGGTGGTTTTCAAGTCATATTAAGAGCAAATAAAGCATTTGTTAAAGTCTTATTAAATAGCAGTAGCCTTATCAATGCACTTACTGAAGGTAGTTCCTATTTTAAATTTTCCCATAATTGGATTATACTGTATAATGAAATTATTACTGTATTTTTGTTATTTGTTTATAAGATATCTGAGGTTCTAATTACAATACTTTCTTTACTCAATGCAGTAATTGACATAATCCTCAGCATTATTTAAAGTTAGCAATAATAATACAATTTGTTAAATAGACTAAAATGTCAAACTAAATGTATTTTGAATCTCTCAGTCAGCCTAAAAACACTTCTGGTTTTCATGAAGAAAGTCATCAGGAAGAATGCAGTAACTGTCATCTAGTCATTTCTGTGGCATTATAGACTACTAGACATTAAGCCCGTTACAATAATGGGCGCTAGAACAGTAGTGCATAAACATTAGTAGGAACAGTCTATATTAAATGGCAAGGGACCGTCTATTTTCTGTTACTGTAATCCTGGCTTGTATTTGGCTGTAATATGCGTCACTGTTTTGTGTGCCTTTAATTTTCTCTCGCAGTAATACGTCTCTCCAGCAAGTACTGTGCAGTTCCCCAGCAAGTATTTTAATCTGTGCTGGCGTGCAGCTGATTATTGTATGTGTGACGTCTCCCCAGCAACGGATTTTATGTGCGCGAAAATGAATCTACTTTTAAAAGTCATCCTATTGTAATATCATGAAAATTCGTATATTTAGGAAAACCCCTTCAACGACTGACACTTTACACTTTACCGAGCCAAGTTTGTTAATTGCAAATCTGACATCCTCAGAGGGAACACTTGCACAACAACAAACACTAATCCCACCTCTTTAGGGAAGCTGGTCTCCGCGTCTCAGTACCCGATTGGATTTTTCGTGCGTTATGTTTTAGGTCTTACCTCATTTACCGAAATCCAATTGGATCGACCGCACGATATTTTATAGGTCCCGCCCTCTCTGTCTTGTGTGACTCATCAGGCGGCCTTTGAAGTATCTGCTTTGAAGCGTCGCACCGTGCCCTGCGCATGCACACTTCACCAGAAGACACACACACACGGACACATGGATGCACACAGGGATTTTATTAAAGAGGATAATACAGTGTAACACCAATCACTGCAACACACCAAGAATTGATACAGCCTGACAGTGACATTTAAATCTGTATATAAGAAATGATTACTTAAATTGCACTTTTCTTATTTGCTTTGTAAAATGCTTTATAATACCCCTTATTTTGAAATTAATTGATTTTAAAAACTATCATATTCCAATAAAGGACTGTGGAACTGTAAAATGGGCTAATAAAAAGACTAAAAGAAATTGATTCACTAAGAAGTCATCTTAACAGCCTGCTCAATTTTAAATTTACATTTACAGTATATTTTGGTCATGTTTAATTAGTCTAATATGGCAACATTGCATTTCGTTGGTTAATCATAGTGTAAAGTATATATGTATGCACGAAAAGGTTTTTTTGAGTATACTTTAATAAATGTATACAACAATATAGGCCCTACATTTTGAGGAAAATTTGGCATCTTGTATGAGCTAAGGGAAATATCACTGCTACTCAAATAATGCATCACAGTGTCCTGGAATCTTAAAGAAGGCTTAGTCATTTAAAAGCAATGTTTATTATTTTATACTGTAAAATGGCATAAGATACTTATTTTTACTATTTAAACAACTATGATGTCCAAGTATGATAAAGATATATGTTAGTCAAAGTCTTATATTTCCAAAGTGTGATATGCATACAATATGACATCTGTCCTGCATAGGTAACATCATCATTTTAAGGTTCTAAGAATGGGAAAGGTGCTATATAAATAAAATGTATTATTGTTATTATTATTTTGTGAGTTTTGGAACTGCAAACACTGCATTAAAAACAAGCTGTAATCTGCCACTGTTACAAGCTTTTGTTCAAATGGAGTGTGGAAAACTATAAAGGACATTTCTTATTTTTTTACGTGTAAAATCTTGCTTTAGAATGCCAGGCAAATTACAAAACAGAACTTTTTTAATGACTTTATTTGAATTTATTAACAGCATGTAATGTTTCATACAACCAAGTAAAACTTAAAAAAACTAAATTCAATTCAACCCCCACCCATGAGAAAGAGAGAAAGGCTAACCGCCAGTGTAAAACTTTGAGAGTAGTAAAGAGGGAAAGAAGTTCTTCTCAATATACAGTAAATGCTTATTCTAAAATGTTACTGATTAGATCCTGCCAAGTTTTAAAAAAAAGTTTTGAACAAATCATCTAAGTGAGAATTAGATTTTTTTCCAATTTCAAATAGTATATAACATCAATTACCCACTGACTTAAAAGAGATGGACTAGAATTCTTTCAGCTGAGCAAGATAAGTCTACGTGCTAACAGCGAATTAATGGTAATTACAGTTTGTTTGTCCTTCTCCACTTTAAGCCCATCTGGAAGTACACCAAACACAGCTGTTAATGGATTAGGAGTGACTGTGACACCAAGGCTATCTGATAGGCATTTACAATTTTTTGTCCAGAAAGATGTTATTTTGCTACACACCCAAAACATGTGGCCTATTGATGCAACATTCACATTTTGGATCTTATCCTGGAAACATTTTGGACAATTTTAAACGAGATAGACGTGCTCGATAAAAGACTTTAAAGTTCAATAATTGAATGCTTTGCACATATGGAGCTAGAGTGAACTCTGTGCATGGCTGCCTTCCACTCCTTTTCTGAAATGTTGTGTGAGAGATCCTTTTCCCAATGTACTCTGGAATCTTTAAAAGAAATAGACTTTAAAATGGTTTTATATATTATAGAAATGCAGTCTGAGTCTTCAAAACTGATCAATATTTCTTCTGGAACAGAAATAAGTGGGAGGTGAGGAAAACTGGGCAGATGTCATCAGCAAAGTTTCTAATTTGGAGTGGAAAAAATGAGTTGATGGAAAGCTAAACTTGGAGTGTAATTGTTTCTAGGATGCAAAGACATTATTTATATACAAATCTCTAAGTGATTTAATCCCATAAGTTTTCCAGACATTAAAAACTGTGTAAGTTTGAGAGGGTGGAAAAAGGTTGTTATCATGTAGAGGTGCCACAGATAAAATATTCTCTAACTTGAAGTGCTTCCTGCATTTGTAACATATTTTGAGTGAGTGAAGGACAATTGGGTTGTTGGGAGGATATTCATCTTGATAGTATTAATTCTCCCTGCTAAATTCTTGTTTAAGTTTTTCCAAGCAGACAAAAAAGTTGAGGAAAAACAGCTATATTATTACTTGTGATGTTTACCCCTAGGTATTTAGACTGATCTGCAATGATAAAAGACTGGTATACAATAGTTTGATCTGTGCACATATGTCCGGGCCAAACACAAATTTATGCAATGTGGTGAATAGGTAGTCCAATTAAACCATATAAAATGCTTTTTCTGCATCCAAAGATAATAAGATCTCCAGAGTCTTAGACTTTATGGGTGAATATATTACATTAAATAGGCGTTGAAGAGTAGAAGGTAAGTGAATAATGTTTAATAAATCCGGTTTGGCCTTGTAATATTACTGAAGGAAGCATTTTTTCAGTCCTTCTAGAACTTTGGAGAGTATCTTGACATCATTATTCAGAAGTGAGATTGGTCTGTATGATGCACATTGTAATAAGTCTTTATTTTTCTTAGGAAAAACAGTAATTAATGCTTGGCAAAAAGTCTGAGATAGAAAATTTTATTGTCTGCCTCTAATTGTTGCTAATAAAAGAGGAGCTAACTTTCATAAAATTTATAAACAGTGTGTGCGCACAAACATGTTGCGTACTCCCGTTTCCACGTTCAAATTCGCGATGTATAAAACCTAAACTTGGCATAAAGCCACACACAATGTCACGCTAGCTCAAACCCTGGAGTACACAGGTTCTCCGCTCGGTTTCGCAAACTGGCGGCACCCAGCGTCAAAGCAGTGCTTTTGTTCCAGTGTGGTTTCCCTTTCTTTTTTAGATCCATATCCTTGACGCGACTTTATCATATACATTGAAATTAACCGCATATTGTTTATTAGTTTAAGGCATCTGATTGTAATTTAACCTGTAACAATATAATGGTCCACAAAATGGCCAAACTATTCCAAATACCATAGCTGCTTTAGCGTTGTTACTCTCACTGCACCTTCTTTTTCTTCTTTCAGCTGGTCCCATTAGGGGTTGCATAGCTGGCATATTGTAATCTTTTTAGTTAGCCAATAAAAGGTGTCATTTTGCTTGACTCATCCCAAGAACTATAAATGCAATCAATCAGTCCATCAAGTGCTCCTTGTAGAACTGCTTGTACTTAAAAGTACAGTTACCTCACTGTAAACTTGCGATAGTTATAATATTGCACAACCTGAGTCACTTTATAAAGCGCGTATTTATATGATGACAATATTTTTTTAAGATGAAATGCAGCAAAATATGTTTATTATATTATACAGATAAAATGTTAACATCATTTAAATAACCTATATTTTATAATAATTAAACATATGAGGACACGGTGTTGCAGCGTTAGCAAGAAGCTGGCTCCACATTCAGGGATTGTTCCTGCCTCGCACTGTATTCTTGCTGGGGCTGGCGCGACTGGAAGGATAAATGGATAGAATAATTAAACATGTACTACAAAAATATTTCAATGTTCCTTAAAAGTTTTGAAGAATCGGAGTTCTAAGCTTACAAATGGCTTAACGTCTATTACTGAGCTGATTGTGTGGCGATTGGGTACTTGGAGAAAGAAAAGGAAGGGACAGGAATTGGGGGTAAGTACGTTTGAAAGAGACAGTACTGCTGCAATAAATTATTTCATCGAAGTGTCGCGCACAGCGCAGCAAGCATCTTGGTGAGGCAGGAACAATCTCTGGATGGGGCGCCAGTTCGTCACTATCACTGTGCCACCGTGTTCCCATGTTTAATACATGCTTTAATTGATATGATATGAATACTGAAATGATATCAAGTATATATCTCAATATTTAAATTATTCGAAGAACTGTAATATCACAAATGTAATGGATTCTGTGTCCTGTCGGAGGAAGAGAAAGCCCATTTAAGAAGCACATAGTGATTCACACACATAGAGCACATAGAAGAACACATACAAAACAAAGCATTTAACATGCTACTTTAGTTACGATGGAATTTGAGAAACTAGTAAATTAAATGATTTTAAGATGAAGTTTATGATATTCTACTTAAATGACAAAATAAACTACGCGATTAAAGTGAAATTTCGAGATTAAAGTTGACATTTCGAGCTTTTTCTCTACTGTCCCTATTTTTTTTTCTTTTCTCTGTACCCTAATAAACTTCATATGACACTTAGACAGTGGGATACAACTCGTCTTTTCACTGCGACTTTGATATCTAACAACTTCTTTTTTATTTCAGCACTGTGTGACTTTGTGAACTTGAGCTTTCGAGTTTCTCCAACACTCTATATCACTCAATCAACTTCTTTTTCTTGTTCATATCACTGTTTAAACCAACAAATAGTATGTTTTTCCTTGCCTCCACTTGGTATTCGCTGAAAGTCTTCTATTTTCTCCTGTGCTTTTGCCATTGCATTTTTACAGAACACTGAGCTTAAGGGCTAGTCATACTGATTTGCAAATTTAAAGAGGCATAATTCTGGGAGGAGTTGGGGAGTGGCAGCAGGCACGTGCATGTGCGTTACTTTTCACGCTGACTGCGATTTATGTAGCGGAAGAACGTGGAAGTTGGCGTTAGCACAGATTTATGCATCTGGATTTTTTTGTGCTTACGAACATTTCCGCTTTTGTCCGTATGCCATGTTTTAGTGTGAATTCTACGTACTGCATTATGCATGAGACCCCTGGTGCTTTCCCACTCAGAAGTGAGTTTATAGCATCAAGTAATTATGATAGTGTCAGAGGTTTATCCAATTATTCTGCACTGAGAGTATCTAGCTGTGGTATCCGTAATGTATCAAAAATACATTAGACTGTGTCTTATATCCTTTAAACTGAGTAGAATATAAGGACTTATAGTAGTCCCTAAATGTGTGCTGTGGCACGCGACTGGGGGTGGTACCCAGCCGGGACGCCCAGGAGGACAGGAGGAGGGCTCATGCCTCCTCCGGACCACGAGTTGGCGACCGCCCTGGTTATATTGGGGGCCACGGGTACAGGGCTTGGAAGCTCAACCCTGTAGGGGCCCATGGTCACTGCCAGGGGGCGTCCCCGTGCCTGGAGGACTTGGGACCCCAGCACTTCCGCCACACCAGGAAGTGCTGGGGGGGAAGAAGAACAGAGACACCCGGAGTGCTTCCGGAGAGACAGCCGGCACTTCCGCCACACAGGGGCGTGTCAACGGAAGATTGCCGGGAACCACCTGGAGCACATCCGGGTAACTATAAAAGGGGCCGCCCCCTTCAATCAAGGCTGGAGTCGGGTGGAAGAGGACGAGGTCTGAGAGAGAGAGAGAGAGAGAGAGAAGGAGGCGGCGGCGGCCTGAAGGCATATTGTGGACCGAGGCCTGGACTGTTGGGGTGATTGGTGCTGCGGCACTGGGGTTGTGCATATAAGGACTGTGTAAACAGTGTACAGAATAAACATGTGGTGGACTTTAACATGGTGTCCGTCTGTCTGTGTCCGGGCTATTTCCCACAGTGCATTACATTTTTATGGTCAATGATTTTATCTCCGTCTGTGTTGGTGATTACTGATATTGCAATGCGAACTTCCTGCTTGTGGATTTGTTAAGCTAAGATCTTATTAGCCTTCTGTCTGTGTTCATAGCAATAATGTCATGATTTAGAAATGAGTTGTTCCGTTTCTTTTGTTGTCAAGATGTTCAGTTCTGATCACAAAGCCTGCATTTTCCTAAAAACCGCCTCATCTGGAGACGTGGCGTGTTCTTGATCTATTCCGGTAATTTCACTGATTTATTCTGAGGACTTCTTAGTTTCTGATTTATTTTTGTGGGAGAGATATGAGATAAAAAAGGAAATCAGAAATAGCTTGCTCTCTTTCTCTCCTCTCACAGATAATATATATATATATATATATATATATATATATATATATATATATATATACACATATAAATATAATTATAATCATAATTAAAACTGGAAAGTAGCAAGGAAGGAAATAGAACGTATAATTACGGCAAAAGTATCATTGCAGGTGAAATCTTTGCCTTGCCAGGACTCGATGCAACTCACGATCGTATTGCAAAAAGTGTCGGGATCATTTTTTTTACTCTTTTTCTGCTTTATCAGGAGAACTAAAAATGTAGAACTTGCCTTGAATATCCACTCTCAGTTTAGCAGGACATAAGAGGCTGTATCTGATTTCAGCTTTCCGTAACAGTTGTTTAGTTTTGTAAAATACAGCATGTTTAGCAGCTGTTGAAGTTGAAAAATCAGGGAAAATGCAAACAGTGACATCAGATTTAGTTTAGATTGTAATTCAATAAAATGTTTAATGAGGCTTCAAGGTTTTGAGGCATTCGATCCATGTATGCGGTAAGCTGCTGATATCCTGGGGTCTGATTTGATGTCCTCTCCAATTATTTGAGAGAATAGTTCAACGATGAATTTCACTGGATTTGGGCTTTTATTAATTTCAGGGAGACATTCAGTTCTGATATTATTTCTTCTATATCCATCTTCCAGCATAGCTAGTCTGTCTCCAAGCACTTTGCATTCGGATTTTGTAGATGTTGCTTTTTTGATGTCCCATTAGTGTGGGAGATCAGTCAAGAAGCTAAAAGACCACCATAAAATATAGGTAATGGATAAATTTGGGATCTCCCCATCATTCCATCACTGACAGACTGGGCTGGACAGAGACATCAGAGACCATGTATCAGCTTAACTGCAAGATTTAACCATACCACCCATAACGACACACTTTTTTCACAATGTTACTATGTCTGTAAGCTTTCTGACTTTAAAGCACGGGTGCATTTTTGTTTAGGATTATATACACAGCCACCTCCATAATTATTGGCACGCCTGGGAAAGATGTGTAAAAGGGTTAAAAAACATACCTTTTGGTGAATTACATTAGTCTTAAACAAAAAAAAAAGAAATCCAACATTTAACTGAAGTAAATTTATTCTGAGAAAAAAAAATTCCTCATCAAGAAAGAATTATTTTTTAACAAAGCCACATGGAACACGATTAATTTCACCCCGCAGTTAATACTTTGTACAATTACTGTTAGACGAGACAGCAATGAGTCCTCTCCTATAAGGTTAGAGAATACAGAGCAGGCAGTCTGAGACCATTCCTCTTTATAGAATTTCTCCAGATTATCCAGGGTCCTAGGTTCTCTCTTGTGCAATCTCCTCTTCAGATCACCTCACTGGTGTTCAGTGGGGTTTAGGTCCTGGGATTGCTAAATTCTTTTTTCTATTTCTCTTCCATTAGTTTTATAATAATACATTTCAAAAAATGTGGTAAATAACAACTGAGCATATAATAAACTACAAAATATTAAAGATCAAATGCAAATTCAATACCATTCCTAACATATAGGGAGAGCTATGGAATGGAATGAAAAAAGACAACCCATAGGGGTTGCCACTTAAAGAAACTGAAGTATGTAAATGGTTTCCAGAGGTACAGCATGCTTATTTAATGACAAAATTACACATCAGTAATTCCTGACATATATAATTAATAATTATGTAGTTTTATTATTTAACTATTAATTAAGTTTTTATTTAATATAAGAAGATGTCCTGTGCCCACTTTGTTATAAAAGGTGGATTGAAATTATTTACAACGGAGTAAAATTAGGCAATGAGTGAGTCATTAAGTGTAAAATGTTACAACACACATTATACAATACAATACCATCATTTCTGGTTCCAATACTGTGATCCCTCGCTATATCGCGTTTCGCGGCTTCACTCCATCGCGGATTTTATATGTAAGCATATTTAAATATATATCGCAGATTTTTTGCTGGTTCACGGATTTCTGCGGACAATGGGTCTTTTAATTTCTGGTACATGCTTCCTCAGTTGGTTTGCCGAGTTGATTTCATACAAGGGACGCTATTGGCAGATGGCTGAGAAGCTAGATTGCTTACTCTTCTCTCTCTCTTGCGCTGACTTTCTCTGATCCTGACGTATGGGGATTGAGCAGGGGGGCTGTTCGCACACCTAGACGATACGGACGCTCGTCTAAAAATGCTGAAAGATTATCTTCACATTGCTATCTTTTGTGCAGCTGCTTCCTGAAACGACATGCTGCACGGTGCTTCGCATACTTAAAAGCTCGAAGGGCACGTATTGATTTTTGACTGAAAAACAAACTCTGTCTCTCTCTATCTCTCTCTCTCTCTCTCTCCCTGCTCCTGACAGAGGGGGTGTGAGCTGCTGCTTTCAACAGCTTTGTGCCGCGGTGCTTCGCATACTTAAAAGCCAAACAGCCCTATTGATTTGTTTGCTAGAGATTGTTTTCTCTATCTATGTGACATTCTGTGCTCCTGACACGCACTCCTTTGAAGAGGAAGATATGTTTGCATTCTTTTAATTGTGAGATGGAACTGTCATCTCTGTCTTGTCATGGAGCACAGTTTAAACTTTTGAAAAAGAGACAAATGTTTGTTTGCAGTGTTTGAATAACGTTCCTGTCTCTCTACAACCTCCTGTGTTTCTGCGCAAATCTGTGACCCAAGCATGACAATATAAAAATAACCATATAAACATATGGTTTCTACTTCTCGGATTTTCTTATTTCGCGGGTGGCTCTGGAACGCAACCCCCGCGATGGAGGAGGGATTACTGAAATAAAAATACCACTACTACTACTAATAATATTATATAAAATACTACTTCTTCTCCTAAAAATAATAATATAAAATACAACTACTATTATTACTAATATATAAAATACTACTGTACTACTACTACTACTAATAATAAAAATAATTAAATCTAAACTATTAATACTAATACTGATCAAACTTATTTAATGCAGAAAATATACAGTCAAAATTAAATTACATATTTACATATTAAAAAAAAAAGAATATATGAATATATATCAGCTTCACTTATGAATTTATCTAAAATTCATTTGGTCTTTGCAAATATATCCTGAGCGTGGAACAGTCACAAAACTTGGTCAAGTGTGGCAGGGGCCTGAAAACATTGTTCACAATTACAGGCCTGCCCTGGGTACATTGTACAGAGCCTAAATGAAGATAAAGGTGTGCAGTGACAAATCTTTAGCTGAATTACATCAAACTTTGGACAAATTGAGGAGGATCATATTTTGTCAATGGCTGATTTCAGTTCTTTTTCTGAGATATTCAATAAAATATCTATTTCCCAATACTGCATCAAGTCATCTTAGGAACTTGTTTACAGAAAATAGTAGAGTACAGAAATATTGCTAATATTATCATCATTGAAACATATATATAGTTTCTGTCACTTACAGGAGGAATACAGAAATTTGGTAGGTGTTGTTTAGCAAACTTTATGACTTTCATATAACAGAAGAAATGCTGATTAAATTTAAGGCACAGATGTTCTAAAGGTCCAAAATGATAATCAAAATATGAATTTGTGAGGCTTTCAGAGTCAAGAAAATTTCATGTACTGAAAAGTTCCAATTTAAGGATAAATGGAAAGCATGACAATCTTGAATATGTGTAATTGATATTAATAATCACAGACTTGTGACTGTTACTTGATATTGCTGGAAATAACAATACAGTTTTATTATGTTAATCTTAAAACTGGAAATTCTATTAAATTTATCTAATAAACTTAAAATATTTGGCAATGATGAATTAGAATGACTTCTAGATTGAATTATTGCTCTTTATGTGAATTTACTTTTTTCAGTTATAAGTTAAATACTGTGGGTGGTCCTTTTCCCATTGTATTATGTTAAGTGGGTTAATTGTCTTTCGGCTAAGAAAGATAACATGATGTGCTAGCAGTGTAGTAAATTGTTCTTTCAGTTATACTGTCCATATGGTATTAACCCAAACAGTACTGTGAGTGAATCTGATATTATTATAAACCCAAAGCTGACAAATAATATAATATTTATTCCATAAATTATGAATAGAAAACATTAGCAAGTCATATAATCAGAGTCAGACAACTCTGTTCACATTCTTGATATTAGTTCATTTTAGATGGTTAGAGCCAAAAAACGATGTTTGAAATGTTCAATAATATGATGGACTAGACAATATTTTGCTCAAACTGACAGTTTATTTTAATGATGACTGACTTCCATTCATTGAAAATCTTTTTCCGAAAACAGTCTCAGATTACCTGTTGGTTCACTCTTTTTAACACATCGGTTCAGCTTAAAGGTAATACTTATATTTTTATTAGAGGTAAATTGTAACATTTCTGCAGTGGATATTGATGAAAGGTTAGGATATTTCTTAATTTACACATATCAAAAGCAATGTTTAGATGACAGATCCATCTGTGCAGAAGAGTTCCTGGGCAGGTAAGTATCAATTAATACAAGAATTTTATTAGGTAGGTAAGTATGTATAAATCAATGCAAAGGTTTTACTAAGTAGGTAACTAAGTATGTATAGTCGAAGTGCTAGCTTGCTACTGATCATTTTGAGGCATTTTGGAGTATGTATGTCTGTGTGTGTGTGTATATATATATATATATATATATATATATATATATATATATATATATATATATATATATATCCATCCATCCATCCATTTTCCAACCCGCTGAATCCGAACACAGGGTCATGGGGGTCTGCTGGAGCCAATCCCAGCCAACACAGGGCACAAGGCAGGAACCAATCCTGGGCAGGGTGCCAACCCACCGCAGGACGCACACAAACACACCAAGCACACACTAGGGCCAATTTAGAATCGCCAATCCACCTAACCTGCATGTCTTTGGCCTGTGGGAGGAAACCGGAGCGCCCGGAGGAAACCCATGCAGACACGGGGAGAACATGCAAACTCCACGCAGGGAGGACCCGGGAAGCGAACCCAGGTCCCCAGGTCTCCCAACTGCGAGGCAGCAGCGCTTATATATATATATATATATATATATATATATATATATATATATATATATATATATATATATATATATATATACACACACATACATACACACACTAGGGGGCTTACCCCCTGCTCGCTTCGCTCATTAACCCTCCTTTTCTGCCGCTGGTGTTGTGAAAACCCCCTCTGATGATACAATGGGAAACAAATACAGTTATTTTTTTACCTCCTTTTTGTTCGATCAGCTGCTGGTTTGCTGCTGCTGCCGTGTGATCTACATCTTGCACGGTGCTTCGGACATTTAAAAGCCTGTACAGCAGCTGTCCTACTCTTTGTCTTTTATTTCTGGCCCTGGGCGTGGTTAAATCTCTTGGCACTCTTGGTTAAGTCTTGTCTCGAGGGACGTGAGTTCTTGATATTTTTTAGTTTATAATTTAAAAACAGAATAAGAATCTGAAAATCTAACAACATCACATTAAAGTTCGATAAATTCTGAAAAGAATGATACCAAACATATATATGTAGGTTTTAAAATAAGCCTGATTTAAAGTGTGACAAAAAAGTGACATAAAAAGTCACATAAAATCGTTGCACTTTTAGGCTTAGGATCTGTTTATCTATACATGATGCCTAGAGCAATGGTATTTTTATTAATTACAAATTGTTTATAAAATAGTATTTATGAGTGAAACATTTATATTACGTATGTGTCATTTTTTCTCTATTCAGTGGCTTTGATTCCACCTACCTAGTTAATTTCTCTCATAGCATTTCGAGTTTCTTTGTTATACAGTACATACGACCAAAGTGTTTCCTGACTTTTGCAAACACTGTTTGATGCCACACTTTTCCTTTTTTTTCTCTCATTCTGCACATTCATTATTTATTCAGTTTTCATAATTGTTATTCAAGATCTTATCACCTTCATCAGGTTAGTTAAACATACATATCTGATCTCCAATCATCACTTTCAGTCAGCTGGATACATTTTCCATTGGATATTCCTGCCTTGTGTAGTCATTGCTTAATACCATTTCATGATACTCTTTTTCCTGTACTCTTTGAACTAAAATGAGGGAAAATACTGCTTGTCTTCATACAACACTGTATTTTTCTTCCTAAAGCATCAGAGTACTTTTTCTTTATTGTGAATTTTCAGGAATTTAACAATGAAAGTTCTTGGGAAATGTTTACCAGGTAAGTGATCTATTCTTTTATTTTCTAGGCTTTCCTCAATCTTTTTAAAAATTTTTTGCTAAAAACCCTGACATGAATTTAAATAGGGTTTCCATCTTCAATCACCTTGCAGACCCTAATTATTCTGTTTCTTCCTGTGAGCCTTGTTTTCAAAATCTCTTTATTTTTCCCTGTAAAGTATTGTTATTTATTTCTAAAGCAGTGACCTTGTTGCTTGTCTCAATTGCTGTCTGTTCCACTTCTTCTATATGTAACTTTAACATTTCTTTTTATGTCTTTCAGCTAGGCAATAATCTTATTAATTTTTAACCCAAATTATTTTATTTTACACTCTGTGTGAGCTATGTGATAATGCTCAGCTGCTCAGTTCCCTCTCTCAGTCTGATTATTGAAAGATCCAAATTTTAGTCTGTATTACTTTTGCATATAATGTTCTGCTGGCATATTATTTCTAGTTGATGTTGAAAATGAGGATAAGAGATGAATCACTGTTTTTTGTTTAATATGGTGATATATCCTGGCTGTTCAATGTGCTTGCTGCTAATCAAGAGCCAAGTGTGGGCATGTTGCTTGGTCCTTTTCTGCTATGGTAACACCTGCATTGGGCCACAATAGTCCTTCTTTGGATCTGCTTGTAATTGGCCTGACTGATCCACTGTCCTCTTTGGTTTGGTCTTCTTTAGTAAAAACTATGTAAGTAGTGTTGCCAGGTAAATATCACCTCAAGCTTCCATGCCTGACATCTAAATAAAACTAACTCATATTATTTTTATGTTAGTTTTTTAAATATATTTTTCAATAAGCATGACTATGATTTTATCTTTATTGAACAACTTAAAATATACTTTAATACATTTTATCTTATGACAATTTAATATTATGCAACACATGCCATGAGGAAGTTGCTTAACAAGAAGGGTAGTTCTTACTTTTTAATATACATTGTAAAATTCAGTTTATTAATTTATACTTACAAAAATGTGTGTTACTGAATATCTTACAACATGTGTAAAAAATCAGTTCTGACTGGCTGTATATATAATCTTGTATCCTTGTAAATCTGCTGGTACCCACACAAGTACAGATATGTTTGAGCTGTATTTATGGCATTTCAGTAGAGCCCCATGGACAGTATACAGCTATTCACTTTCCTAGCAATGGATTTTAGAAGCGAACAGAAAAAACATCCAAATGAAGTACTATAGCATTTCAACTATGGGTGCAGAGACATGTTGTTCAGTTAATGTCAGTGTGGATTATTACAGATAATGTAGAATAATGGCTAAAGTATTGTCTCAGGCTCACTCTCTGACACTGAACAAATCACTTAACTTTCCTGTCCACAAATTGTAAAATTTCCGTATATACTCGAATATAAGCCGAGTTTTTCAGCACCCAAAATGTGCTGAAAACGTCACCCTCGGCTTATATTCGAGTCAGGTCCCGCTGCCCCCTGGTATACGAACAAGCCAGTTTCCCTTTCGGTTTGTGTTCAGTCTCTCCCTGTGCATTCCCTGTGCAACGAGCGAGAGAGAGAGACACACACACGGACATGCGAGAGAGACACATGGACACGCGAGAGAGAGAGAGAGACAGAGAGAGAGAGAGACACACACGGACACGCGAGAGAGAGAGAGAGACACGTGCGCAAAAGAGAGAGACAGAGACACACACACACACACACGAGAGAGATACCATATTGTTTTTGTTGACCATCTTCTCCACTTACAGAGCTAGTTTACTGTTTTTCTTTTAAATAAATACTCAAAAACATTTAACTTACTGATGCCTCAATTAATGCACGGAAATTTTATTGGTATTTATTTTGATTATTGAAACTTACTAGTAGCTGCTGCATTTCCCACCCTAGGCTTATACTCGAGTCACTAAGTTTTTCCAGTTTTTGTAGGTAAAATTAGGTACCTCGGCTTATATTCGGGTCGGCTTATACTCGAGTATATACAGTACATATATACAATTCTAATGTATTATGATCTTGTAAACTGCCTTGCATAAATGTGTCAGTCCAATTTATAATGATAATAGTAATGGAAGATGAACAACGATAAAAATACGTTTTATTAGTGTTCACAGTTATTCCTTTAGCTTTAAATAATATATGTCAAAGTTCACAAGCATTTTATTTAGTTCATCTACTTTATGCAGACATGGAAGTGGTGAAAAATCCTCTGTACAAGTTGCTACTGCATGTACGAAATAACAAATAGGGTTGTAGATGTTGTTAAAGAGTATTTCAGGTACTGAAATGGAACCTGATTAAAGAAATTATTGTGCCGTACATCAGCTGTGAGATGTGCAAATCAACATTTGTTTATATCTGCTAATATGATTTTTCTCACCATCATAAAAGAAGATTTGAACAACACTAAAACATGGATTGTGATGACTGATAACTTGAGAATTTAATTCTACCCACCACAATTTTCTTAGCATATTCTTTTCTCATCTCAATTTCTGAGTCTATTGTGAAAGTGCATGGCATGTAAGAAATGAATGATAAAATTTTACAATTAAAACTATACAGCATCTTAATATTTTAAATTATTAATACTTAATGGACAAAATTACAAAACTATTGTTGTCCTGTTATGTCACCCTTGTTATATGGCATTAAATTACTTTTTAACATACAGGTAATGGCAGTGCATTAGCCTTTGAAATCTAAGGAAAATTTCTTTCTTCTCAGAAAGCTAAATATATTTTACAAGCTATTTTATTACAAGACTGTGCTCATACAAACTATTGGTAAGGTAAATATATTTTCACACAACATATTGTAATTTATATTTTTGATTTTTCACCATAAATTGTTTTATTTTTTCAATATTCTTAGGAGACAGAAAACAGTTTTTTTCCATTTTACATGTCAGTTCTGATCCTGCAGAATGGTTTTAAGAGAATAAGCTGGACAGTAAGAATATTTTTGTGAAGATTTCTGCCATGTTAGGTCTTCAGTCCACATACAGTTACAATTCATACAGGTTTGCTACATGTCACTCTATTACTTGACTACCTTCATCCTTCGCAATCTAGAAACAGATACTGTTTTATTATCCAAACATATTGCAAATATTCAGGTTCAGGGAATCTTTCCTTCAGGGACACTCAGTTTAAGCAATTCTAGCCTTTCAATTTTCTTCTAGAGGTTCCAGTGGGTATATTCATATTTGACATAATCATCATTTCATGTGACAAGTCTTTAAAAATAAACCTCAATAATACTTTGCTTTATGAAAGCACATTAGAAGTTTAAGAGAAAAGATGGTTTTAATATTAAACATTACATTGATGAATATCCTTCTCAATGTAGCATAATCTATTATATCATCACATATATTTTGAAAGATTCGATTTAGGTTGTTGGAAATTGAGACCACTTTTTCAAAATATATATCTGATTCAAAGAAAATGCTGGACAGTAAACCATACATTCTTTTTGTTAGAGTAGATACAGTTAATACTATTAATTTAGACCACAAAAGGGGCCACAAATGCTTAACAAAGAAAACACTGAATAAGCAATAACATGTGAATAGTCTTACCATTTATGTTGACTGGAGATCATCAGAGAATTGCTTTTAAGCCAACAGGAACACACTTACTGCAGTTCAACACCGCATTTGAGAGAGAATTGCAGTTGCTACCATTTAACAATATTTGTCTAAGAAACAATATAGCAGGGTCACCCGTTTAACTTTAGGCTTAACATTCAGTTTTTCTTTCCTGTTTTAATTCAATCAGTTGCAATTCAGAAAGAATGTCTACAGGGAGATGTTCCACTTATCGCTGCTTAGAGCTACATCTATTAGTATATGAGCTTTTAGGATACAGCCTAGCCAACCATTGCCAATCACTGCCAAGTCCTAAATCAGCAGCAGACACTTGGGACTTTTCAGACCTGCCTCTAACTCCTCCTCTGGTACTCTATGTAGAAATGTTAATAACTCTCAATGTGCTTAGACCCTCTGCATCTCCCTAAACAAAAACAATTTTTGTTACAGTACATGTTAAAAGTAGAGTCTTTTTCAGCTCTTGCTGCTACAGTCTGAATTAACTACTGTGTACTATCATGTAAGAAGTGAAAACTTGAGAGCTGGAATGAATAGGCTGGCATTTTCTCATGTTTAAACAAACTATTTATACAAAAACATCCTACTAATAAAGTTTTACTCTCTTTCACAAGGGTGGGGGTTGATTTGACTTCAACTTATTTCTGTAAAATTTGACTTACTTGTATGGAATGTTATTTGCTTTAAATAAAATGAATAAAATGGAAAAAAACATTATTTAGAAATATATTGAAATACTGATTTCTGCTGTTTGTTTAATACTCAAAATTGGCTATTGATACAAAAAATAAAGTTTCTTTCAAATATTTGTCCACTGAGAAATGCTTTGATTACAAATAATTACTAAAAAAATTAAAAATAAATAAATAAATAAATAGTATAATTTATACTAAACAATATTTTAAAGCACAGTTGGGGTGCATATAATTATGTTTTACCATATGTAGGTAAAATAAACTAGGATTTAAATCATATAGTCTTTGGGTGCTGTAATAAATAAACAAACATATAAATCTCAGTAAGTACAAGACAGACAAAATAAACAATGTTCTAGAGAGATATAGTGTATTTGCATATAATGTGCTGTAAATATGGACAACAGAAGCAAGATGGGCCAGGCTAGATAGAAAGAATGTATTCTTTTTTTAATCTGTGAGGCACCATTCATACAACCAACCAACCAACCATTTTCTAACCCGCTGAATCCGAACACAGGGTCACGGGGGTCTGCTGGAGCCAATCCCAGCCAACACAGGGCACAAGGCAGGAACCAATCCCGGGCAGGGTGCCAACCCACCGCAGGACACACACAAACACACCCACACACACACCAAGCACACACTAGGGCCAATGTAGAATCACCAATCCACCTAACCTGCATGTCTTTGGACTGTGGGAGGAAACCGGAGCGCCCGGAGGAAACCCACGCAGACACGGGGAGAACATGCAAACTCCACGCAGGGTGGACCCGGGAAGCGAACCCGGGTCTCCTAACTGCGAGGCAGCAGCGCTACCACTGCGCCACCGTGCCGCCCACCATTCATACATCAATTTTCTAATCCTGCTTAATCCTGAACAGAGTCACATGGAAGCTGAAGCCTATCACAGCAAGCATTGGGTGCAAGGCAGGAACAACCTCAGAGCCATGGTGCCAGTTAACACACATACACACAGACATATCAGCAGCCAATTTAGCATCCACCTAACCTGCATGTCTTAATAATGTGGGTGGAAACGTAGCACCTGGAGGAAACCCACACAGACATGGGGGAACATGCAAGCTCCTTACAGGAAAGACTGGGGAAAGTAACCCTGGCCTCCTTGGTTACAAGAGAGAAGTGCTACCACTATGCCACTTGACACCCAGGCATCATACAGATAGATATAACTGCTAAGACAGGATAATACTATTTGTTCATGAAAGTATTTCTCTATAATTAGTTATATACTGCATACAATTTGCAAAGGAATTTGATAATGAAAACATATAAAAATGTTTTCACATTCTAATAAATGTATATGTGTATTTTCAGTGTTTCAATGTGTCTAGAGTACTATATATTCTATGGTTATGACATTTGTGCATATACTGTAGCATTATTTATTACTAAAATAATGGAACTGTAAAGAGTGTAGCTTGCATCCATGATCTCAGTCATTAAGCTAATACTATCAATTAAATCTCACGCCTGCCTTGTTTCTTTCTTTACAGTTAGGTGTGTATTGGAAAAAAATTGTAACAATGAAAATGAGTAGACTGTAAATTGTCACACAATAGTATACATTTATACATTACTGCATTGCAGCATTATATATACAGCAAATATACTGTATTGCATTAAACTAAAAATAAATAATGAAGCAGAGACGTACAGATGTTCTTGCCCTTTTTCTTCAACTTTTACCTTTTTAACTTACTCTTATATTGTCAGATATTGTGGTTTTGGTATTATGCAGTGTAACAGATGTCCATTTTGCATGCTGCTGCCAGGGTTGGAAAGAGCATACAGGGATATTTTCAGTGCACACGAACAGATCTGCTGCTATATCAGACACATGACACACTTTTGTACTTGTTACAAGACATAAAAGTATATCACCATTGAAGAAACAGAATTGCAGAGACAAAAGCTGGATATTATGCATCCTGAATCTATAGAAATTTGGTGAATCTGAGATGTGCCTGGGTGGGTAGAAAGATAGATAGCGTGACGGGTGGCTATGGCCATTACCTGACCGGGAGACAAGGCATCTGCAAGGCACTACCTCCCCTGGGACATTAGAGGGTAGCCGTTTTGGGCAGCTGTGAGAGGATGTGCAGCAATGTTCATGATGGCACTCAATTTTGTTTTAAGTCTCTCCTTCGCTAGTACCTATAGGGGGTCCAGAGTGTGTCCCATAACTGATCCTGTCCTTTTAATTAGCTTGTTTGTGCAGTGGGCCTCTCTTGAAGTGATGTTACCAGCCCGGCACACCACAGCATTGAAAATCAAGTGGCCATTACAGAGTTCTAGAAGATGCGAAGGATGTCATTTCCCACATTAAAGGAATGTAGTCTCCTAAGTAAAAAGAGCCTGCTCTACCCATTCTTAGAATAGTTCCTTTGTGTTCTGAGACCAGTACAACCTGTCATTAATGCAGATCCTCAAGTACTTGTAATAGTGGACCTCCTCTACATCCACTCCTTGAATAGTGACTGGACACAGTGGGTCTTATTTCCAACGAAAGTCAATAACCAGTTCCATGGTTTTGCTGATGTTAAGGTGTAGATAGTTCTTTTTGCACCAGGAAAAAAAGTTAATCTAACTCCTTTACTTAGTCTCATTCCTTTCATCAATACACCCACCCCCTAAGTACAGAATTTCTGCAAGTGACATGACCTGGCATTATATCTGTAGTAGGAGGGACTAAATGTGAAAACTTCACCCACAGCTGCTGCTACGAGCAGACAAGCCTACAGGAATTGTATCCTTACCTCAAGAAAAAGTACCAAGAATCTTAAATACAGTCTGCTTTTGTTGTCACAAGAACTGTTATGCCTCAGAAATGTGAAAGGCAGTTTTCTTGAACTGAAACCTTTGCTGCTTCAAAATGGATTTTTTCTTTAAGTTTTACGGTTTTTGTTTTCACATTTGGTCCATGGCTCTGTCATCTTCATTTTAGTATGTATGATAATAGTGTAGACAATAGACTTTGATATAAAATTAATGCATAGCCAGTTACATGGGTCTTTTCATATAAAAATATTTAAGAGACTATTTTCAGAATGAGAAATAAGTGGGGTGCATTTCTCTATGAAAATATTTTTTCTCTCTCAAACTGAATTACATATTTGTATTATTAATTCAATCCAAGATTTTATTTATTTTTTATTGAATTTATTAAAAGGAAGTAACATTCCATAAAAAAACGAGTCAAACTTAACAAAACAAAATTCAGTTCAACCCCCACCCAAGAGAAAGAGAGGAAGTAAAACTTTCAGAGAAGAAAAGAGGGAAGAAAATTCTCTTCCCCAATATAAATGCTTATTCTAAAATGTTATTGATTAGATCCTACCAGTTTTTAAAAAAGTTTTGAACAGATCCTTTAAATGAGAATTACATTTTTTCAATTTTCAAATAGTATATAACATCATTTACCCACTGACTTAAAAGAAGCGGGCTAGGATTCTTTCAATTATTCCAAAAGTGTTAATACTAAAGGCAATTATAATTTTTTGTCCTTCTCCACTTTAAACCTGTCTGGGAGTACACCAAACACAACTATTAATGGATTAGGAGTGATTGTGACACCAAGGCTTTCTGATAGGCATTTAAAGATTTTGGTTCAGAATGATGTTAATTTGGTAAAAACCCAAAAAATGTGGCCCAGTGAGGCTGGTGCTCGATTGCAATGTTCACAGGCTGGATCTTGCCCTGGAGACATTTTGGACAATTTTAAACAACACAGATGTGCTCCATAAAAGATTAATAATTGTATGCTTTGTGCATATGGAGCTAGAGTGAATTCTGTGCATGGCTGTCTTCCACTCCTTTTCTGAAATGTTGAGCAAGAGATCCCTTTCCCACTGAAAGGAATGGACTTTAAAATGGTTTTATATATTATAGAAATGCTTTCTGTGTCCTCAAGAATGGTCAATATTTCTTATGGAATAGGTGGGGGGTGAAAAAAATTGGGCAGATTTTGTTTAGCAAAGTTTCTAATCCAAAATTTGAAGCATGAACAAATGTCATTACTACCCAAGTTGCCTTTCACTTTCTCAGATGCTGCATTAAAAATCTTTGTGCATTTAAAACACCACCAGTTTCCAAGAGAGCAAAACCAAGTCACATAAGTAGACACTCACTAAAAATTATTCTGTATATTAAAGTGTTAAAACAACAATGTAGCACTTGTTCCTGAATCCTAAAAAATGACCATGAGGCTAACAAAGCACTGAAGATCTATTCACAAAACACCAGGCACCATCACAAAAGTCCAGACACCAGGGCAAAACTTCTGTCAGTTGAAATGAATATAGTATATACACCCTGTACATTATAATTATGAGAGCTGGAACTACAAAAAAATTGAACACTGAATGAGAGATCCTTGGAATTCTGTGCAATTTCACCTTATTCATTCAACGATTGGAATTTCTGGCATTTTAATTTCACAGCTAGATAACCGGAAGAAGGCCAAAACTGACTATGCACCAGAAGTACAGCATCCAGTGAAATATCCCCTTTGTTTTTCATAACGATGTCTGAATTCAAGGAACAATTACAAATAGTTGGTGCATGGCCTCAGTTTATAGTATAACCAAGTTTTCTGAAAGAGCCTAAAACCATGACATGCAGAAAAACTTTATATGTTTTCAGCCACCTTATGACATATTATGAATTCCAGCTCAGAACTCCAACTTTATTCAGTGCTAGGAGTTTGACTTAATGCACATGAATTTAAGTGCATAACCCATAAATAACGTTTGGGATGCTCAAGGGGTGGCTACTAAAAACAGTGACACAACATATTGAAGGACTGCAACATGACTGTTGTTAATGTTCCCAGCTGTTATAGGTTTTCTACTCTTTTGTTTGACTATTTGTTGTCTATTGTTATTTTGCCAGTGAAGATTGAAATTTCAGTAAAACAACAAGTGTGTTTGTTTTGTCTATCAGTATATATACTGATACTGGAAATGGTAAGTCATCCAATGTTATGAGTGTGTGTCTTAACCCTTCAGTGGACTGGTGCCCTGTCCAGGGACTGTTCCTGCCTGAACCCATTGCTTTTTGGGAAATGTTCCAGCTGCCCTCTGCACTGAATAAGCAGGTTTTGAGGATGGATGGATCAACAAATATTATAATCTGTCCTGCCCAAAGCAACTCTCTCTTGAACATCACACATGCTTAAAACAGATAGAAAAATACTCTGTACAATTCCAATTACAGATTTGTTTACTGTTTCTGATTTATCTTGAGAGAGGTTATTTCAACTTGTATATTTTGTATTCAGTATTTATCTCTTTTAAATTAAAAAACAAAAACATTTTGTGTCATTTAAGTATTGTTAACAGCATTTGGATGCTTTTACGAAATGATGATGTTTTATATGAGTGAATGTGAGACTTATAAATTTATGTTTCAAACAATTTACTACATTTATCAAGGGATGTGATGTAAATATCTACCAGTGCAGCTGTGACTCTAAAACATGTAATTATTCATATGGTTAATCTGCCCCACAGCCTAAATGTCAAACTCTGTGGAGTTAATTAAGAGTATATTGCAAATAGCAGTTTAACAAAAAATTAAAAAACAAGTAACTTGGAAATTCTAAAATTAATAATGCATAATTTGAATATAAATCCATCCATCCATCCATCCATCCATTAATTATCTAAATATTGGTGTGCTGAGACGTAAATACTATAAGCCTACCCAGATTTCACTGACTTAATCATCAATATATGTATAGACTGCAGACTTGCTAAGAAAATTATGTTTTTTTCTTTCTATCATAAGCAGATCCAGGCTGATACTAACTGCAAGTCAAAATTATAAAACAGAATTAAACCTTATATATTTACATGGACAAAAAGGCAGAATAAGCTTACTGCAAAAGGTTGCCAACAGAATTTGAGAAACTTTTATTTCCTCTTTACTAGCTGAATAGTAAGTACTGTTGAGAAAAAAAATCATTAAGACATACTGTACTAAATAAAATATTTTAGTATAGTTGTTATTGTTTGTGGTACAATGGAAATCATGTTGTGACAATCATAAAAAATCAGAATAATTAACAATAAGTATGTCAATGGACTCTTGGGTGAAATTAGATATAATTAGAAAAGGCTTCACCTCTGTTTATAATGCCTTGGCAAAAAATAGATTAACAATAATACGTAATTTGTCTGTTGCTGACATATGCATGAGGTCTGCATTATATAATTATAAGGTTTTCTGTCCTGTATCATACCCGATACTACCAAGAAAGGCTCTTTGTGAATTTTGATTTGCAAATATTATTGGAAAATTAATGAAAGACAAATTTTGTACATATTTAATGAATGCATTACAGTTGACTGGTGTACCATGCATAGCTTGTTTTAGTACTTAGGAACTACTGTACAAATGCAGTTTTAACATATGCTCACTAAAAGAGATGATAACCTATTGGAAGTATCAGTAAAACCTTTGAATAATAATGCAGACAATACTGAGATATAGCAGATAGCACGGTTGCCTTTCAAAGTTTGGATCCTACATTGATTTGTGGCTGTGATATTCACATACCTAATTTTGTTTGCCTGAATTTCACCTGTGCTCCCCTTATAACCCAAATACATTAAGTTACATTGATTGGTGTATAAAAACTGTCCCAGAGTGAGACTGTTAGTGAGTCTGTGAGTGTAACATTCTTCTAGTGACAATGTTTGTTAAAACAGTGGATGGTAGAAAGGATTTTAAATATTTTGTTGTAAAAATATAATTCAAATATACTCAACTTAACTTTTTGTCTTTTTTATTTAGCTTTTATTTATTTATTTTTGCATATTTCTTTATTATTTGTTTTTCTTTCATTAAGAGCTAATTCCAGCATATTACTTTTTTCTTGCAATTTAGTGATCATTATTACCACAATATGGAGGAATATTTCAGACAAAATAAAATAAATAAATAAACAACTGCACAAATAAATAAAAGACTACAATAAAACTATTTTTGAAAACCTCAAAGAACTGGTGCAACGGACTAGGATACGGGCCAGTTCAGGTGCCGAAGTTACCTTCCCTGGACGCCTATCCTTTGCTACTGCTCAGAGCTGTAAAGTTATTTGAAAAAGTAACTGTGACTATGCACCTGACTTTAGACTCAAAAAAAGGTCAGATATTCAGTTCAATATATTAGTTGGCACCGCTTTGGGCTTTCTGTGTAAAAGTGTCTAAACTGATAAAGGTGCAGCTCACCATATCTCACACTGTCTCATTTGCCTTATGATCATCATCTCTGATACATCATATAGATCTGCAATCTGTCATACTTTTAAACTGCATAAAAGAAAGTGTTCTATTGACTCAACTGGAATGGTAAAGGATGGGTGTCCAAGGCAGGTAAGTTCGACATCTGAACTGACGTGTCGCCTTGTCTGTTGCACCAGTTCTTCAGTGTTTTCAAAAATAGTTTCATTGATATTGTATTCTAAAAGGGCCACCAAAATTGTAATTTCTACTGATAAATCTTCAATTTCATTTCTGAAATAATGTGATAACTTTGGCAGAATCCATTTCATTGGCAGTAGTAAGCATTTTTCTAATTAATTTTTGTGCTATCTCATTTACTACCATCTCACGTACTGGCATACTTAATTAGACATGAGCAATCTGCAGAAGACGATTCACCAATCAAAACACAGTATGTGCTAGAGCCCACTCTTTCAACCTTGATGAGTGAAAGTGACAGTTTTATTTCAAGCCATATTTCATGATGCATTTGGAGGAATATTATGGACAAAATTAAGTAAATAAATAAGCAACAAAACACATATTTCATGACACATTTACTTATTTATGCTCACATTTCATAACACATTTACTTTTGCTCACATTTCACAGAACTTTTATTTATTTATTTTAATTTTTTTCAAAATATTCCTCCATACCACAACACATGTAACGATTTTACTAATAGTGGAAATGGTGCATCTTCTCTTTTTCATGGTTTTCATGTACTGGATATCAAGGCACAGCTGAGGTTTGGACTGTATATATTTTGGGAACCTAAGTGTGGCCTCTCTGCTGTTTAAAGATGATGTTGCCCTCTAATCATATCCCCAGAAGACTGGTTTGCTTTCCTTAGGTAAGTGTTGTACAGCTATTCCAATTGGAAAAGTTTAAGTACCTGGAGACCTTGCTCCTAAGAGGTGCAGAAGTTGTTACTAATGAATCAGTGTAGTGGCAGCAGTTTTGCTGATTTGTACCGGATCATGGAAATGCTTGAGAGAAGCGTTTGATTTACTTGTCACTTTGTATTTCCAGCCTCAGCCATGGTCAAAAAACCCACCCCTTAAAGGTCATGTGTATTCAAGGCAATAAAAGACAATGGGTTTTGTTGTGGGGTATGCACAGGTCTGAGGGAGATAATAAGCATTAACAAGTATAAGAAGAATAACACACACAAAATGTATTGCTTAGGGAAATTTTTCTGTCATTGTCATACTTAAACTAAAACAAATGTACACTAATACAAATGTGAATCTAAGGGAATCTATCCATTCATTTTCTTAACCACTAAATTTTTTCCTTCCATTTTGTAACACACTTCTGTAATTTAGAGAGCATATCCATCAGCACTAGATATCTATTTTACACATATAAAATTAAATTACTGTCTACCCATTAGATTGTTACACGAAAACCACTGCACCTGTTTCTACAAAACTTTGCAGTTTTTTTCCCAGTATAGTCTAACTTAAAATATAAGCCAATAAAACTTAGATTTTCTACATATAAATTAAAAAACTGATAAACTTCAACAAAAGTTGCAGTTATGAGCTGAAATAATAATAAATTAATTGCACTACATATGCTAAAAATGACATGTATGTCTGCTGTTATGATGAAGTCATAAATATCAAATATTCTTTTTATTTATTTTGCGCATGTAATATAGATTTTATTACTCTTGTGGACAAACCCAGTTAGGGCAGCTAGTATAAATAATGGGTATCTGTATACTAATAGGTAAGCAAAATGTACTAATATGTAGGTAAATATTGAAATAAATAATCAGGTATATGTAACTTATATATAAGTAAAAATACTAAATCATAAGATGAATACACAAGTTAATACAAAAAAGATGACACTTATTTGGAAAATAAACATATAGTCGCAAGGAAACAGAGAAGTATATACAGTATGTGAAGCATATAAACGGTCATTCACGCTCTCAGTCAAAAAGGTCAATTTGCTTTTGTCTTCTCCATTACCAGAGGAGTTTAGCTTAACATTTTAATTTCATGTAATTTTCAATATTTAGAGCATTAGCACAGTCTCACTGCATCTATTTTGTTACATTTTATGTTTTGTTTTCAGCTACTTAACATAAATATATGCAGGGCTGGCATTTTGTTCAAGAAGGTATTTTAGAATAATATAAAAATTTGGTGTATAGGAGGTCAGAAGCTGTTTTAATTACCAAAAGGCCAAGTAATTACAGGCAACAGGATAAAAAGAATTGATGATGACTATAAAAGTATTAACTTTTTTGATTATATAATTTTGAATCCTTTTTATGTACAGTACTGGGGTTGAGGGAAGCTAACAAAAGAAATGTGTCACCAGTAGAGGAACTGGAAAAATGATTTTCTGGTGCATATGTCAGCTTCCAGAGATGTGTTTGGTTTTAACACAACAGACTAACAGCTTATTTAAAACTAGTACAGTATGTCTGACTGAGGCTGTTATAATGTAGTAGACTGTCAGACACATTTTAGATACACATACTATAGATAGTGTATTATTACTAAATGTTTGACTAATAATAGAAATGTTTAATACTCTACTTTATTCGCATGGTATGATATCACTGAGCAACTTAATTTCAAAAGTTCTTGTATCATGCTCCACATCAATCCATTATCTAGTACACTACTTCATTCAAAAGTTGGAACATGTGTTTAGACAATTTGCATGTTGGCACAGCAAAAGAAAAAAAAAGTATATTTAGAAAGCTCCTGTAATTTCAGTTTGTGTTCCCCTAAACAATCATCTTTAAAAATAATACTACAAGCTAAAGACTAGTTACAGAATAACATCTGGAATAACTCAGGAAATGTGGACCCAGATTGTTCTATGCTGCAACATTTTTGGTAGAGTAAAATTAATTAAACACATGACGGAAATGCATATAGCCATATTTGTTAAATTTACACAGCCAAAAAAGCATGCAATATCCTTTCCAATCTGATTACTTAATGTGTGCTCCTTTATAAACTGTGTCAGATAATGATGCTAATACTGTCTATCACTCACCTTCGGTGGGAGTTCCTGTTGCTATTTACATGGCCTCGTCCTGTGCAGCCTGGTGTAGGACACTTAAGAACATTTTCATGCATGGCAAGAACTTGACAAGAAAGAGTGAAAGATAAAAAGTACAGAATAATGGAAGGTCAGGAGTCCCAGAGCATAATAATTTAAACATATTAGTAAAACTATTGCTTTTATTGCATAAGGGAAAGGATCATGCAGGACTGAAACCTAAATTTAGTTATTCCTAAATGGTTAAAATAAATTATGATTAAAGTTATCTATCAACAACTGTCAACAATCTGAGTGATCATACTGTATACAGCCACTCTGATATTGTATATTCAAGACATTAACATGACACTATTAAAATATGAAGATGGTCTGGTTTTGAACAATAACAAAGGCATTAGGCACAATTAGACATTTGGCAATAATAATTATAACATGTGAAAAATGTGCATTGTAGCAAAACTAAAATTAACAATTATGAATTTATTTAAACAACACATTTATGACAACATGCAGAAAATGTGCTTTATAGAACCACTAAATTTAAAAAAAATATGAACTAATTTAAAATACATTTAAAACTGCAAGAAGAAGGGCAATTTTTTTAATTGTAAAGATCAATTTAATTCTGAGGTATGTCAGTTGGAAAGACAGCTCATTTCACTTCAATTGAATCATGCTGTGCTATATACTTATGCCCACTGAATTAGGAATGTCATGCCATTTTTCAAATTAGTGAAAGTTCATTACCCTTTCAGCTGATATGCTGAAAAACTTCAAATACACCAGGACACTCTGTTGATCTTTTGGAATTTGCCTATTTCATTACTGAATCCTGTTGCTGTATTTTGGATTTCTTTCAAATTCTTAGCTGTTTTAATATGAAGACATTTAGTCTTGCTTCTACATATTTTAATATTGCCATGCTCTTTATTTAACACTGCATCTATGATTCCTTCAGGTGAACAAGATATGCCAAACTGTTGAAAGCTATGCCATAATTTCATTAAGAATAGCAAATCTATATTGTTATGAGTAAGAGCAAAGACATACTTAATATTCTACCCCATCTGAAGTTTGCCAGTGACTTATAATAATTTAGATGACTGTGTTTAATATAGGAGCTTCAAAAATGTATACAGTAAATATTTAGGTAGACTATTGTGTGTGATGATATGATATGCTGTATGTTACAAATGCAAATAATTAATCCAAATGCATAAATACACTGAAAGAAAATGTACACCATTTCTGTGGCTGAAAACTACAAGTTTGTAAATACATATAATTACAATAAGCAGAATCTATTGAAATAATTATTCATTTAAAATACAAGATACATAATAAAAATAAGGGAAGTGAAAAAATCAAACATCAAAAACTCTCTAATGTTTATTCAAATTAGATATTTTCTTTATGTAGAGCTGGAAAATTTTCATTCATTTTATATTTTATACAGAGTTTGTAAGAAAAGCAAGTACCTTGAATCTGTTAATTTATATATATATATATATAAATATATATTTATATGAATATATATATATATATATATATATATATAGATATATATATATATATATATACACACACTCACACATATATATTTCTATACCGTATATATATGAGCATTAATTAATATGGCAATATTTCTCATAATTTACAACAAAGGCTATTTTACCATAATTAAATTTATCCAAAGTTACTGTACTACAAGCGAACTATGTTAAAAGAAATTTGAAAAAAACAGAAAGAAACGTGAAGCATCTTTATACTTCCCAAAAAGAGTCCCAAACTATGACTGCACCATGCATAAAAATTCTTACAGAAGGTGGACTCACAAATCGAGAATATGTTAACATAAGCAAAAGGTTGTCTTTTCTACTGTATATACCTTCTATAAAAATACTTCTCTTATCAAAATAAAAACAAAGCATAAAGAAGCATCTTAGTATGCTGCAAACACAAAAAAGAAATACCCACCGTACCTACAGCTTTAATAATCATAAAATTGTCTAATTAGCAATTACTGACAATCTTCCTGTATTGTAATTTTTCCACATTTGCTGAATTTGTTTAGCCTCTTAAAAACTGTCTTCTACAAATCTGAATGTTTTACTGCCACCAAAATGTAAAATGTACACATTGCTTATATGAATAATATAAAACTAACAATATTCAAATTATTATAGGTGCACTTAATTGATCTAAAACTTCATTTTTTATATGTATCTATACATATATGTTAAGACCTACTATCATATACACCTTAAATGCTATTAAA
The DNA here is from genome assembly GCF_900747795.2 of Erpetoichthys calabaricus. Lineage (NCBI taxonomy): Eukaryota > Metazoa > Chordata > Cladistia > Polypteriformes > Polypteridae > Erpetoichthys > Erpetoichthys calabaricus. The sequence goes on along the minus strand of NC_041396.2, from coordinate 73,206,388 downwards.
ATTTTGAAAACACATTAGCTGTTTCCATACAAGATTGTTTCTTTACAACTGTCAGGCAATTGGTAAAATTTTCCTAAAGATCTGAGTGTGTTAGAAAGGGAGCAGTGCTGTAAATTGGATAATTTATTAATTTAGTCTAGATTTTTTTTCCGATAAAGCTAGTGAGACAATGAATGTATACTATTATGTCAATAAAACAATATTCAGCATAATAGTATTTCTTACAGTGGTTAGACGTGTATTTACTGTTTTTCTCACCAGTGGGTCACTTAAACTCTAACCACTGTCGTTCTCAAGAGTTATCAATTGGGTGGTCATTGCTCTGTTACAGTATACAGAAGGTTTTTTGTTTTGTCATTTTTTGTTTCAGAAGTATTATTTACTATAGCATGAATTTTCCATTATAAATTCTCATGGAGGTAACACAATCAGTTTTCCAATGGTTGAAAAATTAAGTATATAGATCTTCTCAAATTTATAATAGCTATTTATACTGTAAAACTAGCATAAGATGATGATCATTATGTGATTGAAGGGTAGATTTTCAGCTTTAGTTTAAGTGGTTTACCAAAAATTATCGTATGAGCTGCTTAGGAATGACAGCCATTTTTCTGCATGGTCTCACCATTTCCATGGGCTCAAAAGTATTTGGACATTTGACTGACAAGCTGTTCCATAGCCAGGTGGGAGCAGATCCCTCATTATTTCATTAACTATTAAGCAAGTAAAAGGTCTGGAATTGATTCCAAGTGTGGAATTTGCATTTGAAAGCTGTCACTGTGAACTCTCAATATGAGGTCCAAATAGCTGTCCGTAGAAATAAAAACAGTCCATCATTAGGCTGAGAAAACAAAACAAACCCTTTAGAGAAATTGCAGAATTGGTCAAATCAACCATTTGGTACATTCTTAAAAAGAAAGAACAGACTGGTGAACACAGCAACACCTGAAGATCTAGAAAACCACAGCAGGCAACTTTGCTGGATGATTGCAGAATTCTGTTCTTGGTGAAGAAGGACACCTTTACAACATTTAAGCAAACCAAGAACATTCTCTGGGAGGTAGACCTTTCATTCCCAATATCTAAATGAAGAGAAGACTTCATGAAAGTAAAGACAGAGTGTTTATCACAAGGTACAAACCACCGGTAAACCTCAAGTGTAGGAAGGATAAATTAAATATTGCCAGAAAGTAATTTTTAAAAGACTATCCAGTTTTGAAACAATTTTCTTTGCAGAAAGGAAACTAAGATCAATATATACCAGAATGCTAGAAAACGAACAGTAGAAGAGAAGAAATGGCTCATGATCTGATGAATACCACATCATCTATAAAACATGGTGGAGTTTAATGGCATAATCATGAATGGCTGTAAATGAAAGTCATTCACTATTGTTTATTGATGATATGACTGCTTGCAGAAGTAGCAGGATGAATTCTGAAGTGTACAGAGCTATACTATCTGCTCAGATTCAGCCAAATGCTGTAAAACTGATAGAATGTTGCTTCACAGTACAGATGAACAATGAGCCAAAACATCCTGTGCTGTTCAATGCATTGTAGCGGAATATTCTTCAAAGGCCAAGTCAATCCACTGACCTCAACCCAACTGGACGTGCATTTCACTTGCTGAAGACAATACTGATGGCAGAAAATACAATGAACAAGCAGAAACTGAGGACAGCTGCAGTAAAGGTTTGGCAAAGTATCACTAGGGTGGAAAGTTCCAGACTTCAGGCAGTCATTGACACTAAAGGATTTTCAACCAAATACTGAAAATAATCATTTTATTTATGATTATGTTAGTTATACTTTTGAGCCCCAGTAAAAAGGCAGACCATGTATAAAAATGTTGGTATTTTCTAAACAGCTCAAACAATATTTTGTTAAACCCCTTCAATTAAAGCTGAAAGTCTTCTATACTTCAATCACATCTTGATTGCTTTGATTCAAATCCACTGTGGTGGTGTACAGGGCCAAAATTATGAAAACTGTTACTGTTTGAATAGTTATGGTCTTGACTGCATATATTACCATCAAGATGGAATCTGGCCAAAAGGTTAGACTTCTAACTCCCAGAATTTTTATTATTGTAAAGTTCCATTCAGCTCAACTGATATTTGGATTACACTGGCCGAAATGCATTACATATTCTGTCTTTGTTCTCATGTACTGTTGTTTACTCCTTATTTACTGTGAATCTCAAAATCATTTTTTATAATACATGGGTTGTAAGTGTCAATCATCTACACGAGAATATGGTAAACCTTTTCAATGTCACAGATTCACATTTAGCTATAATCCAGGAATCACACATACTGACCTTTGATGTCACCATTGTGAGAACAAATAATATTGGATCACATCTTCTTCCTCCAGCCTCTCAAATAAATGTGATGTTCTTATTGTCATCTGGATCAGTCTTCAGGTCATTGTGATTAATGTAGGCAAATATGAAGTCAGCCATTTGGTTACCTTTAGGTGGATTTGAGGGTGGTACACAAGCCATACAAGGCAGTTTTTATCCTCTTCCCAATAATTCCATACTAAGCTCTAGAAGCACTGTAGAATTTGAATCCAAATCCAATTTTTTGGAAAGAATATGCAGTCTTCTAGCTAACAAGAAGCATGAGCCCAATATTAAAATTGAGCTTAATACTGTAATGAGTCAAAGGACAGAAATTCAGATTTACTGCACAAGTTACCATTGTTATATATCTGGCTCAAAGCCATTAAGACTAAGGAAAAATAATTAATTTGCTTCAGTCTCTGGCATTAAAATTAAATTAGGTAAAATTTCCAATGATCTCTGAATAGTAAATAAAGAATTGTAAGACTGTTATATCAAATTGTATTCCAGTTTCTTCAATGCTCCCCTCACTGAGTTTAGGACATTTTTGAAGTCCCGGACCCTCACACTGACAGAAGAAGGAGAAGCCCTGGTCTTGGATGCCATAATTGCTAAAAGTCTGCTAAAAGAGTCTTTGGACTCCATGAAAATAGATGTTCCAGGGCTAGATTGCTTTTCTCCTGAACCAATTTCTTTCAATTGGAAGTAATAATTTCTCCTCCTGTTTGAAATGATTATGCAGGTGTCTTCTTTCAGACATCTAAATTAAGGAGTCAATAGTATGATTATTATGTTGCTTTTAAAGAAAGAAAGGACTTTAAATTATATGTAAGCTTTCCTTTATTAGGAACAATAATGCAAATTTCTAAAAACTAAAGTCTTTGTTGCTTACGGAACATTATTCATAAGTTAAACCATCCAATCAAACCATATTTATCTGTTCAGAGCTAACTAATGCCAAGTTTAGGATGCTGATTCACATCACTGACTTAAACTTTGCTTACCCTACCTACCAGTGTTGCTGGCACATGATGCCAAGGAAGCATTTGCTGGTAGGACATAACCCAAATGAAATGAAGTAGAGGTGAATAAACTCACAAATCTATACTTATTTCCTATGCCGTTGTCCAGACCAATTCTTCAATCTCTCATCCCTTTTTATCAAGAAAAGATCCAGGTAGGCATGTCAGCATTCTCCCGTCCATTCCAATCCATCTCTTGAAATGTTCTTGAAGTAATTTACAACTGTTGAGTTTAGACCTTAATATATTTTTAAAACTATCTGAAAAAAGTTATTCTGTATACAGAAAGTGTTACCCTTTATTTAGGTTATGGGGTAATGGACACCTTTCATATTCTAGATCTGCTTAAGACATATGAAATACCCTTTCTGTTCACAAAATCAACTCCATCAAATTTTCTTTTTTGTACATTAATAAGTTACATCTCAAGGCACATTTTCTTGCTTCCAATCCCATCAATAAAGCTTCAGATATCTTGGAGTAGACATTTCTGCTTCAGTCTGTGTCATTTCTTCTTCCTCCATAAATGATTCTAACTTTAATGAAGTCTGTGCCTCTGCCATGTCCAGTTCCAAGATTGATCTTTCTTCCATTCATGCCTGGCCATTATTAAAGTGAATATTGCTCTTCATCTTTAACATAGTAACTTCCTTTGGATGGCTTATTAAGAACAGGGAGCTGGTTGTGTGGGATTGGGAACTTACGAATGCGGGATACTTAGCTCGTTCAGTCATTATTTTGATGGTGTTTTAATAAATGTTCAGCAGAGAACTGGAGAAAATTATCGAGACAAGACAGTGTGCCTTTCTATGTGGGAGGAGACTCCAATTCAGAGAGGAAGAGACAGGTGGATCAGTATTGAATTAAGAGCAGAGTAAAAGCTGCACACTTTCGACATAAGACCTAGAAGTGTCCAGCCATTTTGAGCATAATAACAATAGTCTAAAAAGTGAATATAAAGAGGACACATAATAATAATAACAGTCTAAAACCTCTTATATAAGGGCTATTAAATAAATAAAGTTGTATGTAACTGTACATAAAAACAATACAGTGTTTAAAGAAAACTGTCAAATTCCTTGGACTGGGGATGAGCATTGTATACTTAATTGATTCACATTATTTATAAAGGACTGGAAGATGTAACGGGTAATATGTGGGTACAGTATATGCATAAAGACAGAATAAAAAAACAAAATGAAAGGCAGATTACATCTTAGAATATATAGGTTACATTAAAAAGCAGTAAGGGTAGAAAGATATGGCAATGGAAATGCGTTATAGACTTGTTAATAAAAAGAATAGTATTAGTTATCAGCTTTATAACAATATCAATAAAACAACACTGGAGGAGGTTACATACACTATATAAATATAATGTATTATTATCATTATTATTATTACTACTAGTAATGAGCAACTTTATTTACTCACATATATTACTTTGTAATATGTACATATCACAATACTACTACTGCTACTACTAACTAGGGGAAACTCAAAAAATATTTTATTAGAGGTAAGGAATTTGCGCAATTAAATATTTTGTAACTCACTCTTTCAATAGACCAAGAAGAGAAAAAGCCTATCTATACTTAAAATTTTGGAATAATTAAAACAGAATCTAAAATACACTAATTAAACTGTTAGGGCCCAGTGATCATAATATTTTTGTGACAAATATATTAATTAAAATCAAACAAGAAAAGGAACAGTAATAATAAGTGTTTGTCAAAATAACAATAAAAAGTAATGAAAAAAAGATCAAACTCCTTTGGTGCCCTCCCAGCATTCCTCAATCTACCTCACCCTCCTCTTATCCTTAAACTTGAGGATGTAGAATTATTAAAGCCTGTATAGACAGAAGAGAGATAATAATAATAGTAATAATAATCCATCCATCCATTATCCAACCCGCTATATTCTAACTACAGGGTCACAGGGGTCTGTTGGAGCCAATCCCAGCCAACACAGGGCGCAAGGCAGGAAACAAACTCCGGGCAGGGTGCCAGCCCACCGCAGGGCACACACACACACCCACACACACACCAAGCACACACTTGGGACAATTTAGAATCGGCAATGCACCTAACCTGCATGTTTTTGGACTGTGGGAGGAAACCGGAGCACCCGGAGGAAACCCACGCAGACACGGGGAGAACATGCAAACTCCACACAAGGAGGACCCAGGAAGCGAACCCAGGTCTCCTAACTGCGAGGCAGCAGCGCTACCCACTGCGCCACCATGCTGCCCGTAATAATAATAGTTATTATTATTATTTGCATGTCAGAAATGGTAGGCCCCAGTAAAAAAGACAAAGCAGAAGAATACGAAACAAAAAACACACAAAAAGGGGCACATCACAGATTAACATTACATTCACAATGATGAACACTGGCCAAACAGCTGCAAACCAGTTAGGCTCTGCTTAAAATGAATATACTGGTCGTTTGGTTTGTTAGAGAATAAAGATATGTTATTACAGGTCATTTTCCTTGAGATGGAAGGAGAAGAAAGGAGGTCATACTATAATACGTAAAGTATATTAATAAGAGTTTAGAAAAAGTCTATCACAGAGCTGTGTGAAAGCTGGCATTGGATTTAAATTTGGACCTAGATTCTTAAAAAAAATACAAAAAAAAAAAAAAAATGTCCTTTACAACAAATAAAATTACTGTTACAGTGAAAAACCATAAAAGTTGAACGTCGTGAACAAAAACAAACTTATGTCCACACCCACTCTGCTAAGAACTCCAAAAATCCAATAAATACTTGAGGTGGAAAATTGAGATGCTATTTACAATATACTGTATACAAGTTCTGCACTATGAAACATGCAGATTGAAACAAAAGCAAAAAACTTAAAAAATTAAAAATAAAAGGCTTCTTCTTTAATCCCATTACAAGAAAATTTTGCATGTGAAATCAAACAGCAAAAAAAAAATTCACAAAGTTCCTTGCTTCCCATTCTTTCTTTCTTCACCAACAATCTCCACATCGTATGTTATACGCTCATTTTTTAAACATGTTGCGGTCCGTCCCTGTCTAAAAAAGGCAGAATTAGATCCTGGTGTTTCAGCCAATTTTCGCCCAATTTCCCAACTGCCATTTCTGGCTAAAATTCTAGAAAGAATCATTTATAATCAATTGGTCGATCACCTTAACTCCAATAATTTATTTGAGATATACCAATCTGGCTTTAGGCGTTTTCATGGTGTTGAAACGGCCCTCCTGAAAGTATTCAATGACATCTCTATTATTACGGACTCAGGTGACGCGGCAGTCCTTCTCCTCCTTGACCTGTCCGCTGTCTTTGACACTATTGACCATGAGATATTGCTGATGCAGCTTGAACATCTTGTTGGGCTTAAAGAGGCTGCTCTTAACTGGTTCAGGTCATATTTAACTGGTAGACACTTTTCATCCATCCATCCATCCATTTTCCAACCCGCTGAATCCGAACACAGGGTCACGGGGGTCTGCTGGAGCCAATCTCAGCCAACACAGGGCGCAAGGCAGGGAACCAATCCCGGGCAGGGCGCCAACCCACCACAGGACACACACACACACACACCCACACACCAAGCACACACTAGGGCCAATTTAGAATCGACCTAACCTGCTTGTCTTTGGACTGTGGGAGGAAACCGGAGCACCCGGAGGAAACCCACGCAGACACGGGGAGAACATGCAAACTCCATACAGGGAGGACCCAGGAAGTGAACCTGGGTCTCCTTACTGCGAGGCAGCAGCGCTACCACTGCATAACATGCTGCCCAGACACTTTTCTGTGACTTTAAATTCCTCTTTTTCGTCTACTGCTCCTCTTAAATATGGTGTTCCTCAGGGATTCATTTTGGGTCCTATTTTATTCCCTATATACCTTCATCCTATTGGAGTTATTTTTTGGAAATTTTACATTTCTTTTCACTGCTATGCAGATGATACACAGGTTTATATTCCTGTCTGCAACTCTGCAATAAATCAACTCTACAAATGTCCTTCTGAACTAAGATCCTGGATGGCTAATAATTTTCTTGATCTGAATCAAAATAAAATGGAGGTGCTTATAGTGGGTCCATCAGCTAAAGCCCAAATTGGTCTTGGACTTCTCGGCTCTTTCTCTGTCTTTTGCAAACCTCAAGTCCGCAATCTTGGTGTAATCTTTGACAGTAACCTCTCTTTTGAGAAACAAGTAAATTCTGTAGTCAAGAGTTGCTTTTTCCAGCTTCGTCTATTAGGAAAGATCAAGCCTTTTTTATCTTCTAGAGATCTTGAGAAAGCTACTCATGCTTTTATGTTTTCTCGCCTTGATTACTGCAACTCGCTGTATTCTGGGATTAGCAAATCCCTGATACACAGGTTACAGTTGGTCCAGAATGTTGCCACTCGCTTTCTGGTTGGGGCAAGAAAGTATGACTCTGTTTTTCCTATTTTAGCTTCTTTACACTGGCTGCCTGTCAGTTTTCAAATTGATTTTAAAATCTTGCTGCTAGTTTTTAAATCTTTACATGGGCTTGCTCCTGCCTATTTATCTGAATTGTGTGTTTTACACCAGCCATCCAGAGTGCTTAGATCTTCTGGTCAGTTGTCTCTTGTTGTCCCTCGTACCAAGTGTAAAACTAAGGGGGACAGGGCTTTTGCAGCTGCTGCGCTTCGCCTGTGGAACTCTTTACCTCATCATATAAAGGAGTCGTATACAATTGAACTGTTTAAAACTAGATTAAAGACTCATTTCTGTTCACTTGCATTCCGTGACCTTCAGTAATACTGATGGTTTCCTCATTGTGACTATATAACATCACTTCTATTTATTATTTATTTTATTTTGATTTATGTTCATATATTTTTATTTCTATTTATGTTATTTGTTTTTCTTTTATTCTATTATTGTAAAGCACTTTGGCCACAGCATTCCTATGTTGTTTTAAATGTGCTATATAAATAAATTGACATTGACATCGTATATAATCGGAGGTTTCTTTCTGTGTGCCTTCTCGCTATCTGTATTGCTATTAACTAACACTACAATGCAGATTCGGCCCTAAGACAGACGTCCTCTAGCTTCCACTCTACCCCTTTATATGGCTGTAGGTTCCTTAGTGGTCAATCATAGGTGACGCTCCAGGATATCATCCTATCCCAGTTTACGTGGCGCCTCTAGCTATGTCCACGTGTCTTTGGCCTCCCCAAAAACTCCTATAAAGTTTGTTATTTTCACACGCGCTCCCACAATATCTACAGCACTATCTCTGCGCTCGTAGCACAGCGGCTTTTTCTTCCAGAGGGCCGTTGCTCTTTCCAGCCGGTTTCTCATTTACTTGCTTCTCGTCTTCATGGCTGATGCTTTGCCAAGGCAACTGTTTCTGGCACTCTGTGTTGTTTGGTCACATGGAAACGCTTTCTTTCAAGAATTTCAGTTGGCAAAGCTTTTACCGCCGCTCTTAGATGCTGGTGACGCTTTCAGCACATCTTGTGCGCTCACCCACATGCTACAACGAGAAAAAAAGCTATGTGCACTGTTTCAACTATTTATATGAGAACATGCTGGATATAAATAGATGTACTTTTTTTGTCGACTTCTTTTACTTTGGCGCAGCCCTAAGGCGCTACACTACAAGATCTTTCCAAGCCTGGAGTTATTAGTGATGTACAGTCAACAAACACATTAGTTCTTTTGTACTTGTCTTGGTCTCTGAACGAACGTACTGGTTCACTGACATTAAAGAATGAATCTTTTTGAGGTAGTGCAGTGTGTGCTATGTTTTAAATAGCATTCCGTGACAGTCTGCAGCTATCATCTTAATATCACTTAAATGACTTCTGTCTTTGGGAAATAGCCTAACAGTAAACTATTTCAGCAATATGGTCATGACGACAGCTAGCCAGTGACTGACTTGGTAGAAAACACCAAGCACCTCCCATTGATTGGTTCACCCAGAATGAGTGACTATGACTGTCTCAGTACGTACACTGACTGATTGAATGAACCAGTATGCCCCCTACTGATCTGAAGAACCATTGCAAGCTCAACACAAACTGCAGACAAGAGACTTGCAGTACAGTACACTGAACTAGTTCACCGAAAGAATCAGTTTGTGGACTGAACTGCAGTCAAGAAACTCGCAGTATATTGAATCACAGTTCAATTCACTGATGATATATGTATGGCAGATTGCATCAGAATGGATGGGATATAAAAGAAGAAAATCGCAAGAGATTAATCCAAAACTGAAAATAATTTTATTTTGTCATTTTTCAATGTTCTCAAAGTTTTATCATGATGTATGCACTATTCTAAGGTTCTATTTTTACGATTGTTTTTTTTTTCTATTTCTTGTTGAAATTTTATTTATTGTCACAATTCAATTATTATTATTACTATTATTATTATTATTATGTGTAAATTACTTATTTTGTTGGTTGCTTTTTATATTTTTTGTATTGTTTGGTGGTTAAAGTTGTTACACAGTTACACAGATACTATTCTAAATTTTAAACTACAATATAACTTGTTGTGTTTTTTGAAGTGAACGAATCAGTGATTCAGAGATTCAAATCATTTTGGTGAACTGAATGAAATTAAATGAACCACTAAAAAGAATAATTTTGCACATCACTAGTTGTTATAAGCAGCACTCGACATGTCCAGAATGGAAAAGAGGCAGGGCTGTCAATAATGCAATAATTCACATTATGGAAATTAGTTGTATGTTTATGCCAAACTGGGCAAACACCAATATATTTATCAACCTTGCACCAGTTTGCGAGAGCATATGACATTTAGAGATCTAAACCTGGAGAATGTGATTTTAAATTCAAGGAAATAAAGGAAGAAACAGAAAGTAATCTGGGAGAGACCATATTATTATACAGTGGATCAACGGAGGTCCTGCCAACTCCAAATCAGGAAAAGTTTAAGCATCCAATGATACAGTTCTAAGCCCTGCAGAGACACCCTTTCTAACCCAGATGGATTAATGAAGGGTCTTTCACTGTCCACCAAAAAAATAAAATTAAATTAAAAAAATCCAGATTTTATTAGGAAAACAAGAAGTCCAATGGATTAGGTTCATTTGGTAATTTCCAATTATCAGAGAAATGAAGGGAGAAAAGGACACAAGGAATGGGACTCTTTAATTCTTTTGAAGACACTGGTATTTGCATATTAGAGTGAACTCCAAAAAGTAGAGAGCTATTTTATCAAACTTGTTAGATGGATGTAAAGAGAAAAAAACAGATTAATAACAAAGGTAATTTAATAGATGAAAAACAGATTTAGAACAGCTAATTCTGAAAACTGAAAAAATCTCAAAAACCAAACAAATTAAAGATGTCACAGAAACTGCTGGGAGCAACAAGAATAAACACAGTATCTGCATCTAAAGAAATTTTACAGTTGGAGTGATAAGAAGTAATTAGAATGAATGGGTCTAGATTGAGATGAGTGATGGTACCTTTATGAATCTGAACGGGTATTGAGATATTTCCACCATTGAGCAGGAGCACATTTTAAACAATAATATAACCTTCATTTAAGCATAGTGACCACACAATTTGCCAGAAAAACTTCCAATCCATGGGGTCAAAAGTATTCTCTGTGAAAGAAGGGACGCAGGTTGAAACAAAGTGGAAGGTACATCTATAATACATAGAAGACAACATGTTGTCTATTACAAGAATTCATGAAACTACTCTAGTCAGGATGCTGCTCCATCACCTCAACTTGTTCCAGGACTAAAGGAGCAAACCACCAATTAAACGTGGTTCCCGGCTTATCACCCTGCAGCCAGCACAATGGCACCATTGGAAGTGCATCAGCCAGAAATACCCACCAGGTAGAGTCACGTGTCATTATATATTTGTGAATGACCAGCTACAATGAGTTTGAAAAGTTTTGCATCAGTATTGATCAAAGAAACTGAGAAATAGGTTGAGCAATCTAATGGTTCTTCACTTTGTTTTTAAATAAGAGAGATCATTGTTAAATTAACTAAAGGGCATGACGTGGTTGAGATAGCAGAATTAAAATTTATATAAGTGGAACAAGCTGTTTCCAAAAAGCAGAAAGGAATTTAGGTAGTAGGTACTCAGGCCTCTGCAATTTCCCATGTTCAAATACTTGTGTGCCTCCTTAAGCAGAGTTTAGAGGGATGAAAAGTTTTCGAAGGAAGAATTATTTTTTTACTGGAAAGATTGATTGGAGAAAGGACGAGTTAAGCCTCCAATGAGAAGCACATGAAAAGAGCAACAAAAAACGATATTATGACAATGCACACTTATTGTCCTACAAAGGACATTTCAAGAAAATCAAGAGGGGAAGTGAGCAACAGAGAGATAAAAGTTTATTACTAGTGAGAAAATAATGAAAACACTTCATCAGAAGGACTCAAAAACTGAAAGAATTAAAAAGATTTAAATCATAAATAAATTACTCAGTTGTGGTAGTCGGTTAGAGAACATGCTAGGAAAGGGGTAGCTAGCATTTTATCTAGCATGGGATTTTTAAAACCCAAAATACCCAAAATAATGCTACAGACTTTCAAAATTAAGATTTGATTATATAAATATGGAATAAAATCAGACTGATGTGGTGTTGGTGTATAAATACAACACAGCACTACCTTCCATCTCAATCAATACATAACAGAACCTACCGGAGTCATTGGAATTTATGCAAAATATTTTAATCTGCAATTTGTGCTCCAGGAAAATACTCCTAAAGTTAGGTAATGCAGAGGCGTAAATGGAGTAGGACTTGTTACAAAATTTTGGTATGACTTTAGACCAAGGGAACAGTCTGGATTCCTGTAGAAATGCAACAATAACTATTTTGTGCCACAGGTAAATAATTAACAATTACTTGTCTGACACTCTAACTAAGGTCCTGAACATACTACTACCCAACTGAGAGATAAGCCATAAGCAGAGTAAAGAAGATAATCGAAGGAGTGAAAAGAGAATATACAAAAAGAACGATTCTCCAGAATATATCTGTGTTCCTGTGAGGTACTCCACTGGAAATACAAATATCCATCCATTTACCAACCCGCTGAATCAGAACACAGGGTCACGGGGGTCTGCTGGAGCCAATCCCAGCCAACACAGGGCACAAGGCAGGAACCAATCCCGGGCAGGGTGCCAACCCACTGCAGGACACACACACACACACACCAAGCACACACTAGGGCCAATTTAGAATCGCCAATCCACCTAACCTGCATGTCTTTGGACTGTGGGAGGAAACCAGAGCGCCTGGAGGAAACCCACGCAGACACGGGGAGAACATGCAAACTCCACGCAGGGAGGACCCGGGAAGCGAACCGAAATACAAATATGCAAAGTATATTACGTCTTCCTTCCAAACACCTAACCCAAACAATTCTAATGAGTTTTCAGCAACCAATAGCTCTTCCTCCACCCTCCCTTCCCCACCTACATGTAAACAACCATGCCAGGCTAAAACAATTATTCAATACTGCTGATAATAAAAATTTATTTAACAAAGGTTTCTACTGCTGTAGAGGCATAACTATAGAATATGATCAAGATTAAAAATAACAACAACTGCAGAAATTTAAAAAAGAAACAAAGTGAGGGAAAATTTAATTAAAAGAAAAGATGAAACCACAACATAAAGACTTATCAAAGGCAGATTTAACATTCCATGGTAGTAAAACATGCATACTTCAGCATCTGAAATGAAAAAAAATCCTTGTGTGGAAGAAACCCCTGTAGTAGGTTAAGTAGAATAAGTTTTCCCATCTGTACCAATTTTTTAAATGTACAACTGGAGTAACTACATAACAGAAATACAGTGCAAAAGCCTGGCTAGCAATTAAGGTTACTACTAACAAATTCAAAACAAAAATTTTCATTACTAAATAAGAAGTTTTGGAAATGCCTTTAATTTATTTTACAATTTAAAAGTAACACAGACTCCCACTCCTTTGTCTAATAGTAGAATGTTTACCAGAGTTCAGTTAACCTGGCAGCATATTTTTGGTTTGCTTAATCCTAACCCTGCGGATAGTAGTCTTTTCAAAGAAACGTACAAGGAAAGAGAAACAAAATGTCAATCTACCAAAATTTAAAATACGGCACTTTGAAAAATTGTTCATTTAAAGGAGGTCCTGTATTTTTCAAAGTTATTTCTTCACAATTAAAGTATATATTAATTAGTATATTTTTATATTAATTTGCCACATAACATTGTGTTCTAAAGTGAAGCATTTTTTATATAAGATTTAAAAATACTTTATTCTTTCAGCTTACAAATGGGCTAATGGGGACACAGGTTCATAGCTGAATGAAAAAGACTTACCAAATATCTTCACGTTGAAGCAGCAAAGGTTTTGATTAAAGAAAAAATGCCTTCCACATTTATGAGGCATCCTTGTGACAATGATAATTTGCCCTGTCTTCTTGAGGTAAAAATGTATTTGCTGTTCACTCATTTCCTCACAGTCACCATCAGGAGTGGAGTTATGACAGCCCCCCCCCCCCCCCATACCCAAGCTATATTAATATCCTCCTTTTCCTTCTGCATTTCTGTTTCTTCAGTGGTTATGTTCTGCCATGGCTTGAAAAAGCGGACAGATGTGTGCTTAAATCATATGATTATATTTTCCTAAGCGGCACAGACATTTCACTCATTACATTCTGAGTTGTTATCTCACATAGCCTACAGGGCAAGAAATTATAATAAAAAGTGTCGTAATGAAAAGAACACATACAAGTTTAATAGTACTCTGTACACATGACAGTAAATTTGAACTGAACTAATTACACTGTATTATATTTTTAATAAAAGCCTTAGATATTTGAGAGAGCCAAACCACACTTTTTAAGGAGCTATGAATAAGTAGCTAACTTTGACTTCATCAGTGTGTTGCTCTTGCTGATATGACACCTTTTATTGGCTAACTAAAAAGATTACAATATGCAAATCTTTCGAGGCAACTCAGGCCCCTTCTTCAGGCAAGATGTATAAAAGGTGTCATTTTGCTTGACCTTTCTCTACATTCATAATGGCTAACACGGTACAACACCCTAGTCTTGCTGATATGATAATAAAAGAATTGAGGAGAACGTATTTAAATAAGTAAACTCAACTTAGACTCCCCCATACAAATCAATATGTAAAACACAAAGAGAACACGTAAAACTTATGCATACCATAGCACTGTGAGGCAGGAATGACAGCTCTGCACTATCATTGTGCCTATGTTAAAATATAAGTACCAAACTACCTTAACTTCACCCTGGTTAAACTTAGGTAAATTGCCGTTGCTAATAGATAGATAGATAGATAGATAGATAGATAGATAGATAGATAGATAGATAGATAGATAGATAGATAGATAGATAGATAGATAGATAGATAGATAGATAGATAGATAGATAGATAGATAGATAGATAGATAGATAGATAGATAGACAGCAGTCTGACGCTGAAACTGCTCTTCTGTCTGGAGATGACACTGTTTAGTGGATGCAGTGGATTCTCCATAATTGATAGGAGCCTGCTGAGCGCCCGTCACTGTGCCACAGATGTCAAGCTGTCCAGCTCCATGCCAACAATAGAGCCTGCCTTCCTCACCAGTTTGTCCAGGAGTGAGGCATAATTGACCCAAGCCTGTGTGTGGGTTCACCCTGCAATGACATGATGCTGTGCCAAGATATCGTTCCTGTCTTGCGACCCTGTACTCATGGATGGATGTAAGACTATAATGAAAATTTGATGTGGACTTATTGGTTCTTACAGGTATTTGATCTACAAGGAGAATCCTGAAGACTATTCAGTTTCATGTACTTATAACTATGTGCTCCAATCTCCTTTGGGGGATTAAATGCTATCTAAAATTAATATTGCACTGTGAAAATGACCAAGATGCCAACAACACAGAGTATTGCCAGTAATTTGGTTCCACTTCAGACACTGCCAATAAAGTCAATGCAGTTTTCATTGCATGTTATGGACCTGCTCAATATTCTCTATCCATTGTAGCATATGTGTACATAATCAATACAGCAGCAGTATATATTTGCAAAATAATGAAAGTGGATGGATGGATAGATGAAATAAGCTTATGTATAGTGAAAGAATAAAAGCAATTTCAACAAGTGACTTTTTAGGTTATTATTGTCTAGCTGTCCAGAGAACAGGGACTGTATTTCATGTCTGAATAATGTCAGCGGTACTTTACTTCCAAGGTGAATCCACGCCCCTTGGACTGAAAGGTTGCTGTGGAGGAGGATGAAGTAAAGAAAATTTAATTGCACTGCCGGCCTCCTTTAAAAATGGCCAAATATGTAGACAATATTTTCTTTTTTTCCTTTTTTAAAACCACATGGATACACAGCTTTGAGATGTATTTGATAAGTTTTCAAGCTTTATCTATCTATGGACCCATGTTCCCATTAGCGCTATTGTATGCTGCATGAATAGACAAGGTATTTTTAAAATTTATAAAAAACGGTTTACTGTAGAACACTTTCATATCAAATACACAATATCAAATTAATATATATACC
This sequence comes from Erpetoichthys calabaricus, assembly GCF_900747795.2. Lineage (NCBI taxonomy): Eukaryota > Metazoa > Chordata > Cladistia > Polypteriformes > Polypteridae > Erpetoichthys > Erpetoichthys calabaricus. The sequence continues at coordinate 73,190,479 of NC_041396.2, read as the reverse complement.
ATGATTTTGAAGAAATAACTTTGACCTGAAAAATACCAAACTTATCTTTTAACAATTAGCAGCTCACCCTCTTGTAACAGAACACAGATTTGGTTGCTTATACTAAAAACAAATATATCGTCCTGTATATGTATTCATGTGAACTATCCAAATGTAAAGCTAATTTTATGAAATGAAAATATGATCAGAATCGAGCACAGGGTTAAAAAAGATAAGTGATACTATAGCAGAGAGACCTATAATCTACTGTACATTTTTTATTTATTATTGTTCATTATTGCAGCTTTCAATAGCAACAAAAATAAAACAAAACAAACAAACAAACAAGAATGTTTCTCTGCACTTTTACAGAAAACATCTGCTCATGAAGGAAGCCTCACATATGACATGGCATACTAACCTATTTAATTTCAATATGGGATTTTCTGAAACCTCAGCTGCCATGTTTGATCTGAAAATATTGATTTCCTGCTGAGTTCACATTTGGAGTTCAAATTACTTATCTGAAGTTTATTTTAGCTTATTGTAAACTTATTTGAATCTTGTTTTATTTAATGTATAATCTTATATTGAATTTTATGTATGAAAGAAAGAATAACCCTCTTTCTGAAATTTAAAAGTTAAAAGTAAAAAGTAAGATGCTGTTGTAAGCTTTGTATTTCTAATTATTTAATAAAGATGTATAAGTATTGAATAATGCCAAACAATAATTGTCACAGTCATTTAAATTAACAAGCAATAATTGTCAGTTAAGCTGATTAATTACTTTATTATTGTAATATTCGCCCAAAAAAATCAATTATCAAAATATTCATTTGCTGCAGCTCTACAACCATGTAAACAAAGCAAAAGACCTTACACTTTACAGATTACAGCTCACCCACTGCCCAACCCAGTCCATGCGAAGCAGATACACTGATCAAGGCAGCAATGGTGGGGCCTCCCACAACCCTCTAAAACCACAGAGTTAAGAATACATTGCCATAAAACATCCCCCAACTTTTAACATTATTTCTGGTCATTAGATAATATCTATAGCGTGGAAAATATTAAAAACGTTCATGGCTTGCTTTGTGTTCAAAGTCCACATATCTTAAGGCATGTAATACAGTAAGGAAAATGCAGTATGGTGTAGTGGTTAAGGCTTTGGACTTCAAACCATCAGGTTGTGGGGTCAAATCCCACTACTAACACTGTATGACAATGAGCAACTCACTTGACCTGCCTCTGCTGTAATAGGAAAACCAAAGGAAATATAACCAATTGTATCACAGATGTTATAAGTCATCTTAGATAAACAGTGTTAGTCAAATATGTAAAATTGAATGCCAGAGAAATGGTTCAGAAGCAGCTGAGTTCTTGGCTTCATCAAATCAGGAAAGTAAAGCATTTGATAAAATATTTTAAATTAAGAGCTTTTCATCGCTGAGCAAGTACAGTTTGACAATTGCTACAGCTTAAAAACGTAAATTTTAACGGCCTCAGTTGAAATGAATTACATTGAGGTGTTATAGGTGGCAAATGGGATGGACGGGCATCCCGACAAGGAGTTAGGAAGTTAACTTACCCAGTTGGGCAGCGCTGAGTGCACAGAAAGGCATCCCAGCTGAGAGAGGGAAGGATGTCGTACCCGGACCAAGCTCCCCAAATGGATGGACAGACATCCCAACTAACAGAGAAGGTGGTTCCTTACCCGGGCGGGAAACCCCAGATAAATGGACAGGCATCCCAACCGGAAATATGTGTAGAACCATCCCTGACCGGGATAGTAGAGCAGGTCAGGAAAGGACTGTCTCTGTTTATTCTCCACAGTCGCTTGATGGCAGTGGCTGTTGATATTGGCCCCCATTCGGGAATGCCGAGAATTGTAGTCCGGTAATGCAGCCTTGCTGGGGTCCAGGGGTGCCGCAAGAAGGTACTGTTGGGGGATACACTCCCTACTGTTTGGGACATCCATGTGACCTGGAAGTACTTCCAATGGGCAACAGCCCTGTCACCAGAAGTCCTCCTGGGTCCTCAACAAAAGTGACTGCACTGCCTTGTCCAGCTGAGTCACAGCTGGTAGGAAGGAAGGCAACACTTGAATGGAAGAGAGCAGTGCAGTGATGAGAGAGAGAGGAAGGAGAGATGACTTATGTTTTTTTTGTTTGGTGTGTTCCAGTTTGAGGGTCTCTGGCGCCCACTAGTCTTCACAGTGTATAGAGTTTCAGCACCTCTAGACTACAGGAAAGTAGTCATGAGAGAAAGAAAATATGACAGGAATATAACTTGTAATAGTTTTGCAGGAAATCCGGATGAGAATGTTATTTCTATAGTTTCTGTCCTTCATCTCTGTAAGTAATCTGTTTAATTTAATGTTCTGCCAGTGTGTTCAGGCATGGCCTCTTTCCTTATGGAAAGAATGCTTTTCAGAGCTGGAGACTTCAGAATAGGGCCTTCTCATCCCAAATGGCACCTCAGTTCATAAAACAGCAATTCAGATTTAAGTATAATGCAGTTTAGGGCTGATATAATTAGAAAAAGGATGTAAAAGTAAATGTTTCTGAAGAGCCACCTGAACATATTTCCACCACCGAAGATCAGAAGGCCTCCCCAGTGTTCACCATTGTTTTCTCAATGTATCACACTCTTTTTTATTCCAATTCAGAAAGGCAAGCATCAAGATGAAAAAGAAGTTGCTGAAGAACAGACAACTACATAATGTATACAGGATAAACAGCAGCAAGAATATGTAAAAAAAAGTATGTAATTCATTTCTCAGCACAGCTAAAACTGTTAATAGTTAAAGATTTGAAAAAGGTCTTCTGACACTATGTATTTACTACCTTTTTAAAAAGATTTTATTTATTTTATTGTTTGCTGTTTTTGTTATGTTCGCTGCACTTTGTTATAGGATGATTGTAGACTTCACGGTCAGGAGAGATGTGGTTTGTTAAGAAGAGGTGAACAGATCACTGGCTACTAGGGAATCCATTCCCGGAAATTCGGGAATCCCTCATTTCATTCCCGGGAATTCCAGGAGCCCGGGGATGACACAGTGCACGGGCATCTCACATGTGAACGGTTTTAGAACGACTGACACTTATTTTTAATAAAACTACTGCAATATGTTGACACAAATAAAAGACTAACCTTATCTACACACAGGTGGCGCAGTGGTAGTGCTGCTGCTTTGCAGTAAGGAGACTGTGGAAGATTGTGGGTTCCCGGCTCCTCCCTGTGTGGACAGCGCTTTGAGTACTGAGAAAAGCACTATTTAAATGTAATTTATTATTATTATTAACATGTCCAGTGTGTGGTCGTCCAGGCAAGAGCGCACCTTCGTGCAGAAGTATGCCAGCCGCTGAGAAAGCACGCTCTGCCTCCACTGAAGTAGGCGGCACAATCATCAGATACTGATACACTTGTTTTAAACAAAGCCCGCGATTGCCGTTGCACTGAAACACCGCCATTTCAGCTTTTACTGATGCATCCAGTTTCTTGTCATCATTTTGTGATGGCAAGTTTCTTGGCACAGATAATGCGGATGCAACAGACTGACACATTGCAATTTCAAGTTGTTGTTCAAAGCTGTTGTCTGATGAAGAGCAAGCTGCAGCAGTGGCGCCACCTTAATTATTTTCAACTATAACTCTGTTATTTCTTTATCAATTTTTACACTTTTACACGCTATATATGCAAGCTTGGCCGTTTCCATTTTCCCGGGATACTGCAGGAATGCGGGAATGAAGAATGTCTGGGAATCCCGGGCTCCTGATTACCGGGAGCCCGGGAATGGATTCCCAACTGGCTACTAACTTAGGCCTACTTCAGATTAAAAATCATATTTCCAGTTTACAGAGTCACCATGACATCTGGCCACATGGACCTACAGGCCAGTAAAACGATACATATGTAATAGCAAAGTCTCTATGTTTAGTCTACACCAGGCAACTAATGATACCATTTCTATGGGACGCCTTTCAGCTGCTGATTTCATCTTTGAGTTTTGAAAATACTGTTCCTCAGATTTTACACTACCTTCATATCCACATGCCTGTATTCTGAATTCCCCTTAACTGACTGCTGTGGCTATTTGTTTAATTGGCTTTAGCCTATTTTGTCTCACAATTTTTTTATTCTTTCTTCTGTTCCTGCATTGGATGATTTAGGACATTAAACATTTTACTTTACCAACATTACTTTACATACATTTACTTACTGTATGTTTCCCAAAACATTAAACACTGTGTAAAATGTAAATGAAAAAAATCAGTGATTTGCAAAACATTTAATCCCTATATTTAACTGAAAATAGTACGAAGACGTCTTTTTCAGGGAGGGCCTTTCGGATTTCAGCAAGACAATGCCAAACCACATTCTGCTTATATCACAACAGCATGTAAAAGTAAAAGAATCTCGATGCTAAACTGACCTGACTGCAGTCCAAACCTGCAACCCAGAAAACATCTGGCACAATATAATGAAAACTATGACAAATGAGACCTTGAACTGTTAAGCAGCTAGAATCCTATAGTATGCAAGAATGGGACAACTTTTCACTTTCAAAACTACAGCAATTGGTCACTTCAGATCCCAAAAGTTTTCAGAGTGTTGCTAAAACAAAAGGAAATGTGACAGTGGTAAACATGGCCTGTTCCAACTTTCTTGAAATACTTTGCTGGCATCAAATTAAAAATGAACACATATTGTTCACAAAACAAGACACTTTCTCAGTGTCAGCATTTGATATGTTGTTTTTGTACTATTTTCAGTTAAATATAGGGTTTTAAATAATTTGCAAATCACCACATTCAATTTTTATGTACATTTTACCAAAATATTTTTTGCAAATTGGGTTGCTCCTTTACCACTAATGATCATGGAGTAACCCATCACAACTTAGAGGTTAGTGCCTGTACTTTATGTTTCTGTGTGTTAATATTCCTACATGTGTGTATATTCCTGTATATTCCTGCGTGTAAGTATACCTACTTACAATCTGTAAAGTTGTACTGGAAAGAACAAAATCTAATAAATATATTTATGAAATGTGATATAAAAGATTTAAATTCAGGCTGTGGGTCAATAAATAAATAAATAAATATAAGGTATAGTTCAAATTTGAAATCTAGTGTGTGCTGCTGCACTATACAATATAATATTCTCAGATCTCCTTAATCCAATGCAGGGTTGCATTGGGCTGGAGCCAAGTGGCATCAAGTGCAAAGCAGAAACCAGCTCTGAAGAGGGTGTCTGTCCATCACAGGGTCCATTCAAGTCACACAGTGGCAATTTAGAATTACCATTTAAACTAACCTACATATGTCTAGGGGCGTTGGAGAAAAATTGGACTACCTAGTCAAAAATGAATACAGGCAATGAGCGACCACAGAATTCAAACCTAGGACTCTGAACCCATGATTCAGAAACTCTGATGACTGTACCACTCTAATCCTGAATAACATCTACTAAATATATTCAGAATGCTGACTAGTGCATTAGCACTAATAATCTAAACATAATACTAAAAAAAAAAAGTTATTCTTCTTAAACCTGCTCAGAATAAAAGATACTTTAAATGTTTTTCTGTCTACAGTTAGTATTTTTGTGAAGCAGAGCATGGTTTTTTTTTTGCTTTAATTCACATTTTTGTAAAAAAATACAAATACCATATTTAAGATTGTTACTCAATAAAAAAGAAATAAATCATTTAATGGCATATCTATATTTTAGTGTAAGAGGTGATTTAATCTGCTATGACCTTGGATTTGAGCTTTCAGCCTAGTGTGAACAAAGCTTAAGGGCATAAGTAACATCATACTGCTTAGCCTCATAACACCTGACTCTTATACCTAATAAGAATATGCTTAATGTGAAGGAAGCCAAATGGATCCTAACACAGCTGACTTAGAAAATGTACTTGTCCAAGTCTTTACAGGTCTTCATGCCAACATTTTGCCATTAGTTGAATAAGGAACATTTATGGATGCAATATAAAGATTATGCCTACTTTACTTAAAAGCACATAAAATAGCTCAAAATGTTTCATTTTTCGTCTTAAGTGACACAGCCATGGATATCTATTTAATTATAGTTGATATAATGAAAATTGTCAAATTTATATACTTTTTAAAGATGTTATTCATTATTTTTTGCTAAAGCTTAAACTGTATCTGAAATACTTATTAAATAATAACTACATAAATACTTTGGAATGCATCTAAATTCATGGTGCTTTTTGCTACACCTTATGGTCTTTCACTAATATTTTTAACATCAAAACTGTATTATTTTGAAAAGAATGTTTTTGTGCTCGTTCTTCTTGCATAACACTTAATCAGAAAATTGATGTGAAAATTATAGGATGTTCCAAAGTCTGAAATTACATTTCTATACAGGAAAATGGTAAAAAAAAAAAAATGAAATTCACAAACTATATGCAAATAAAGGTACAAAATTAACAAAGACATAAAAACTTTAATGATAAACTTGAAATGAAAACACTTTTCATAATGTGTTAAACACACAGCTTTTAAAAATTTAAATAAAATCTAATTTTGAATAAAGTCAAGAAAAAACACCAATTTACCAATATCATAAACTAAACTGATAACAAAAAAATTAATTATGACACAAGTCTATATTAAGAAATTTATTTTAATTTAAAAGACTACACACTAGTTGCTTACTTTCTGGAGGTACCCTGTCTTTATGCGGACATCCTGATAAGCTTCGATGGTGAGGATATAGTCCAGTCACATGACCTGTTCCATCACACCCAGGAGTCGGACATTTGCTTTCTTTCTTTTCAGCTCGAGATGAATCTATAAAATTAAGTGAATAACCATCAGCACATTCAATAAGCATACATAACCATACATTAATATGTATATATTAGGGTTGGTCAGTTTTCTAACTTATTTTTATTGATTGTAATTCAGTATAAAATTGTTTAGATGTACAGACAGGACAACTAGATAAGCACTTTGCAGCCAAAAGAATGTGGACACCTCTCCAAATTATTGAGATCAGATATTTCAGCTGCCCCCATTGTTAACAGGTGCATAAAATCAAGCTCACAGATTTTTAATGTCCACTGACAAACACTGTAGAATGGGCAATACTTTAGAGTTCAGTGACTTTTAATGTGGAACTATCATAGGTTGCCATCTTTGGTACAAGGATATGAAATTTCTGCTCTGCTAGATTTGCCCCAGTGAACTTTGTTATTGTTGTGAAGTGGAATGGCATCTAGGACTAACAACAACTCAGCCATCAAGTGGAAGACCATTCAAACTCATTGAGCGGGGCTACCAAATGCTGAAGTCAAAACAATTAAAAATTGACTATTCTCTGTTGCTTTACTCAATGCAGAGTTCCACACTACATCTACAACCAACATCAGTACAAGAACTGTACGCCGGAAGCTTCATTAAATGGGTCTCCATGGCCAAAAAGCTGCACACAATCTTAAGATCACTATACACAATTACAAGTGTCGACTGGAGTGATGTAAAGCATACTGCCATTTCTTTTTTTTTGTGATTAACTTTTTATTGAACAAAAACAAATTGACAGGAATAAAAGGACATAACATACAAAGTAGTGACCTAACTTTGGACTGATATTTAGTAGGAGGTGGAATTGGCAGCATGGAGTTAATGAAGCTGAAGTGGGGTACAATATTCATTTTGAATACGATGAGACTGAAAAGAGAGGGCAAATTTGATGAGGTGTTTATAGAGGCTTTCGCATCAGCAAAGATACAGCGATAGTTATTAGAGCAGGGGTGCCCACACCAAATGACCAGGTCAAAATGATCTACCTACAGTAAAACTGCTAATTATATTATATATATATATATATATATATATATATATATATATATATATATATATACACATACTGTATATTGAGTATGCTTTATATATAAAATACATGTTGGCGTACCTTGCATAACTACATGAACCCTTACGGCACAATACGATTCAATGCATTTATGATCACTACTTTACTCTCTGATGAATTGCACTGAATAGAGTCACCAAGGGTTGCATAGTCCAGACAGTGGCTGCTGGTAGCCAATCTCAAGCAGGCTTTCAAATGATCATCAGTCATGGTGGAATAGTATTTGGACTTAATAATCTTCATGTGGGAAAAGGCTGACTCACATAAATAAGTACAGCTGAATAATGCAGTCAAGGAGGTAGCACATTTCCTCATGTTTGGGTACTGTTCCTCTGTGAGTAAGTTCCAAAACTGTCCATGAGCCCTGGACTTCAGCTGAATGTCAGCCTGTAGTGTCAAAATCTCATCCTACACTGTAGACGAGTTTTAGGTGAAACAGTGTTGCAATTTTTCATGTGAGTGAATCAACCTCAACATCTTCCCTAAAAGGATAGCACATAAATGTAATGATTGGCTCAAGTAAAGCAAAGTCTTGAAACTGTCTGTCAAAGTGTGACAGACACTTTTCAATCTGCTGTGTGTAGTGCACACTGTCAAGTTGCGCACACTCCTTCTGTTGCGTCTCCAGCTCTGACCCGTGGTTTTGGATGTTCCACAAATCATGGCACTGCAGCTTTGAGGACAGATGTCGCATTTTTCATTTGAAAGCATTAACCGAGCCAATCATATTGACCATGGTTTTGTCTTTTCCTTGCAGCTGTAAATTAAGCTCATTCAAAATGTTGGTCAGATCGGTAAAAAAAAATGCCAGGTCTAGTAGCCACTGATCGTCATTAAGTTGCAAGTTGCTTGTATTCTGCATGTTTAATGACAAGGAGAAACTCCTTTATCTCCGGCCAGAGGTCTCGAAATTGCTGCAGGAATTTCCTCCTAGCCGTCTGCCTCTACGAAGGCCTCTTTTATCATCTCTCCATCTTGGAAGGACTTTTTATGCTTAATGATGGAGTGACTCACCCGGAACGATGCTTTGGTGTCTGTCTTTGCTTTTGAATTCAGCTGAGTGAAAAATGACTGCTGTCTGATTAAGTGCAATTTTAGTTCCCTCACCTTTCTCAGCTCGCTTTTCGGAGGGAAGTCAGTGTTGTAGTTTTTATGAATAGTTCGAAAGTGCCTATACACATTTTCCTTTCTTTGGAATAGCAATGATAAATTTACAGATCAGACAAACACACTTCGATTATGACATTGTGAGAAAAAAAAATCCTGTTCCCATTCTGCATGTCCAGCCCATTTTTTTTTTTATATCCCTTCTTTAGTAGATATAAATTGGAAGGCTAACTAAGTCACTTACATCACTGGAGATTTGCAGTAGCTCACGCGTTTGATCGTGCGTGCGTGATGACCTGTGTGTTAGAAGAGAAGAGAGCTCAGACTGAATGTCAATCAAGTGGCAAATGCCATAGGGAGGATAGATGATAGACTAACATCTAAAAATATTTTTTTTGAATGCAACACGATCTACCTGCACTACCTTTCTGATCTACAGTCGATCGCAATCGACGTGTTGGGCACCCCTGTATTACAGGATATATCTGATATTGAGGCAGTAATATTAACTCTCAAATATGTTATACTACTAGATACAGGGATGACCGAAGGTAGGGGGCAACGACAGTACATATCATTAAGGGACAGAAGAGATGATTTAGACCAATTAATTTTGTAATCAGACAGGGCTTCGAAACACCTAAACAGTTCTGGAACGCAAGGGATGTCAGTCAGGGCATTACCTAGGCAGAAGAGGATGTCGTTGGCATATAAGGATATCATATGACTGGAATTTGAAATTGTAATAGGATTTAGGAGCTGGGAATTATGGATTGCAATTATAAGCGGTTCAAGAGATAAGTTGCAGAGTAAAGGAGACAAAGGACAGCCTTGCTTAGCTCTCCAACTAATGGAGAAGGGATGTGAGATATTTGAATTAGACAGGAGAAATGCAGAGGGAGAGGAGTGAAGAGTTTTCACCAGATTTCTAAAACTTGGAACAAAATCCATTCTGTCCATGACTTGCGATAAACATTGCCAAGTCTTGCAAACAAAAGACTTTTCGGCATCCAGGGTAAGGAGTGCAGCAGGGCTGGGAAGGGAAGGAGATGAATTAATGACATGCAGAAGTCTTCTCATGTTATCCGAGGCTAACTGTGAATGTATGAAACCAGAGTGGTCGAGGTGGATTGATTTGTTAATGACTTTCTGAAAGCAGCAGGCCAGAACTATAGCTAGCAGTTTTGTATCCATATTAATGAGTGAGAGGGGTCTGAAACTCTGCCACACAGTAGGGTCTTTACCTTGCTTCAAAAGTAACGTAATAACTGCAATATTAATACTAGGATTCGAATGGCCACAGGAAGGAGCTACACTGATCATCTCAAAAAGGGGAAAGGATAAATGTTTCCAGAATATGGAAATTACCTTAGGCAGAAGCCCATCCATCCCTGGTGGCCTTACCTGTGCTCATTGGGTCTAACACCTCTTTAAGTTCAGGCAAAGTGATGGAAGCATATAGAAGAAAAGCCTCTGCTTGGTCAGATATATAACATACTACAATTTCTTTGGAGCACTAGAAATGTGTTCTCTATGGTGATGATTAACACTGCGTTATCTGGCAGTTTGATGGACAAATCTTGGTTTCACTGATGCCAGGACAACATAGTGCTTAATGTAAAGTTTGATGGATGTGGGATAATGGTCTGGGGCTGATTTTCAGGGTTTGGGCTAGGCACCTTGGTTCCAGTAAAGGATACTGTTAATGCTGCAGCATAGAAAGACATTTTGCACTTCCAACTTTGAGGCAACAGTTTGGGGAAGGTCCCTTTTCTCTTCTAGCATGACTGTATCACAATGCACAAAGCCAGGTCCATAAAGACATGGTTTCATGAGTTGGTTGTGGAGGAATTTAATTGGCCTGCACAAAGCCCTGATCTAAACATTTTTGACACCTTGGGATTAATTGAAACTCCAGTTGTGAGCCAGGTCTTATTACCCACCATCAGTACTTGACCTCACAAAAGTTCTTTTGGCTGAATGGGCACACATTCCCAACAAACAATGCAGCTGTTTTCATATAAATCAATATAAATGTAGCCATTTTCAAATAAAATGTCGATTCATGGGATAAAAGACTAATCCCTGTGGTGCATGATTTTTTACTGTGTTGTGTAGAACCAGAAAAGAGAAAGTGGGGAGGAAGTTGAAAGAATAGAGAAGGGCTTTGGAAAATAGAGAGTTGAAGTTAAATAGGAAGAAGACAACAGAGTATATGAGGTTAAATGATGGTCAGGATTCAGATGTTAGCCTGTAGGGAGAGCTATTGAAAAGAGTGGATAAATTTAAATATCTAGGATCAGTGGTAGCCCAAGATGGAAAACTAGATGCAGAGATAACCCATAGAGTGCAGTGAAGAAGGAACAATTGGAAAAAAATATGAGAAGCATTTTATAATTGAAGAATTAAGGGTAATGTTAAAGGTAAGGTTTTAAGACAGTGATTAAACCAACAATGATGTTTTGAGCTGAGACATGGACAGTAAAGGGAACACAGGAGAAGTTACATGTGCCAGAAATGAGAATATTGGGATGGATGTGTGGAGTTACAAAAAAGGACTGAATTAGAAATGAGACAATCAGAGGCACAACAAAAGTGGGAGATATATCTGAGAAAGTACAGGAAATTAGGTTGAAGTGGTATGGACATTTGATGAGGAGAGACAGCGAGTATGTGGGCAAATGAGTGATGGGAATGGAAGTACAGGGAAAGAGAAAGTGAGGGAGGCCAAAGCAGAGGTGGATGTATAAGGTAAAAAAAGATATGAAGGAAAAGGGCTTGACTGGTGAGGAAGTACAGGACTGAGAAGTGGGAAAAGATGAGGAGGAAGAAGATAAAGATTATTTTGTGGATTAATCTCTGTCAGCCAAAGGTTTTTACAAATTCCTTTCCCTTGCCAGGCATTTTTATATTGTGGGACAAAGTATATTTTTGAGGATTAAATGCCTTTTGAGCCTGCAAGTCCCAAAGCAGGCCAGTTCATTCTGGGCTAAGCTCATCTGGTGAGGCATAATTCTGGCAGGCAGAGGAGACCTGCATGGCCTGCCTTGGCTTGTGAAGGCTCTTGGAGGTCTCACATCCTATTTGCTTCAACACCAAAACATGACAAATCTGCCCAAGTGCTTATGATGGTATCCAGTAGGACTGAGCTATTGGTCAATGAAATTGTCCATGGATGATAGGCTGGACTGTTTTTCACCTGTCCCAACATTTTTGGAACAGGGCATGTGTGTGTATGTGTGTATACATATATAAAGAGGGATAGAGAAATAAAAAAGCAGTTATTAATAAGTGAAGAGTGCTATACAAAAAACAAAACAAACTGAGTAAGATAATATTATACACTTTACTGAAATGTAAATTGCTTAAGGCAATCCTTAACCTAAACAAAAAGTGCTGAATCTTTCTCATATACTGACATTCGTTTAGATTAACATTCACAGGATCTAGAAGATCAGCATGGTTTGCAGTCATTAGTACTAGTTCTCTACACCTCCTGATTGAATCCAAACCTTGGCAATTTATTTGCAGTATTAGTGTGTTTCCCCTGTGTCTTTGCTGATTTTTCTAACCCATATTACAATGATATGCATGTTAATATAATTCACACCTCTCAATTGTTTTAGGGTGGGGGCGTCCATGAATGTATCTTGCAATAGACTGTTGCTCAACTAGAGTTTGTTCCTGATCATGGGAAATGGTTTTCAAGATGGTGCAGTTATATAATAATCTAAGTGAATTTAATGATCTTACATTAAAAGTTCAAGTTTTGGGTACTTCCTGCAAACTGTGACAAATTTGTGACTTGAGAACTTCTTAAAATAAATATGAAACAGTGCACCCTGGAAAAATAATTTTAATTTTCCATATAGTCAGAGTGAGACAGAACTTGCTTCAGTTGATATGATTATAAACAAGCCAATAAATGTGAAATTTATTAGACCTTAAATTGCGTTCCAGAGCCACCCGCGAAATAAGAAAATCCGCGAAGTAGAAACCATATGTTTATATGGTTATTTTTATATTGTCATGCTTGGGTCACAGATTTGCGCAGAAACACAGGAGGTTGTAGAGAGACAGGAACGTTATTCAAACACTGAAAACAAACATTTGTCTCTTTTTCAAAAGTTTAAACTGTGCTCCATGACAAGACAGAGATGACAGTTCCGTCTCACAATTAAAAGAATGCAAACATATCTTCCTCTTCAAAGAAGTGCGAGTCAGGAGCAGAGCATGTCAGAGAGATAGAGAAAAGCAAACAAATCAATAGGGCTGTTTGGCTTTTAAGTATGCGAAGCACCGCGGCACAAAGCTGTTGAAGGCGGCAGCTCACACCCCCTCCGTCAGGAGCAGAGAAAGAGAGAGAGAGAGAGATAGAGAGAGACAGAGTTTGTTTTTCAATCAAAAATCAATACGTGCCCTTCGAGCTTTTAAGTATGTGAAGCACCGTGCAGCATGTCGCTTCAGGAAGCAGCTGCACAGAAGGTAGCAACGTGAAGATAATCTTTCAGCATTTTTAGACGAGCGTCCGTATCGTCTAGGTGTGTAAACAGCCCCCCTGCTCAATCCCCCTACGTCAGGATCAGAGAAAGTCAGCGCGAGAGAGAGAGAAAAGTAAGTTGGGTAGCTTCTCAGCCATCTGCCAATAGCGTCCCTTGTATGAAATCAACTGGGCAAACCAACTGAGGAAGCATGTACCAGAAATTAAAAGACCCATTGTCCGCAGAAATCCGCGAACCAGCAAAAAATCTGCGATATATATTTAAATATGCTAACATATAAAATCCGCGATGGAGTGAAGCCGCGAAAGGCGAAGCGCGATATAGCGAGGGATTACTGTAATTATTCTCTTTATTTAACTTATTTAAAACTGAATCTGTGTAACAACCATACTAATGCTAATATTGATGTGCTGTCCATTAACTATTACTGTCAATCCACCTCTGGATACCTTCTGTAGCACATTTTACAGAATGTATCCAGAGGTGGATTGTCAGTAATAGTTAATGGGCAGCACATCAATATTAACATTAGTATGGTTGTTACACAGATTCAGTTTTAAATAAGTTAAATAAAGAGAATAATTAAGTAAAGTTTACGATTTGTTTTTTCCATTACAATAAATCATTTTTTAGTAAAAGTAAATGAATAAATGATTTGACTGAAATAGTGAAAATTGACAGGTAGATCATTGTAATGTTTTACTTTTCCTGTTGACAATTTGCCTTTAAAAAAGAAAATTGTGATTACTGATGTACCAGCAATCACTCCTTTTAGGGTGGAGTGGTGGTTCTGAGGCTAGGGATCTGTGCCGGCAATCGGAAGGCTGCCAGTTCGAATCCTGTAAATGCCAGGAGTGACTCTACTTCGTTGGGACCTGGAGTAAGGCTCTTAACTGTAATTGTTTCATCCTGGGTATGATGTTAATCTGCATCCAGCCCTGCAAGCAAGTCCTCCAATTTACAGGGAAAACTTGGGGGTTGGTGGCAAGATTCCCACTCCAGCCACCGTAACAAACCTCACACCGAAAGGTTGCAATGTGGTGTCACCTGCTGCACTCGGGTCCCAATCCAGGTGGTTCAGCGTGTGGTGGGTGCGGCAACTTGCTATCAGGTCTTACTCCCAACCTCTCTTGGACACAGTACTTTGTAGGGAAGCCATGAAATGCAGAATGGAAAAAGAAGCCATACTATCATGTGCTTAGCAAATTATTTAGTAAGTATCAAATAATAAATGTAAAGGCATCCTTCACATCCAAAGGTTGAGCACTGAGTTCTAGTGGATGGAGCTGTACCTGATTCAACTCCAAACCCTGGACTTTTGGCTCTGCAAATGACCTTCTTGCTTTGTAGGTAAGTTTAACAAGACGTTTGAGTTGATTGCAGAAATAAGTTCATTTTCTTCAGCCGGTTCAGCCCAGTCTTTCTTTAGTCTATTTCTGTATTATATAATTCTTATAGATAACTTGTTGTTTTCTGAATTATTTATTCTAATGAATACTGCATAATTCCAATGTAAGACTGTGGGATTTGCATAATTTGTGTATGCTTTAAGAAAGTGATTATGTAATCATCTCTGTATCTGTGTTACTGCTAGAGATTCAACATACAATGTGGAAATGAAAGCAAATAATCACGGATACACAGTTAGTGGGGCTGCTAAAACAGCACACTTTGAGACTATCAAAAAATCAGCAAATGCTAAATTTGTATTGGTGGTTGGAGTTTTAAAGCCAAATAAAATTAGATTAGATTAGATAAACTTTATTAATCCAATGGGCAAATTCAAACTAATTCAAACAAATTCAGAACTAATGTTAATTCCATATCCTTAATTTAATTAATTTGACAAGTAACACTTTTAGAGTTGGCATCTGCTTGTAAAAGTGTGCTGTGTTCGATTCTGAACTATTGTTCCAAGCATTAATAAAACCTGTTTGCCAACTGGAATATTTCCATTTTATGAACATTTTGCACATTCAGTCCTATTTGGAATATCCTTCTGCCAATGCTTTTATCGACACTTTTATTTGATCACATCCAAACTACAGTAATTCCCTTTATAGTAATATTCTTAACAGTTTGTTACACAACCTTCAGATAGTTTGAAATTATATACACACACTGTTGTGAGAGATTGTTATTCCAATATTGTTTCAATTATACTAGCTCTCCATTGATCAATGGATACAATTTAAAATCTTTAAATGACTTTACTTGGTTCACCTGTTTACTGAATTTATTAGTCATTACGTGTAAAAATGAATTCTCCGCTCTACTGATGCCCATCTTTTTCTATTCGAACTTATATGAGCCTGATTTAACAAGTGATTGAGGAGCTTAGATTAGAAGTGAGTCTGGAATGGGATTTAAAGTGATTTCAGGGAAGAGACTCAGTGAGTTTGATATCTGGAGAAGAGACTGGATTGAAATCTCACTGGAGTAAGGAACAAGTAAGGATTGAGAGAAACAGTATTTTGCTTTTCTGTTTCATTTTCCTTTACCTTAATTTGGGAATGGAGAAATGTCAGGAATTTACTCTCCTTTAACTCAGCATTCCCCTTTTGCTTTTTTGCTTCTATATAAGTTTTCTATTTTATTATATTCTTTATTAACTGCTCTTTCTTTTTTGTCATCTGTACTACATCAATGCAAGTCCCTCTTATACCTTCCTGGACACCAGTTCTATTATTATTATTATCCTAAAAGAAACCTTAATCTCAATGCTTTAACATTCTTGTCGCTACTTTGATTGAACTTAATACTTCTGTGTGCATTAACTCCATCCATCCATCAATCCATCCATCCATCCTTCCATTTCCTATTCCTCTGAGGTAGTATAGACTTAACTAACTTAAATTTAAATGTACTTTTGCAAAATGCATATTCTTTATTTGATGTTACTTATATTTGCCTCACAAGGTTCACATTTTCTGAAGCAAATAATCAAATCACATCATGTTACATTAATTTTAACCTGATTCCTAATATTTCTTTTCTAACATTTTCTCAACCATCTGTACTGCTTGCAAGTGTTTGAACACTCAGGATATTGCACAATCAAACTGAGCAATCTTTGCTTAGTATTAAACGACAAATAAAGTTGTTTCCTAATCCTCCTTTCTTTCCCAAATAAAGTTACACTGGGATAACATCCTTCAACTTAAAGATGTTTAGTGACTCTTCAGAATTTCTCAGACCACCCCATGTAAAGGTCTTATTTAGCAGCTTCATATTCTACAAAGCAATTCTAAAATTGTCATTTGAGAACTAAACAGTTAATTCAGTTTCAGTTTTCTAAAAACCAACATAATAATTCTATCCAGTCGCAAACTCTTGTTTTCAAACAAGCATTTTAATCACCTCCCACTTATACCTCAAATAAAATTCTTTTGAATTATCCCTCATTCATTGTCTTAGCAATATACTTGTTCTCTCTTCTCACATTGTTTCCATCAGCACAAACATCTTAATTTTAACCATATCATGCTGCTAAGAAAATACTGTAATCTGCTATTACTAACTAATGTCTCATGCACTGACAGTGTCTTTATTTTTCACCAGGCTCTGCATGACTCTTTTCATTCACAAGCTATCTACTGTTCTCTTTACACCATCATATTCAGATACCACTAGCCATTTACATTGAATCACTGAACCTTACTCTTAATTGTATTAAAACTTAATCCTCACAATTCATACTGTATCTAATATATGCATGTTTATCTGAAAGTTTGATTATAAGATACGCTTTCTGAGAATCTGTTAATAAAAATAATCAAATGATAGATGGGTTTCAATAAAAATTTAATTCACATATTATTTATGATGGAAAGATGGTTTATAATGCATTTATGTACAGGCTGTTGATGCTTTTCATCACATATACAATAAAGGTAACAGAAAAGCAAAATGGTCAATCCTGCTGAATCATGTTTCCAGAAAGTAGTAATTGGTTCAATACTTGGCCTAGTCAGCTCTTGAGTGGAATTTGCCCACCCTATAGATGTGCATGATAGGTCAATGGGTAATGAATGATATAGAGACCAGGTGTATGCAGTCAATATGTGTGGTCATGTCTGTGATGGACTGACATAAACATCTTAAGAGTATTTTAAACCTTTCATTTATTGTTACTGGCACAGTCTCTACCTTCTTTCTGCTCTGAATTGCAACCGGCTGAAAAAATGGATGGATTGATAGATAGCCACATTACTGTATATTATTAGAAATGGAGACTAATAAAATAAAATTATGAGACTGTTTATTTTTATTTTAACACTGATATTTAAAAAATGTAGAAAACAATATTCTTGTTTATTGTAGCTCTTCTTTACTTGAAGAATAACCTAATACACACTAAGATAAATATAAAATGACCAGGAAATTATACTAACTTAAACACTAACACCCAAAGTGGACTTAATCCAAAGTGTCTTCAATCAACTTTAGTCCAATCTTAGCCTAGACCATTCAACCTCAAAACGCAAAACTATATTGGTGGACACAAAACACAGTATATTGTTGGACACAAAAAACAACATTTTTATAGACATTAGGGTTGGGTGATGTCTAAAATTCTCAGGTCAATCAATCGTCCCCTTAAACACCACCAACTCATTATGCCATCAAATTGGAGCAGTGGCAGTGTACAGCGTTTTTGCAAATCATGTAATTTTCAATTTGGTCACAGGGTAGCAAGGTACACTGTAACAAGGTACCCTTGTTAAGTAAAGAAAAGCACAGATGGGCAAATGGGTGCCTAAGAAGAAATCAACCTCACCTTTTCGACAACAGTTTGGATTCAAAGCACTTGAGCATGGTCAGCCAAATAACTTAACCAAAGTTATTTGTTGCTTAAGAAGGAAGGCTGCTGTTGTGAAATATTCACAATGAAGTCATATAGTCATTTGCACATACTTGTACAGCACCCAGCAGAAGTTTAGTCCAAGCTATTAGCAATTAGCTATTAGCTACACAAGTTTAGTCCAAGCTATTAGCAAAGAGCCATTAATTACTGGTGTTTCTGGATTTAGAAAACACACAAAAAATAAGCAAAGCAGTGCAAGGCAGATAAAGCAGTACAGTTTTCTTTACATGTTCTTCTCCAATGTGTCTCTTTAAAAGCATAAAAAGTATTTTTCTTGCTAAAGCCACATTTATCAGTCTTAAAATCTTCCAAAGTGGCACCCCATATAGAAAATGGTCAGTTTTAGCCTGGAGTTTAATTTAGTGTAATTTTTTTTATAATAGATGTCGCTCATGAGAAGTCTTTCCTGTTTAAAAATGTTTGGAAGTCTACTAGCGAAGTTCACCTTTTATTAAATTACAGTTATGTTATACATTAGATTATGCACATAGACACTGAGCAACTTCTGCCAGTTACTAGCAAAAGAATTGATGACTTTTGTAGGACAAAGTAGGCTTTGCACATTCTGCTAGGCTTTTAAATGGCGCAACAGGCTTGCTATGATAGCAGATTTAACAGGAATGCAGAAATGCATCCTCCCCTTTCCTTAATTTGCATTCCAAAGTAAGTGAATAAACTCCATTTCATACCAATCTCAGGCTGTACTTCATTTGATAACAAAGATATATACAGTATCAGAGTTGACCTGACATCTTTGCAGAGAGCCCTTTAAAATCCAAAAGGTGCCAAATGGATACTAGAGTCCAGGCAAAGAGCAATAATGCAACCAATGACAACTGCGATGGACAAAATAACACGCCAATGAGAAGGCACAGATTTTGTAATGGGAAGTCACTTTAATCCAATCATGAGAGGTTACACATTCCATTAAAAACTAGCTGCATTTCTTACATGGCGGAACCCTCTGGGCACACAAGCCAAGCTGGGCCAGTAGAGAAGACTAATAAAGAGCTGTTACTTCAAGAAGGGAACTTCAGCATCTAAACTTTTGTGCCAAAAATAGTAATGCTTTTCCTATAAAGTTGCAGAATGTCACAGTAAAAACCTTAAGCTGAAGAAAACACAGCATGCCACACACAAAGGACTATGATGAAGAGAAAAAGTGCACTCCAACGCAAGAAGGATTCTCCACTTGAATCTAGAGCAACAACTGCACACAACACTGGATACCATCCTAAAAGACTTGATATCATAAAACTGTTTGTGCAAAGATAAGTTAAAACTCTAAATAGCCAGTAAACAACCAGCCTCTTCTGCGTTACTTGTTTGTCTGTCTTATCTTATTGCATCCTGTCTTATATGTCAATATATACAAGCAGTTATCCATATTTTTGTAATCCTTGTTTTTATCGATAAGTTTCTTAGAATTGCTTCAGTTACCTTGATATAAGTCTAACAGCCGGAAAGGTAAATAAAAGTAGGAGCCTTAACAAATTATTGAACTAATTACCAGCATTACCAAAGGGAAGACTTTTAATTAATTGATCAAATTATATTCTGTTTCATTTTCCTACACCTGTCACATCAGACACACAAGACATCCATTAAGCAAAAGACAGTTAAAAAAAAGTCTGTTCTGTTCTTGCAACTATCAGTAAATTGAGCCCTGAATATAACAAAAAATAAATTACTGAATTCATGCTCAGTTTTAGACTTAGTACAACTATATAGACTGACATCACCTTAGAAACTAGGGATTGTTTCATGGTTATGGATAATTAAACATAGGTTTCTCAAACCCCTTTCATCTAATTTAGGGTTATAGTAGCCTTGAGCCCATCTCAGTAGAACTGGGTGTAAGGCAGGAACCAACCCTAGATGTGGTAACAGTCCATCAAAGGGCTACCTCAAATATAGCAAATATTTACAGTTGTCAATACAATTGCTACAAAACTCATTGGGGAATAAGAGTGTACCCAAACAAAAGGCAATGCAGTAACAGAAATGACATACCAGATTCACAGAGATAGCAGCTGGGCACTGGACTCAAATCCATCACTGTACCCCCATCAGAACCTGATTAATTTTATGAAAGTTTAAAGCAGGTGAAGAACTCTACTTTAATTTTTGACATATAGTATTTCTCCCCATGACTGAGTTTAGCTTTAAAAAATAAACCACATGGCATTGATAAAAAAATGGCAAAGAGTTCTCTAGGAGTAGGACTCGGATGCAGTAATTCAGGCTCAGGCTAAGGTCAGGCTCCATTTTGTTTTATGTCATATAAAATTACATAATTAAAATAAAAATTATGTCTTAGGCATAACCAATGATAAAAGAAGGTTATATATTCTGTTTCTTAGATTTCATATATAAATATACATATTTTAATAGTAGGATAGATCTAAATTATTTCAGCCATTAATGAGTCAGTTCCTGAGAAACTGGGTCATCAAGATTCTGAAACCATGTACCTAGGGGTAGCTAACAGCATTACAAGAGAAATGCCTAAAAACAAAAGTGTGAAATGCATATATGTTAATACTTTAATTTATCTTCATTTTAATCCTTTGTTATAAATAACCTAGTAAAGAAGATTGAAAATTGAATCTCATTCACATTTAAATGAAAATAATATTATCCATTAGCCTGCTATATTAAATAGCACATAGTCTTCTAGGACCAGAACTCAAAACATAGTGATTTGGACGTTTTGCTCATTTCTGCTTTGTGTCATAAAACACCACATATCCACATCACCATGCCGCATTTATGACAATTGGCTATTTGCTGAGCACTCTGTAGATTAAAATTAAATTTATGTATGTACATAGTATCAACAGTATATAATGGAATGCTTGATGACATGTTTAATTGCACAAATTGTGGAAAGGTGTAAACAGGAATTTGTCATTGTTCCAGAAGGAAAAGCTTTTTAAAGAAATATATTTACATTTTTTGTGACAACAAACCCATCTTTTCATTTGTAAGTCTAACAAAAGTAAGTCCTAAATAATCTGAGCATTTTTTTGCTTCCATTGCCTTTACTATAGAAAATACACATTTTGTGATTTTCAGATCTTATAACCTTTCTTTTTACTTTCTTGTATACATAATATAGAAAAAATATAGGAATCGTCAAAAAATTCGACCTCGAGATTTTGATGAATCTTGATGTTTTAGACCTTCCTGAGTCTGAAAATACCATTTTTGAAATTGTGTCTGTCTGTGTGTAAACATGATAACTCAAAAAGGCTTTGAACTAGGTCAATGAGAATTTGTACACCTGCTTTATATCAAAAATAAGGAATCCTATCAACTTTTGGGTCACTTCCAGCAAACAGAAGTGGCACTTTAACTGAATACTTTCACAAATTTTCAAGTAAACTATGGTTATATTACAGATAGATGATTCAAATTTTGTATAGATATTTATAATGATAAAAAGTAAACAGATATGAAATTTGCGAAAAATTACTCAACCAGAAGTAATATTTTATTTAAACAACCATCTGAATTTTTTGTATCATGGAAATATAAATGTGTACACGATATTAAAAACTGTATTCAATATAACGCATATTTTTTCAATCACAATTATTAATTTTATTTTAATTTATACACCATCAGTTTAACAAAAAAGTGTAAACATCCACCACCGTTTTCGACCTCCCTAAGTGTCAAAATTTCATTTTAATATTATCAGTTAGTTATGATGACAAACAAAAACATATGATATTTGAGAAATATTGCTCAACTGGAAGTGGCTCTGATGACCTTTTCCTCTATCTCAGTATACGAAAAAGTCAAGGGGTGCACCCTCCTGATTTTTTTCCACACTCGATTGGTAAAGTCCCTTTTTAGTTACAAACTTATTTACTTTGTGTAAAATATAAAGTGACTTTGGAACAGAATGAGAAAGAGCACCATCATTATTTGGAAGGTATTTGCAAGTCATTACCAGCCAATATGATTATTCAGGTTCTATATTTGGCTATGAAGTAGCTGTCAATGAAATGTACTGTGAACCAAAATGATAGGAAGTCTAATGTTACAAATTTGTTTTAACATTTGTATATCAAGATTCCAGTCTACTTACAAATATTCTGTTTTATTTAGTGACTCTAAAAAGGCCCCATATAAGCAATCATGGGTGTGTGAGTTAGTGAGTGTTGGTGTGGTCTGGCTTAGCTTCTTTCCCTTGGTTCATTTTTGCCTAGTACTCTCAAGAGCAACATTTGGGCATGGCTCCCTGAAACCAACAAACAGAAAAAGCAGGTATGAAAAATGAATGAATAAATCTTATAGTATCTCATAACTAAAAAAATTGATTCTTTTGGATGAAAAAATAAGCCTATGGTGAAATTCTCTTCAAATTCAATGATATATAAAGGAAAATATCTGCTACTGTTGGTGTCAGAGCATTCCAGCAAAAGGAATGCTAATTGATATGAGTGACACTAACACATTTTCTGTGAAGCATCTTCAGATTTATACTAATTAAAATATACTGTGTGCTTATGATTGGTTGTTGGACAAAAGAAAGATAGAATAAAGGCACAAAGTGGATCTTGATATAATGAACTTTATAGGATTGATTCCGAAGACAAATGGTTTTCTGAAGCCATATTGTTTGTTATAGATGCTAAAAACGTTAAGATTTTTATTTTAACAACCCATTACAATATACTCATCCTACTTATATTAATTGATTCAATATACTTTCTAGAAAGAAAATAGCAAGGATATTGATGAAAATACTTTCCAAAGTCCAAAATAAATTTGCCATTCAGTGCAATAAACATTTAGGAACAGCTGTGAAAGATAAAGCAAGGTGTTTTAAAGGCAACATTTATGAAATGCCTAGTTACAATTTTGAAACATTGTCCACAGCAGATGTGCCACATTTTTATGAAGTGACTGAATTACTGTATGTAATAAGTCAACCTGCTAATTGGCCAGTATGGGGATGTTGGGTGGACTTCATGGCCTCTTTGTGTCTGAAAACTTGTTCCAATGTGAAGGGAATAGAACTAAAATGAAATCTGTGGATGGACGTCACCCTCATTCATCCAATCAGCATGTGTCATTTATGGTGATGGTTGTTACAGAGAGGGAATGGAGACATTTAATAGGCACTCAAAAACACATATTTCTTCATGAGTGTTCAATACAATATACTTTTTTCCATATGTATCATCAAGTTTACACCTTTACATAAATCTATAATAAACAATGTCTCCAATTTTGGGAGTGTATCACCTTTTAGGTAGATAGGCAGACCAGGTTCAGAGAGTAAGAAACAAAGAAACATAAACATGTAAGCATACATTTATCAATAGTGAAATTCAGATATTAGAAATTTTTAAATTCAAAAGCAACCCATGAAACAGGCAAACATGTTCATTACAGGGATCAATTAACTACATCATTGATTACATGCAACTCAAATGCTACCAAAATATCTTTGAAATTGATTTTTTTTTAAACTTAACATAATGTTTAAAAATGGAAGTGTTGTAACAAGAAAAATCAGTATCACTTAGTTACGGTATAAAAAAAATTAGCTTAAAAGCGAGCAGTACAATCTTATTATTGTTATATTATTTTGGAATTACTTTGTTGTACCTAGCATAACAGTGGACTAGCTTCTTTTCGCATTTTCAAATAAATTCGATAATTCAACAACAATTTGTTTCTAGGCAACAAAACTTTCTGTCTTTTGCAAGTGAATAAACCTCCTTAACTATGTTTTTTCACTCTGAAATCACAGATTTGTAAGGGTTTTGAAAACACATGTCATAATGGAATGCAATGCATACAAATTGTAGATGATATGAATACAAACAGCTTAGATGAATGACAAATAGATGCATTTAACTTTGTACTACATTGTTATATTCAGTGTCTTAAAAAAGCAGATATATTCTTAAAAATTAAATATTCTCAGAACAGTACTGAAAGATGGGGCATTGCCTATTTTATATAAAATTATATTTGATGCTATGTTTACTTGTGAACGTTTATGAAACAATTACTGCATACATTATGAATCTCAAAGACATTCTTGTTAGATTAACTTTTGACTCTAAAATAGGCCAATTATGGGGAGTTGAGGTGTATGTGTGCAGAGGGTGGTAACTGAGGCACATGAACACCTCCTTCTTCCATGCAGCACACCCTTTTCTCTGTGATCCGCATGACTGCATCCCAATGGTCCTCCATTAGAAGAGTCCTCAAGCTTTGTGTGATCAAAGGCACCAAATGAAAAAATGATCCAGGACTACCATTGTGTGTGTGTGTGTGTGTGTGTGTGCCCAGTGCTGTTAGGATATGGAGTTTTGACCCTACGACCCTAAACTGGATAAATGAAAAAACAAAAATGAATGAATAAGCATGAAAAACTTAGTTCTATTCTCTGGTTTAATTTATTTTTGTAACAGAAAATGCCAAATTGCAGTGAAACAATCAACAAGAAGTGTATATTTGTTAAAGTACAGTATACATATTTTTTGTCCAATGACTCAAAACAGACACTACTGCGTGAGTTAAATCTGCAATGTTCAGAACTGAATTCTTCAATATACAGTGGAACCACAGGTCACGAACGTCTTGGGACCAAATCGGGTTACGACCAAAAAGTTTGCCAAACATTTGCATCTATTCACGACTACACACTCGGGTGATGAACAAGCCAGTTTCCCTTCTGGTTCGTACGTGCCGATGATTTCCACATGTGTTCAGTCTCTCCCTGTGCAATCCCTGTGCAGTGAGCGAGCGAGAGACAGAGCGAGCAAGCCAGCAAGAGAGAGAGAGCGTGAGCGAGTGAGAGAAAGAGCGTGAGCGAGCGAGAGAGCGAGAGAAAGAGAGAGAGAGCGAGCAAGCGTATATATATTTACATACAGTTCGTATGGTCCGGAACGAATTAATTGTATTTACATACAATCCTATGGGGGAAATTACTTCGGGTCACGACCAAATCGGGTTGTGACCAGAGTTTTGGAACGAAGTACGGTTGTGACCCGAGGTTTCACTGTATCTGAAATGAACTAAAATAGTATACTGTGTGTAAATTAAATTAGCACAGGTACAAATGCCAAGTACAGACCAAGTGCATTTATTTATTACTTTGTCTAAATTTTGTATTCAGTATAGTATAAGAAAACCAAACCATACAAGAAACTTAAAAAAAAAACACACAAAAGCATGAGAAAAATATCATTACATATGCCTTATTCATGTATGAAAACAGAAAATACTTTATTTTACTGTTTAATATAAACTTCAAAAGGAAAAAGGACAGCATATTTTATAGAAACCCATTGGCCACATGCTTTGCATATGTTTATCTAAACTAAGCTTAGCTTACATTATTTCAGAGTTGGTGCACTTGTGGACAGGCAGAAGGATCAAAATCTTGCCATTTCATAAAATTTAGTAATTAGTAATTTAGTAACATGTCATGAGTTTACATGAAAAGAAGAGCGGCACAAGTTGGTAATTGAAAAGCTTTTACTTAAAAAGTTAGTTACTTTTAACATTTTATTGTTTCAGATTGATAGTGTAAAGTATAACATCCATCCATCTTCCAAATCCACTTATCCAGAGCCAAAACAACACCTCTGTTCCACCCTAAAGAATAACAAACCACTAGTAAATACTACATGTTTCAGTTATTTTTTAGTTACACTTCAGTAGAAAGAAACCGTGCTTTAAATGGCTTTATATCTCACTTAATTTTACACAGTTTTCTAAACTTTTTACTATTTAATCTTTACATTTTGTGTAAAAATTCCATTAGAAACTAGACAGATGTGTTTCCACATTATCCATCCATTTTCCAACCCGCAATATCCTAACTACAGGGTCACGGGGGTCTGCTGGAGCCAATCCCAGCCAACACAGGGCGCAAGGCAGGAAACAATCCCGGGCAGGGCACCAACCCACCACAGGACACACACACACCAAGCACACACTTGGGACAATTTAGAATCGTCAATGCACCTAACCTGCATGTCTTTGGACTGTGGGAGGAAACCGGAGCACCCGGAGGAAACCCACGCAGACACGGGGAGAACATGCAAATTCCACGCAGAGAGGACTCAGGAAGTGAACCCAGGTCTCCTAACTGCGAGGCAGCAGCGCTACCACTGCGCCACCGTGCCACCCTGTTTCCACATTATTAATTTTTTTAAATGTGCTACATATTATAATTTTTTTCATTGTATCATTTTTAGCAGTTTAGCATAGTTGCCTGCTGTTTTGAGGTCTTCTTGAACCTGGGATAGACTAGAACAATAAGCAAGATTGGTGCATGACTGAGATAGACTAGTGCAATAAAGACACGCAACAGCAAGACTGGTGCAAAATATGCATTGTGAAGTTTTGTTAAAACAAGGACAGGTCAGGTTGGGGAGCATACACTGGTACGGCATGTTGCCATACATACCACATGATAAAATATCTTGGTATCCCAGTTGGCAACCCCCCAGGCAGACATGCGGTCCCACCCTGCAAAAATGATCATGTATCTGCCTCAGCCAGGTGTTACATGGGTGTCCCCTTGGCTTGGTTCAGCTGTTTGGGTCCTCAATAATGAGGATCCAGCAAGCCAGATCACCCCTGGGGAATCACTCCACATGGCCGTAGTGCTGTAACTGACACTCTCTCACAATGCATGTAATGTGCCTCATTTGGGACTCCATTAGCAACTGTTTGTTCGACACAAACTCAAACCAGTGGTATGCAAGGATTCTCCAAAGAGACACAATACCGAAGGAGTCCAGTCTTTGTCTCAGATCAGTGGATAGCATCCATGTCTCGCAACCATATAGCAAAAGAGGAAGCACCAGGACTCTAAAGACATGGACCTTCGTCCTTTTGCAGAGATATTAAAAGCACCACACACCCCTTTCTAGCTACCTCATGACCCCCCATGCTCTCCCAATCCATTTACTGACTTCATAGAAAGAACCACCAGAGACATGAATGTCGCTGCCAAGGTAAACCCCCTTGACGAGGTCAACATTCTCTCCACAGGTAGACACACTGCTGGTGACTGTGCCCAAGAGGTCATTAAAGGCCTGGATCTTGATTCTTATCCAAGACACTTGCAAGCAGAGACACTCAGACTCCTCACTCAGTCTCTTGAGAGCCCTGATCTGAGCCTCCATTGATTCTGCGTAGATTCAAGCATTAAGCAAGGTAATGTCCAAATAAATAATGTGTAGTGCCAGTTTTCTTCTATAAATAAATAAAATATTCCAGTGAAATGAGAGTAAAACTTATAGGAGTTAAAATCATACACAAATAAATAAATCCATCAAGGATAAGATCAAGCTTAAAATCCCAGAGATAAAATCTACAGGAGATCACTCTTGGTACGCCATTTTCCTCACTCCCTAATGGGGCCCACCTGACTGCCTTGTCTCTGATACACCACACTAGCTCCACTCTACAGTTAGGTCCATAAATATTTGGACAGAGACAACTTTTTTCTAATTTTGGTTCTGTACATTACCACAATGAATTTTAAATGAAACAACTCAGATGCAGTTGAAGTGCAGACTTTCAGCTTTAATTCAGTGGGGTGAACAAAACAATTGCATAAAAATGTGAGGCAACTAAAGCATTTTTTGAACACAATCCCTTCACTTCAGAGGCTCAAAAGTAATTGGACTCAAAGGCTATTTCATGGGCAGGTGTGGGCAAGTCCGTCATTATGTCATTATCAATTAAGCAGATAAAAGGCCTGGAGTTGATTTGAGGTGTGGTGCTTGCATGTGAAAGATTTTGCTGTGAACAGACAACATGCGGTCAAAGGAGCTCTCCATGCAGGTGAAAGAAGCCATCCTTAAGCTGCAAAAACAGAACAAACCCATCCGAGAAATTGCTACAATATTACGAGTGGCAAAATCTACAGTTTGGTACATCCTGAAAAAGAAAGCAAGCACTGATAAACTCAGCAACGCAAAAAGACCTGGACGTCCACGGACGACAACAGTGGTGGATGATCACAGAATCATTTCCATGGTGAAGAGAAACCCCTTCACAACAGTGAACAACACTCTCCGGGGGTAGGCGTATCGATATCCAAGTCTACCATAAAGAGAAGACGGCATGAAAGTAAATACAGAGGGTGCACTGCAAGGTGCAAGCCACTCATAAGCCTCAAGAATAGAAAGGCTAGATTGGACTTTGCTAAAGAACATCTAAAAAAGCCAGCACAGTTCTGGAAAAACATTCTTTGGACAGATGAAACCAAGATCAACCTCTACCAGAATGATGGCAAGAAAAAAAGTATGGAGAAGGAGTGGAACAGCTCATTATCCAAAGCATACCACATCATCTGTAAAACACAGTGGAGGCAGTGTGATGGCTTGGGCGTGCATGGCTGCCAGTGGCACTGGGACACTAATGTTTATTGATGATGTGACACAGGACAGAAGCAGCCGAATGAATTCTGAGGTGTTCAACTCAACTCCAGCTAAGTGCAGTCAAATTGATTGGGCGGCGGCGTTTCATGATACAGATGGACAATGACCCAAAGCATACAGCCAAAGCAACCCAGGAGTTTATTAAAGCAAAGAAGTGGAAAATTCTTGAATGGCCAAGTCAGTCACCTGATCTTAACCCAACTGAGCATGCATTTCACTTGTTGAAGACTAAACTTCAGACAGAAAGGCCCACAAACAAACAGCAACTGAAAGCCGCTGCAGTAAAGGCCTGGCAGAGCATTAAAAAGGAGGAAACCCAGCATTTGGTGATGTCAATGAGTTCAAGACTTCAGGCTGTCATTGCCAGCAAAGGGTTTTCAACCAAGTATTAGAAATGAACATTTTATTCCAGTTATTTAATTTGTCCAATTACTTTTGAACCCCTGAAATGAAGGGATTGTGTTAAAAAATGCTTCAGTTGCCTCACATTGTTATGCAATCGTTTTGTTCACCCCACTGAATTAAAGCTGAACGTCTGCACTTCAACTGCATCTGAGTTGTTTCATTTAAAATTCATTTTGGTAATGTACAGAACCAAAATTAGAAAAAAGTTGTCTCTGTCCAAATATTTATGGACCTAACTGTATGTTCTTTCCCAAACTGACTGTCTAGATTTTACTGCTTTCTTTCTGTGGTTTTCAGTCATTCTTGATCCTCTCTGTCATCCCGTTTCTGTCTTACTGTGACTCCTCTTTTCCTTTGTGGGTGCAAGTGTGCTTTGCCTAACAACCCATGGAATGTTAGCGAGGAACAGTTGAGCTAATCACGGCTGCACATTTACAAGCAATTTGTTTGCTTCCCCACTAAACACCCTGTGGCCACGCAACTTTTTAAATGCATGCACCTACACCCACTGAGCCTGGGTTGCACTGTTTGCAATTCAAAATCCTGCACTGCTACAGACCCCAAACGTGCAGCACCACCACGCTGTATCACTGATAACATGTGGCACATGACCGAAAGCTCATCCACTGCTTGTTATTTTAATTTCTGCTATACCAGGTGAGATGTTAAGCCTAACCACAAAGAAAAAGCCACCATGATAAAAAAGAAATGCAAAGCTAAATAAAAGTAAATGTCAAGGTTGAGGTGTACAAATACAAAGTACATATGTGATATATTTTACTAGCTGTACACTAAAAACACAATGGCAAGATGGTGCACTGGTGACCCAGCTTTGGATATTGCCTACATGAAATTTGCATGTGTTTTTGTTCATGTTCTACAGCTTTCCTCCTTACATTCCAAAGATTTGTTTGTTAGGTTACTTCATGGGTGTAAATTATTTCTGAGTGGAAGCGTGCCTAAGTGGGCTCTGATATGTAATGGTGTCCTGTACAAAGAATGTCACATTATGTTATTTTACTTTCAAATAAAGAAAACTATTCCTGTAATTGGACACCTGCCTTCTTGTGCTGCTTTGTGTTTCTGTTCTTTAAAGTAAATAATTAAGTGACAAATTAACAAATTTATATGTGATTACCATAAATGTTTTCATGGAAAAAGTGTGCAAATGGTCCTTTTTGGATTGTACGCTAAGTAATGGACTACATTCTGAGAAGAAACAAGATGTCTCTGTGTGTGTAAATAGGAGTGGGGTGGAGATGGAGAAAAAACACCCAGCTACAAGTAGAAAGTTTGACATTGTGCTCATATTTGCTGCTTTACAGGCACTGCCAATGGCCCTAACTGCTGGAAAGTTAAGTGGGGGTGCCAGGGTTGGGAAGAGGCATGATTTAACACTAGAATTACCAGAGCCTACGAAAAAACTCGTATATCCGGCCCACCTTAAATCGCTTCTTAAAACCTTTCTCACCTCTCCGCCAGCGTCTTTTGTCATCTAAATGTACTGATAAAGACATGCTGCCAGCAGCTGGCTATTCCATCCCCCCAACGACTTAGAACGTAAACGAGCTTTTCCCAGCTCTTGCCTTGATTGATTACCTGGGAGTGAAGTGGAGTTTTAGAGTAGAAATAATAAGATTGTTATTTGAAACACACGCATTTCATATGTGTTGCGTTTCTACAGTAATCTGTGTAAACACATTGTTAAAACAGAAACGTGTTATATATTCTAGTAGCAATTGACAAAATGTAGGCATAAACTATATAATGTATGAAGCCTGAAGTCCAAATATCAAAGAAACACTTTCACAAAAGGTACAAAAAAAAGCCACCGCCAAAAAAACCCACCTTAGTGTGAGACATTGATATGAATTAACTATCGCTGCTTCCGTGACGTAACAGTATCAGTCGCTGACTGGGAATCAGAAGCTCATGAGTTCGATCCTGCACAACTCCCATTTGAGAAGTGTTCTTATTTTCACTATTTTAGAATAAAAAGATACATTTGATTTCAGTCTGTAACAGCTGGTGTAATTTATGATATTTGTAAAGGTTAGCTTTATTTTTTTAAAATTCACTTTTCATTGTCTCAGTCGCATTCAGGATCCATCCCTACTGCCCCCCATCTGACACTGCTGTTTTTACATAAAGACGCGCTATAGTTCTGCAGTGTATCACGATACATACGACCGCGTGTTTTTTTCCCCCAATATTGCCAGTCCCCACATGTTGCTGTATGCTGTTTCTTTTGTACTCCAGGGCATGCAGAGGAAAGCATAGTAAAGAGCAGTAACTTCAGCGCTATATGCAATCATCAGACACTCCCCATCTGATGCTGTTTTCACATAAAGACGCGCTAAAGCCCTGCAGTGTACTTGTGACTGCATTGTCGTACCAATGCTTGCGAACTGAAGTGTCT
Organism: Erpetoichthys calabaricus; assembly: GCF_900747795.2. NCBI lineage: Eukaryota > Metazoa > Chordata > Cladistia > Polypteriformes > Polypteridae > Erpetoichthys > Erpetoichthys calabaricus. The sequence goes on along the minus strand of NC_041396.2, from coordinate 73,158,853 downwards.
GCATGCACTTTTCGTGGCATTATACGTGTATTTTTTGAGCATGCCCATGTAGCTCAAACACAGGAACATATGTTGATGTAAAAGTATAACAAAACAAGTGCACTTTTATTCAAGACTATAACCGAAGAAAAAAGAAAGCAAGTTACAGTAGGCGGTTGATATGACAGCTTGCATGGTGGAATGCTAAGAACTGCTGATTTCCATTCTGTGCTATATAACTTAACATTTGAATCTGATGATTGCATATAGCGCTGTCTTGTTTAGTGTGCGCAAGAACATGCAGGTGGCCAGTTGCTGAGTGCTACAACGCACATTTTAAAAAAAGAAAGAGACAAATATATGTGACGTTTTGAAGAAATCATTTTATGACGCGAATAGTACCAATCAGAAAACATCGTCGAAGTAATGCAATATTATTTGAAAACGAACAGCGTCAGGTTGGGTGTGAAGTTACACTGGCGCTGTTTGAGTCAGATCAGAAGCTGAATAAGCTGAAAAAGCTCCTGTTCTGACTCTAAGTAAAAAAGCATGAATTAATCAACAGAAATAACCGCGATTGACATTTTAAAGTTAACGATTTACAGTGCATACCAATTTATAAATTCAATGTCCGTTTGAGGAAAAAAAAAACACTTTCTTCAAAGCTGGGAATCGAACTCGAATCTCTGTGGCACAGTAAGGCAGTGGTACTCCAAGTCAGCAAACCGTCCTTATAACTTATTTTTTTCAAGATCCATAACACACAGACAGACAGAGCACTGCGTAATACAGAGACAGACAGGCAGAGATATACAAACAAACAGGGAAGGCACACGTACTGAAAGAAAAAGCACTGAATGAGCTCACCCGCTCTAACATGTTAGAGCGGGAGTGCTTATTCAGTGCTTTTTCTTTCAGTACATGTGCCTTCCCTGTTTGTTTGTATATCTCTGCCTGTCTGTCTCTGTATTACGCAGTGCTCTGTCTGTCTGTGTGTTATGGATCTTGAAAAAAATAAGTTATAAGGACAGTTGTTCATGTTAATTGCAGTCTCAATTGTTAAAAAAATATTTTAAAAGGAGCATCCCACATGAAAATATAACGATCTCATTAACTGACAGTGCATACCAATTTACAAATTTTATGTCCGTTTGAGGTTAAAAACAAAAAAAAGAAGTAACACTTTATCCCCAGCGGGGAATTGAACTCATGTTTGTGAGGCAAAGAAAAGCTACTCGGTCTGAGAAGCAAATCTTAGCGCGCTACGCCACGGAAACTGTTATATGGTGTGTGAAGCTTTTGTGGAAGTGTTTATTTGATCTTAGGAACTTGGGCTTTACACATTCTACATTTTGTAACATTTATTACTAAAATATGAAAAAGTTTCTGTTTTAGCAATGTGTTTACACAGATTACTGTAGAAACGGAACACGCATGAAATGCAAGTATTCCAAATAGCGATCTATTATTTCTATTCTAAAACTCCAGCAGTTCAGTCACTCCCAGATAATCAAACAAGCCATGAGCTGGGAAAACTTAGTGAACGTTCTGCGATGGTGGGGGATGGAATAGCCGGCTGCTCGCTGCTCCTCTTAATCGGCACATTTAGAAGACAAAAGAGAGGTGAGAACGGTTTTAAGGTGGGCAGGATCTACGAGTTTTTTCGTAGACTCTGGTAATTCTAGTGTTAACAAAATGACACATATTCTCTAGTAAATAAAGGACTGAACAACCAAATTCGTATGATGTCATTGTCTTTTCTTTGATTTGAATACTCATTATGATATTAATTACTTGAAATCTGCAATTACCCCTCCTTTAACCGCCACCTTATCGTGGTGGAGGGGTTTGCGTGTCCCAATGATCCTAGGAGCTCTGTTGTCCGGGGCTTTATGCCCCTGGTAGGGCCACCCAAGGCAAACTGGTCCTAGGTGAGGGATGAGACAAAGAGCGGTTAAACAAACCTCCTATGAAGAAAAGCAATTTTGGACGGCGTTTTCCCTTGCCCAGACGCGGGTCACCGCGGCCCCACTCTGGAGCCAGGCCTGGAGGTGGGGCTCGATGGCGAGTGCCTGGTGGCCGGGCCTGCACCCATGGGGCTCGGCCGGACACAGCCCGAAGAGGCAACGTGGGTTCCCCCTTCCCATGGGCTCACCACCTATGGGAGGGGCCAAGGAGGTCAGGTGCAGTGTGAGTTGGGTGGTGGCCGAAGGCGGGGACCTTGGCGGTCCGATCCTCGGCTACAGAAGCTGGCTCTTGGGACGTGGAATGTCACCTCTCTGAAGGGGAAGGAGCCTGAGCTAGTGCGCGAAGTTGAGAGGTTCCGGCTAGATATAGTCGGACTCACCTTGACGCACAGCTTGGACTCTGGAACCAATCTCCTTGAGAGGGGCTGGACTCTGTACCACTCTGGAGTTGCCCCCGGTGAGAGGCGCCGAGCAGGTGTGGGTATACTTATTGCCCCCCATCTTGGAGCCTGTACATTGGGGTTTACCCCAGTGGACGAGAGGGTAGCCTCCCTTCGCCTTCGGGTGGGGGGACGGGTCCTAACTGTTGTTTGTGCGTATGCACCGAACAGCAGTTCGGAGTACCCACCCTTTTTGGAGTCCCTGGAGGGTGTGCTAGAGGGCATACCTTCTGGGGACTCCCTCGTTCTGCTGGGAGACTTCAATGCTCACGTGGGCAATGACAGTGAGACCTGGAAGGGCGTGATTGGGAGGAATGGCCCCCCCGATCTGAACCCGAGCGGTGTTTTGTTATTGGACTTCTGTGCTCATCACGGATTGTCCATAACGAACACCATGTTCAAGCATAGGGGTGTTCATATGTGCACTTGGCACCAGGACACCCTAGGCCTCAGTTCGATGATCGACTTTGTGGTCGTGTCGTCGGACTTGCGGCCACATGTCTTGGACACTCGGGTGAAGAGAGGGGCGGAGCTGTCAACTGATCACCACCTGGTGGTGAGTTGGCTTCGATGGTGGGGGAGGATGCCGGTCAGGCGTGGTAGGCCCAAACGTGTTGTGAGGGTCTGCTGGGAACGTCTGGCAGAGCCCCCTGTCAGAAGTAGCTTTAACTCCCACCTCCGGCAGAACTTCGACCACATCCCGAGGGAGGTGGGGGACATTGAGTCAGAATGGGCCATGTTTCGTGCCTCTATTGTTGAGGCAGCTGATCGGAGCTGTGGCCGTAAGGTGGTCGGTGCCTGTCGTGGCGGCAATCCCCGAACCCGTTGGTGGACACCAGCGGTGAAGGATGCCGTCAAGCTGAAGAAGGAGTCCTACAGGACCCTTTTGTCCTGTGGGACAATGGAGGCAGCTGATAGGTACCGGCAGGCCAAGCGGAATGCGGCTTTGGTGGTTGCTGAGGCAAAAACTCGGGCGTGGGAGAAGTTTGGGGAGGCCATGGAGAACGACTTTCGGACGGCTTCGAGGAGATTCTGGTCCACCATCTGGCGTCTCAGGAAGGGGAAGCAGTGCAGTGTCAACACTGTATATGGTGGGGATGGTGCGCTGCTGACCTCGACTCGGGACGTTGTGGGTCGGTGGGGGGAGTACTTCGAAGACCTCCTCAATCCCATTAACATGCCTTCCAATGAGGAAGCAGAGCCTGGGGACTCAGAGGTGGGCTCCCCCATCTCTGGGACTGAGGTCACCGAGGTGGTCAAAAAACTCCTTGGTGGCAGGGCCCCGGGGGTGGATGAGATACGCCCGGAGTTCCTCAAGGCTCTGGATGTTGTAGGACTGTCTTGGTTGACACGCCTCTGCAACATTGCATGGACATCAGTAACAGTGCCTCTGGATTGGCAGACCGGGGTGGTGGTCCCCCTCTTTAAGAAGGGGGATCGGAGGGTGTGTTCCAACTACAGAGGGATCACACTCCTCAGCCTCCCTGGAAAAGTCTATTCAGGGGTCCTGGAGAGGAGGGTCCGTCGGATAGTCGAGCCTCGGATTCAGGAGGAACAGTGTGGTTTTCGTCCTGGTCGCGGAACAGTGGACCAGCTCTATACCCTTAGCAGGGTCCTGGAGGGTGCATGGGAGTTTGCCCAACCAGTCTACATGTGTTTTGTGGACTTGGAAAAGGCATTCGACCGTGTCCCTCGGGGAATCCTGTGGGGGGTACTCCGAGAGTATGGGGTACCGGACCCCCTGATAAGGGCTGTTCGGTCCCTGTACGATCGGTGCCAGAGCTTGGTCCGCATTGCCGGCAGTAAGTCGAACCCGTTTCCAGTGAGAGTTGGACTCCGCCAGGGCTGCCCTTTGTCACCGATTCTGTTCATAACTTTTATGGATAGAATTTCTAGGCGCAGCCAGGGCGTTGAGGGGGTCCGGTTTGGTGGGCTCAGGATTGAGTCACTGCTTTTTGCAGATGATGTTGTCCTGTTTGCTTCATCAGGCCGTGATCTTCAGCTCTCTCTGGATCGGTTCGCAGCCTAGTGTGAAGCAGCTGGGATGAGAATCAGCACCTCCAAAACCGAGACCATGGTCCTCAGCCGGAAAAGGGTGGAGTGCCCTCTCAGGGTTGGTAGCGAGATTCTGCCCCAAGTGGAGGAGTTCAAGTATCTCGGGGTCTTGTTCACGAGTGAGGGAAGAATGGAGTGTGAGATCGACAGGCGGATCGGTGCGGCATCCGCAGTAATGCGGGCTCTGCATTGGTCTGTCGTGGTGAAAAAGGAGCTGAGCCGCAAGGCAAGGCTCTCAATTTACCAGTCGATCTATGTTCCTACCCTCACCTATGGTCATGAGCTATGGGTAGTGACCGAAAGAACGAGATCGCGAATACAAGCGGCTGAAATGAGTTTCCTCCGCAGGGTGTCTGGGCTTTCCCTTAAAGATAGGGTGAGAAGCTCAGTCATCCAGGAGGGGCTCAGAGTAGAGCCGCTGCTCCTCCGCATCGAGAGGAGTCAGATGAGGTGGCTCAGCCATCTGATCAGGATGCCTCCTGGACGCCTCCCTGGTGAGGTGTTCCGGGCACGTCTAACCAGGAGGAGGCCCCGGGGAAGACCCAGGACACGCTGGAAGGACTATGTCTCTCAACTGGCCTGGGAACGCCTTGGGATTCTCCCGGAAGAGCTAGAAGAAGTGGCCGGGGAGAGGGAAGTCTGGGCATCTCTGCTCAAGCTGCTGCCCCCGCGACCCGACCTCGGATAAGCGGGAGACAATGGATGGATGGATGGATGAAATCTGCAATTAAAATAAAAATTACAATATGTGAACATATAAAGCTATGACATTTCGTCATTTATTACTAAAATATAAAAAACATTTCTGTTTTAACAATGTGTTTACATAGATTGTTGTAGACACGGAACACACATGAAATGTACGTGTTCCAAATAACGATCTATTATTTCCCTTCTACAACTCCACCACTTCACTCCAAGATAATCAAGGCTTGAGTTGGGGGAACTTCTTACCCGTTCAGAGGCGGTGGGGGGGATGGTATAGCAGACAGCTTACTGCTTGTCTTTATTGGCACATTTACAGGAAAAATTACGCTGACAGAGAGGTGCGAAGGGATTTAAGGTGGGCCAGATTTACAAGTTTTTTTCGTAGGCTTTGGTAATTCTAGTGTTAAGGTTCACAGAATTGATCTGGCAAAACTAGCAATGTAATGGATTGAATAATACTATTTTTCACAAAATTAAAAATTAAGACATAACTGAAGTAGCTTTACATGTGATTAGTTCTTAATCTGCCAACAGTTAGTGAAAGTGTTAAAGGTGAACCTTGAGTTTCATAAATGCATATTTCATGCTCGGTGTGTAATAAAGCAATCTTACATTGCATATGAAAAATAATAACAGAATAAAATGTAGTAAAAATGTGTATTTTACATGAATTTTAATGTAATGAGTCAGAGAGTAAACCCGATTTAAAAGGCACACAGTGTAACAAAATTGAATTTGTTAAGAAATACGTATTTGCAGCTGAGCATCTACCTTTTCTACTAATACTGCTACTGCCGTCATGTCCCCCACCCCCACAGAGTGCTCACATAACTCAGTAGTCAGACTTTAAAATTAGGCATGATCATGGAAAAGAAATCTTGGCACCAACCTGAACAGCAATTACAGGAATAGATTATACATGAGTTTCCTTCCCTGTATAATATAGATTGACTTTCAGTAATGAACAAAAAAAATACTGTATACATAACCTCATAGTCCAGAAAGAAAAACACCTACCCCATTTTTTCATATGAATGCAGGAATGAATATCTTTTAATTAATGTAAATGTGAATAACTTTGCTTATAGAGTTTTAAGCTGCAATTAAAAGTTAATTAACAAAGAGAGGAAATAACAGGTAAAAATGCTAAGACGTTTACATTTGAAAATAAATGTGGTATATGAATATGAAAATGTGGTTTGCTTTTATGAAGAACACACCCTGAAAACAAAATGAGACATTCTAGCATGGATATTTTAAAAAAAATTACTCAAAAACATTATTTTAGTCAATACATTTCCAGTACATAAGATACTTTGGCCTTTTCAGCTGGCAGATTTCAGGTGTTGGGAGTAAGCCTGAAAGTCTTGTCAGGCTGAACGTAAGTGTAGTATAGTCTGGGAAAGTTGAAAGGCAAAGAAGAATTCAGTGTACTTTACACAGATAGTGATACAGGACCATGGAATGTTTGGTATAGCCAGTGTGTTTGCAGCTTCCAGCAGCTTTTGATTCCCATGGAAAACAACCTTGAGCTTGTATGATACTGACTGAGGAAAATTACCCTGTTTTGAGAAACTATAAAAATGTCAGCCTCCCGTCTATCAAAAGGAAAGCCAGGTGTGTCGAGAGAGAGAAAGTGACTGCCTTTTATTGGACTTTTGTAAAAAGCTCAGCTCATTTGCAAAAATTGACATTTTCAAGGAGCTTTTCTCAAGCTGAAACAGGCACTTTCATAGAGTGTTATAGATAGATAGATAGATAGATAGATAGATAGATAGATAGATAGATAGATAGATAGATAGATAGATAGATAGATAGATAGATAGATAGATAGATAGATAGATAGATAGATAGATAGATAGTGTCACACACGTGTGAGTAGGAGACAGCTAAAGGGCCTGAGTAAATGTAATACTACACCAGACCAGGGGGTGGCAGAGTGTTCTGACTGTCTCAGTTTCTTGCAGACCATTCCCAGGAAATCTCGCCAGGTTCCAGCACCTCTGATGATGTCACTTCTGGTTCCAGCATAGATGACATCATTTGCTTCCCCAGCCCTTAAAACCGCCATCTTACCTCCAAGTATTGAGTTCTGTTTTGGACTCAGTCTTGTGAACATCTCTGTTCAATTATTTCAAACTTTTGCAGCTGGGATATAATATACAGGTGGCTGCCACAAACCTTTATAATGTCTGGAGACTCATTCTTATTATAGATAGATCTTTATTTGTCTCCAGGATGAAATTTGGCTTTGTATCAGAAGCTCTTTAAATAAAGAAATACACAAATAGATAATTTGTAAGCTTTCTTTCTTTTACTTAACTTTTTCTTTAGCATTCACTGTGCTTATGTATAATGCTGTGAGTAGAATTCACACTAAAATAATTATATTAGTTAATATAGTTAATAATAAATAGTTAATAAAGTATCTATCTATCTAAAACATGGCGTTTTATAGACAAAAAAAGAAATGTGCGTCCACACAAAAAAATTCAGATGCATAAAATTTGCGTAAGCAGAGTTCCACATACTTCCACTTTATAAAGCCCAATCAATATGAATTTTAATGCATATGCATACACCTATAGCCAACTCTGATTCCTCCCAGAATTTTGCTTATTTGAATATGCAAATCAATATAAATAGCCCCTTCCATTCAATGTTTTGCTAAAAGATAATGGTAGAGATCCTACTCAGTGAAGTGAAGGCAAGGAAAAACATACTATTTGGTAGCTTAAGCAGTGCTATAAACAACAAAAGGAAATTGATGGAGTGTTACATCATGGCGGAGGCACTCAAAAGTTCAAGTTCAGAAAGTCCCACAGTGCCTGAAATAAAAAAGATGTGGTCAGATATCAAAGTCGACGTGAAAAAGCAAGTGTTTGAGTGTCATACGGAAGCATATTAGGGTCACACAGAAAAAATAAATAGAAAAAAAGGTGTGTGTCAAGATTAAAGTCAAAATGTTGAATTTAATCTTGAAATTTCCACTTTAATCTCAGTTTGTTTTGTCATTAAAGTAGAAAGTTGTAAACTTCATCTTAAAATCAATGTTTAATTGACTAGAATTTCTCAAATTCCATCATGCAAGCTTTCGAGGCAACAGGCCCCTTCTTCAGGCAAGCTTGCATATTGTAATCTTTTTAGTTAGCCAATAAAAGGTGTCATTTTGCTTGATTTTTCTCTACATTCATAATGGCTAACACGGTACAACACCCTACTACTTCAAATTCCATCATAACTAAAGTACCAGGTTAAATGCTTTGTATTCTATGTATTCCCCGACCCAGTCGTTCACTGCTACATGCTTCTTAAATGGGCTTTCTCTTATGCCGGCAGTAATCGTCACACAGAATACATTATATTCATGATATTACAGCTCTCTGAACATTTTATGATACTAATATATATACTTGATATAATGTTCATGATGAAATGCATTAAAGCATGTATTAAACATGTGGTAGCTTTGTGGTGCAGCAGTAGCAATGAGGGATAATGGAATAATTTATTGCAGCAGTACTGTCTCTGTCAAACATACCAACTTTCAATACCTGTCCTTCCGTGTTCTTTCTCCATGTAACTAATCACCACAGAATAAGCATCTGTCATATTTTCAACAAAACATTAGTGTTGTGTGAAGTTCCCTTATACTTCAAAACATGCCACTATCACACCAGTCTCCAAAAAATCCAGTGTAACAGGACTAAATGACTACAAACCTGTTACTCTGACATCTGTGGTCATGAAGACCTTTCAGAGACTGGTGTTAGCTCACTTGAAGGACATTACAGCTCCTTTGTTGGACCCCCTTCAGTTTGCTTACTGAGAGAACCAGTCATTGGATGATGCAGTCAACATAGGTTTGCACTGCATCCTGCAACATCTTGACAATCCAGGGATTTATGCAAGGATTCTGTTTGTGGAGTTCAGCTCTGCTTTCAACACAATAATCCCGGAGCTCCTCCATTCGAAACTCACCCTGCTTTCCATCCCTGCCTCCACTTGTCAATGGATCACCAATTTCCTGACCAATAGAAAATAGCAGGTGAAACTGAGGGAACTCTACCTATCATACCTCCAACACAGGTGTGTGCTCTTCCCAGTGCTCTTCTTCCCCTACACTAATGACTGTACCTCTAAGGACCCATCTCTCAAACTTATCAAATATCCAGATAACACAACCATCATTGGGCTCATTAGGAATGATGAAGAGTCTGCATACAGATGGGAGGTTGAGCAGCTGGCCCTTTGATATAATCATAACAATCTGGAGCTAAACACTCTCAAAACTGTGGAGATGACAGTGGATTTTATATATTATCCCCTCTCTCCATACTTAATACTGCTGTGAAAGTTGGGGAAACCTTTACGTTTCTGGATTGTATAATCCCCCGGGACCTGAAATGGGAGACCAATGTAGGATCCATCATAAAAAGGACACAATAGTGAATGTACTTCCTGTGACAGTTGAGCAAGTTCAACCTTCCACAGGAGCTGCTTACTCAGTTTTACACAGCAGTCACCGAGTCTGTTCTCAGCTCATCCATAACAGTGTATGGTTCAGATCACTGACTAAATATGACAAAAACAGGCTACATCGAATAATCATGTCTGATGAAAAAATCATTAGTGCCAATCTGTCCAGCTTATAGGACCTGTGTTATTCCAGAGTCATGAAACAGGCTAGCAGCGGTTCTCAAACTGTGGGGCAAAGTAACAAAAAAGGGGGCGCGAATGTTGCCATATATGGTGTAATTTTTCTTTTTGTAGGGAAATTTTAAACTTGTAGCAGTGTATCGGCAGCAAAAAATATAGGAATACATTTTATTAGGGTTTAAAAACGTTAGGGGGCGCAATTAAAATTGTTATGAAAACTTGGGTCGCAAATACTTAAAGGCTGAGAAACGCTGGGCTAGGAAAATCATTACTGACCCCTCACACCCAGGCCACAACCTTTTTTAAACTTCTTCTATCAGCCAGGCAGTATAGATTAACATACGCCAAAACAAACAGATGTTAATAACAGTTTTTCCCCCACAGGCCATCAAGCTCACAAATGATTAGTTTCAACCTCCAGGCCTCCCAGGATCTTACAATACTGTTCACATATTGTAAATACTTTTTTTTTTCTTCAGTGTTTATTTCAGCATTTTTGTAGAATTGCACTCTTTTTATGCATATTTTTTTATGCATAATTTATGTATGCATATTTTATATTTTATATATATATATATATATATATATATACACACACAGTATAATATATATATATATATATACAGTATATATATATATATATATATATATATAAAATAAAAAAATCTTGGAAGGAGACAAAACGTGGTTGTCTCAGAGACACTATCATGTCCTGTGAGATGAGTCTTCGTGCCAAGCGATGTAACCACACCCGGGGCCAGAATCCCCGTGAGACAAGAGCTTATGCAAAGAGATTTGGAAAAGTCCTGTGTGGTTATGTCAGACACATTTCTTGTAGAGAGAATGAAACGATATTCACTCACAGGCAGTTATACATTGCATTGTCATGATGTAATTCCAAACTTGGAATCAAAATTCAATGTGATATTGATGAAAAGGTAAAAGCGGGAAGAGATCTAATATATGGACATAGGTGATATGACAGAATTACACCGTGCGAAATGCAGATCACCCGGCATGGCAGCAGCAGCAGCAGATGATCGAGCAAACAGGAGGTAAAAAAAATATATGTGTTTCCCATTGTATCACCGTTTAAGAGGGGGTGTCGGAGGAGTGATCACATCTCCATGGGGTGCGTTCAGCCCCCCTCTTCACAATATGAGCAGCAGAGAAAGGAAGTGGTTGGCGCATACTGCCAGGCGAAGCCCCCTAGTGTGTGTATATATATATACTGTATATATTATATTTCATATTCTCTGTCTTGTGGTTTTTTTTAATCTCAGGTGTGTGATTAACTGTTGTGTGTATGTCAATTATGTAACTTATAATTGGAGAGTCACATGTAGTGAAATTCCTTGTATGTGTACATACTTAGCCAATAAATCTGATTCTGATTCTAAAACTACCTGTAGGTTTAGAACGCTGATTCTTTAAAATGGTAAAGGAACATGGAAAAATCTTTTTTATGCATGTTTAATAATTCCATCCATCCATTTGCACCACTTCCAGCAAGCATAGGGGGGGAGGCAAGAACAATCCCTGGACAGGAAGCCAGCTCACTGCAACCACTGCACTGTAAAATGTAATATACATTCTTTAATGCATTTCATCATAAAAATGATATCAAGTATACTGTACATCCTTGTATTCTAACAGCACACAGCTCCAAGAAGATACGTCTTGGAAATGTAAATCGACTTAAAAGCCAGTTATAATTATCTGTAAATACTCGCTCTCATCTATTGAACTGAATTAAATCCCTTTATTGTCATTGTATGGTACATTGAGATACAATATCCAGCTCCTCCATATACAGTACTTATTTTCCTATGAAATGATAAAAATAGTAATAATAAAGTGATAAAAAACAATGGAAATATACAATATGAAAGCATAAGTACAATATACATGTACATATAGTGGAGACAGTGCAAATGGTTCAAAACTTTGCTCAGGTTGTGCAATATTACAGTTGTAATGCAAGTTTACAGTGAGGTAATTGTAAATAAAAGTACAAACAGTTCTACCAGGTGCACATGATGGACTGATTGAGTGAGTTTATAGTTGTTAGGATGAAACTGTTTCTGAGCCTCGAGGTCCGTGTAAGAAAGACTCTGAAGCATTTGCTGGCTTTGGTGAGTGGAATCCATGCAGATGCTGGTGGCTTTCCTGAGGCAGCATGTGCTATAAATGTCCTCCAGGGATAGAAGCTATATCCCGATAAACTCTCGACACAACCTGCTGTAGAGCTTTCTGATCAGCTGCTGTGCAGCTGTAATACCAGTACCACACACAGATACAGTGGGTTAAAATACTCTGAGTGGTGCACTGTGACTAACACTAAAGCAGCTATAGTATTTGGAATAGTTTGGCCATTCCATGCACAATTATATTGTTGCAAAATTACTACAATCAAGTGCCTTAAATTTGTAAATGATGTGCAATTAAATTTAACTGACAGACTGACTGATTAAGCCCATGTCATGGATGTGACTCTAAAAAAGAAAGGGAGACAACAAAAAAACAGTAGCATTGCATTACACTGGATACTGTCAGTTTGCACAACCAAGAAGAAACGTGTGTACGTATGGTGTGAGGCGGCCATAAAAATGTGTGTATGCAACACTTTTTGTGCGTACGCACCATTTATACATAAGAGTCCAGATTTGAATACCCACTTTTTCAAATGTGTATACTTTTAGCTCCTTAGTATTCCAGTCTTTGAGAGTACCACAGTGTCCACACAAAAGTTAATATAGTCTGTGAAGCAGTGATTTAGTCCCTCAAAATCATCCCCATGTGACCTGCAAATCATTTCTCAGTCTGTCATATGGAAGCTGTCACTCAGAGCCATTTCAGCCTCCAGACTCCACTTCTTCACTATTCTGGTGGTAGCAGGTTCTTGTCTAATAACTGGCTTGTAGCTGGGAACAAGATGAATCAGGTTGTGGTCAGATCTGCCTAAAGGAGCCAGTAGTTTACAATTAAAGGCGTCTTCAATATTTGAAGAGAGCAGGTCCAGCTTGTCATTTCTTCAAGTGGAACAAGACAAAAATTGATATAAATTTGTCATATTTCCTACCAAAGTTACATTGATGAAGTCACCACATATTATAACTACAGGCTGGACACTCGGAAAGGAGCTCCATCTCTGACAAGAAATCTTTTTTTTTGTATATTTCCGTTAAGAGGCTAAGTAACTGGACCACCTGGAGCATCTTGCTGATATACTGTAGCCTTAACACAGGTTGTATAATTCTTTGTAGTGCTTATACATACTGTTATTTGCTTTTATGCAGATAAGTCTAGCTTTAAAGTGAAAGCTTAAATCAACGTCTCTATCAGTATGCTATTAGCGAGCTGAGAAACTAGACTGATCATTTCTTATCTAGTAGTGGTCCCTTAAGGGCTCAAAATGACATTCTTGTGAAGCTGTCTATTTGTAGAAAAACTGGGTTACAGTAAAATATTGAAAGTAAAAAGTGGCTCCTTTAAGCAAAGACACCTCTTTATAGAAGTCCTTAAGGTTGAATATGTGGGGTACAGAGGATACAGGTAACAGATGTGCAACTGATTTTGAGATTTCCTCCTATCCCACATTAAGAAAAGAACCTAAAAGGTTAGTTAGTACTTTTTATGTTAGGTTCATCTGATGACATGATTAAACATTTCCAGTTACTAGAATATTATATTACTACTATACCAGCAGCAACAAATAATACTCAGTGGATAATATAATACAGTATATTAAACTATATAGTTCAAAAAATGATGCACAAACATTAAACAAGAATAAATAAATACATTGCCTGGGGCCAACAACATTTATTCTGGTGCTTTAAAATAAGTTAATGATTGTATGCACAAACACATAACTATCAGTTTAGGGTATTACAACCAAGAAAACATACTAAGCATTTGAAGCCAACCACTTAAGTCAAAATGCACCTGCCACAAATGCCTGATCCAAAAAGTTGGGTCTTCTAATGCTACCTCTTATTTATATCTTTGGCAGAAGCAGTGACCAGTACATAAAATCATCTGTTACTCCCAAGTACCCTGACAGCCCTTACCTTACCTGTTGAGCAGTTTTTTGTTTGCAGAAAAAAAGTGTTTCATTTCTTTTTCTACTCAAATAGCTGTCCACTCCTGAGTTAATAAATCAGATCAGCAACTGGTGATGTTTTACAGTCATCACATGCTAACAAAGGCAGTAACATTCATCTACTCTATATATATATATATATATATATATATATATATATATATATATATATATATAAAATCCTAAGCCTAAAAGTGCAACGATTTTGTGCAACGATTTTATGTGACTTTTATGTCACGTTTTTTGTCATGCTTTAAATCAGGCTTATTTCAAAACCTACTGTACACATATGGTTGGTATCATTCTTTTCAGAATTTATTGTCCTTTATTGTGATGGTTAGATTGTCAGATTCTTATTCCGTTTTTAAATTATAAACTAAAAAATATCAAGAACTCACGTACTGCAAGACAAGACTTAACCAAGAGTGCCAAGAGATTTAATCATGCCCGGGGCCGGAAATAAAAGACAAAGATTAGGACAGCTGCTGTACAGGCTTTTAAACGTTTGAAGTGCCGCGCAAGATGCAGATCATGCAGCACGGCAGCTGCAGATCGAGCAAAGAGTAGGTAAAAAAAAAACTGTATTACCATTTAAGAGGGGATTTTGGAAAAGCAACTGCGTCTCCTTGGGGTACGCTCAGCCCCCCTCTTCACAACAAGAACTGCAGACTGGCCACAACTGGGGGTTGGGCACCAAAGGCACCAGGGGGGCTTGCCCCCCTAGTATTTCAATAGGCCACAACAGGAGTTGATCTTTTTCATGAATTGTCTACTTCCTTCAATACAGCCTTATTCTCAAACATAAACCTACATTATGTTTCTAAGGATGAGAAGGGCTAGAAATATTTCTAAAAGCTGGTATTTACAATAAAATAAAGTGGTAACATTTCATAATGACTTTCATTAATAAATACTAACAAGTATAATGTAATGTTTAACAGATCATGAGTTCATGTTCATTCAAACATTTATAAATGTCATTAAATAATAATTCATACACGAGGTAATGTGCTTTCAAACATTTAAGGTATGTAAGATTTTTTTATCATTTGTTAGCACATTACTTAAATTGAGAGAGCATTCACTAATGTCTAAGTAATTGGTGACAAATATCTTTACATGTTAGTTACACGTTTTATTTATCATATGCAAGTGTGTTGTTCATGAGTTGTACAGTCTATAAAACTGGTTATTTCATGTTCTGACCTGCTTGTAACACTGCAAGAGTTTTTGTTAGCTTTCACACTTGTTTTCAGATTATTTATTTATTAGTTGTAAATGTTTTTGCAGTACGCAATCTAAAGTTGAAACTCTTCATTCATTATACAGGTTTGAACATGTTTATAAACCATTTATTCATTAGTTGTTGAGGTTTTTGCTGTGGCTAATCTAAACTTGTAACTCTTCATTCATTATAAAGCTATATAAATGGGTAATTAATAACATTAATGGGCACTGGACTACAACATGACCAGGTCTGAGCCCTGCTGAAGAAAGCAATGTCATGTAAGGAATAGTTTATTGAACAGTTTAGTGGTATCCTTGTAACAGAAATTAATGGCAGGAACAACACAGTTTGAATCAAGACATCATGTTTATTGCCTTAATAACAGATTTATGAAAAACATTACACTACTGTGGTATCAACAAGTAATTATTTTCTAGCAATGGTATTTTACAACTTTTCCTCAATCTTAAATATTTTATTCAATTTATCAAAATTGCAAGGAACAACAAATACAATTAAAAAAATCTTTCGATGTTTCATTTTTCCTAAAAATATTTAACATTTATACTAACACACAAACACATGCATATACAAATAAAAAATTCAAAATCATTATTATTAATTATTTGTAAGTAGTATTTTACTAGTCTATGAAATACTATTACTTTGGTGAAAATGGGCAAAAAAATATATCAAAAAGTGTATAGAATATGTTGATTTAAGAATGAACAAGCTATTCCCTAGACAACTACAGCAAAAAAATTGGTGCATTTAATCCTTACTAGTATTGTCTTGAAATGTCATGAAATAGTCTGCCAGGGGGCGGCACAGTGGCGCAGTGGGTAGCGCTGCTGCCTTGCAGTTGGGAGACCTGGGGACCTGGGTTCGCTTCCCGGGTCCTCCCTGTGTGGAGTTTGCATGTTCTCCCCGTGTCTGCGTGGGTTTCCTCCGGGCGCTCCGGTTTCCTCCCACAGTCCAAAGACATGCTGGTTAGGTGGATTGGCAATTCTAAATTGGCCCTAGTGTGTGCTTGGTGTGTGGGTGTGTTTGTGTGTGTCCTGCGGTGGATTGGCACCATGCCCGGGATTGGTTCCTGCCTTGTGCCCTGTGTTGGCTGGGATTGGCTCCAGCAGACCACCGTGACCCTGTGTTCGGATTCAGCGGGTTGGAAAATGGATGGATGGATAGTTTGCCAGGTGTTCTATTACAATACATAATAAAATAGGTAATGTACTGTATGAATTATGGCATTAATAACTATTTGAGAAAACATGATCATGATCGTTTAAACATTACATAATGCTAGTTAATTCTTTATTAATGAAAGTTATTATAAAGTGTTACCAATAAAGTTATTATGATTAATTTATTTAGGTAAACCTCACCATGTCACAGATGTTGAGAAAGGTCTCACCTTGCTTATAAATAGTTACTTCACTTAGAGAATTACAAGAAGAACCAATACTTTTCTAGATATTTCATAATGCATCCTGTATATAAAACGGTAGTTTGGGTGGTTACCGTACAACATCTTATATTCTCAGTTTGTCAGTTCAGCTCACAACTGTCCTTGATTGTGTATGCCACCATGCTTCATATTTCATAAATAAAACTTAAATTTAAAATAGACAGCAGTGATGTGCAAATCCCATAGAGTTCACTTCACTGTAAGTTCGACAAAATCTCGAAAATGTTCAAGAACTCCGCAAAATGCATTGAAGTCAATGAAGAAGGATGAACTGAACTAGTCTTGAGTGGATTATAATGGTGCAGTGATCTTTTGGCTAAAAATGTGCAGATGCCTCACAATTTTTCTTTCCATCAAGAAAAAAGTAACACCTTGTAAACAGTAAGACATCTTTTTTACTATTACTTCACAGGGTCTCCTTTGTTTTCTGAGAAGGGCAGGACTCATAGCTGGGTGCATAGCTAATTATGCATGTGGTTCTGAAATGCCAGTGCACATAATGGTCAGCTAATGTAGTCCTCAAATGCAAACAAAAAGTTTTTTTTTTATTATTTCTCAGCAACCACAGCATATTCTCTGTCAAAAACGCTTTGCCAAATTTTGCTGAAAGATACACAAGAAACAAAAAAGAAAACTTAAAATAAGCCAGACCCACGCTGTGGCTTCATGGCAAGGCCAATGTGTGCCCCAAGATTTGAGCTCTGTGAGCGCAATGATCTATATTTTATTTACTTATTGCTAGTTTGTGGTATTCAGTCCACATGCATCTTTTTTTTTTATGAGGAAGGGTGGAGTAGTGGTTAGCACTGCTTCCTCACAACACAGATCACATTCTTGGCCACATTAATTAGTCCAGCATAGTTGGCAGATGCTTCCCTAGTCTTCAGGAACACTTAAGAGACCACTGCACCATTATAATCCACTCAGAACTAGTTCAGTTTCTCATTTGCCGTTGACTTCAATTCATTTTGCGGAGTCCAACTAAGTCTGTGAATTTTTCCATGATCTTGCAACACTGAGTCAAACTCTATGGAGTTTGCTTATCAGTGGTGTTCACCATTTCTATGCCATTTTCACAGTCAAAATTAAATAGGCTAAACCTCCCCAACTTATACAGGTCAAATTCCGTTATAACGAATATCTTTATAATGAAATTTTCATTAAAACGAAATATTTTTATAGTCCCGACTGTTTCCCCATATGACGCGAGTATATAGAAATCTCATTATTACGAAGTACATTCAGCAGATACTTTATTATAACGAAGTGCCCAAAAGACTTTGAAATGCCTGAATGAATCATCCACAGAGCAGCTAGTTCTGTGGCCGCAGCTTAGTTGTGCACAATGATCCCCAAACAGAAACATTGTAATTTTTTTTTCTTTCTTCGAACTTTCCTTGTACTGATTTTTTTTTGCTCTTTTTGTTTCCTGCGGTTTTCAGTGATACCTTTTGCTTATTGCTCGTCAACATTTAAAAAACATCCATTGGAATTTAACTCATTGTCACCCTCCTATAGAAACGGCAGACACGAAAAAACGATACCAGTTCATATTAGAAAAAAAACTACATTTTTGCAGCTCTCGATTGCGGCAAAAAAAAGACATTGCCAGTGAATTCGGAATTTCGCCATCGACTCTGTCAACTTTCTTGAAAGACAGAGCAAAAAAAGGACAAAAATCTCGGGTTGCAAACGTATGTGAACTGCTGCATTTGAAGACGTCGAAAAAGCAGTTTTTATGTGGTTCAGAGATGCTCGTTCAAGAAACATTCCTATTAATGCGGCACTCATTCAAGGTAAATGTGAGGTTTGTAAACTCTCTTGGGACCTCCCCTAACTGGATGACATGCCGAAGAGCGTCGCGAAGTCTGATCTCCGCCTCTATAGAAGACTGTTTATCTGTTGCCGGGGCAACAGCTATCTTAAAGATATTCTGCGTCTCAGAGTCAAAGCAAACAGAAAAGATATCGATGGGTGATGTAGCCTGACTGCTGTGTCTGCGTATAGCAGAGTGGCAGATCACGCTACAATAAATAAGTGTGCCGTTCCTGTTTCAAGCTGAATAAAGTTGGTTTTCCTAAAGTACTGAGACTCAGCCTCGTGTTTTGGGGTGCAAGACAGGGACTTATAGCGCGACCCCGATCTTTTGTGATTTGCTTCTGTGTCACTTCACTGCAGTGCTATGTGCCTGTTTTTGCCCTGCCCCGGCAAACGGACAAACAATCTAAAACAGACACTGCAATCGCGTTTCGGGAAAGTGTATTATCGCAAGGAAATGCTGAGAAAAATTCTCGTCAGCATAACTTGTAGGCAGGAGGAGATTAAAATGAACACAAAAGAAATAATTGCAAACGCCTGGGCGCAAGTTAAAAGAAAGCACTATGGTAACAAACGCAGAATCTCATTACAATGAAATTTTTGTTATAACAAAATATTTTTTAGGTCCCTAGGAGTTCATTATAACGGAATTTGACCTGTAGCTCTTTATGATCTTTATAATTATTCAATTAACACATTCTTATAACACATTAGATAAAGTGAACATAAAAATCATTGCAGATGAGCATTTCTACTGTCAAATACTTTCCTGTTTATCAGTTCTGGAAAACTGAAGTATTAATTTTTAATTTGCATACCTAAATTACATATTTGTTTAGGTTTCACTTAAATTTGAATTGCAAGAGTAAAATATGACTTCTCTTTCTGTATCACCTTATAAGTTAAGACAAAAGTGCAGTAAGGTTAAAAACAATTTCAGTATATCAGTATAACAATTTCATTATAAAGTTTTTCAACATAAAAGTTGGAAGATTTTTATGTTTAGGTTGATGTATGAAAGTAATTTACCTTGCCCTGAGACTGAATGAAATAACATGAAGAGCTTCAAATACTAAGAATTATTTTGAACGCAGTAAGTGAAAAGTAATTGTAAAACTGTGCTCATATATATTTTGCCATGGTTTTGAATTTCCTTTTGCTTGTTCCTCTTTAAAATATGTTTACTACTTTTAATGATTTTACTCAATAAAATTTGCTTCATAATATTTAATTTTTATCTTTATATTTCAAAATATGTATTATCAGCCTTGCACAAGTTCACAGTTTTCATTTTAAACACAGCTTTTCCACATGAAATACTTTTCTTATTTCATTTCAGATTTCTCTATGTAGCAACTAAGCAGAATGACTCTGCAAAATCATACAAAACCAGTGAGGTGGAATACATACTACAAATGAATAAATATTGAAATCCAGATAAGGCCTTGACTTGCATAGCAATTTTTTTTCCATTACCTTACCATGTTAGGATAATTAATGTGCAGTCAGGTTCACTGTCATTCATTATCAGTCATTTTAAAACTCTTCAATTTGTATCTAGCATCTTTACTTTTTAGGCAAGACTTACATCAATAACTGCCATACCATGATAATTTTATAAATCATGAAGCCATTCATCCCAACCAATGTGTATGCACTAACAGTAAAGAATGACTGTAGGTGTGGTTCTTAAAAAATAAATGTCAATTTATTCCGTTTATACAGTAGTTCAGCCCAGAGCCACCCCTTCCTATATGCACATGGTGCACTCTTCATGTGGCTTGTGATCACAGGTCTGATGTGGGGTGGCCCGTTAAGGTTTTGTAAACATCCACAAATAAGGAGCTCCTCAGGACAGCCAATTGGATTTTTTTCACTACATTTACTTGACTTGAATCACATAACTCCTTCCGCAACCCTAATCCTAACCATAGTGTTAGTGGAGCTCTGGAGGTCTGCATCTTAACTCTTCTGGGGTTATTGATGTTTCATGAATCTTCAAATTAACGTTGATGACAGTCACCTGTTGTCATTATTTTCCATTAATGAGCAAAGCGATGGCTTCAAGTCAACACCAGTCAGGAGCGCAGAAAAGAAAAAAAAGTGAAAGCATGAAGAAGCAGAGAAGCAGCTTGTGCTGCATTTGCAGTGGTGTTTAGACATCTAAGTATGTCCAACTTCCAGTTAGCTAGTTCACATTGCATTAACTACCACTGCACTAAAGCTAGTGGTTTACTAAAGTAACAATGGAATAGCATTATGTATAATAGTTTTGATACTGAGTGTTTAACAGATATTATCTGATGTTATAGTACCTAGCTGTCACATTTGTGAGGATTATTTATTACTTTCAGATAGACCTCAGGACCTAAAAAATGTTATTAAAGGATACTAATGTTAATCAACATATTAAGTGCTCTGAGTGTTGTTGCATTGAGGACAAGTGTATAAATTTCACCAACACGCAGGTTCTCATTCTTACTAGTTAGTTACTGGCTAAATTTTGGGAAAGCAACACTCAAGAAATGTTTTACATACAAAAAGAGCAATGAGCTAAGATTATTTTATTGGCAGCTAACAGTACTGATTTAGTTATTGCTATCTGCTGTCACTGGAAGAACAAAATGAAGCTTAGATAAATTCACAAGTGTAGGTGATATATTCACATGTTCATTTTTTAAAAATCTAAATATCAGCTTCATTTTGAACCTGTATTTTCTATATTAAATAATTTTATTAAGCACATACAGTAGTAGTAATAGTAGATAAAGCTTTATTTGTCCCCGCGAGAATTTTGGCTTTTCACAGAAGCTCTTTAAATAAATAAATAATAAATACGTAGATAAATAGTAAATAAATAAGTATACAAACACATTGGTCTGAACACACACCAGAATTACTATAAAGCAATACAATTAAAAAGGATAAAAGATCTGACTTGGCTGTCACAGTCACTGTGAGGCCCAGTAGAGTTTTTTTGACACACTTCTGCTGAATAATTTGTTGACTAAAAGAGCGGCAGAGAGAGGATGTGCAGCTTTGTTCATAATGGCATCCTATATCTGACGTTGCCCTATTAATTAGATTGTTGATTTGGTGGACCTCTCTTGAAGTGATGCTACCAGCCCAGCACACCACAGCATTGAAAATCACACTGGCTATCACAGAGTTATAGTAGATGTGAAGGATGTCACTTCCCACATTAAAGGAATGCAGTTTCCTAAGGAGAGTGAGCATCCTCTGCCCTTCCTTATATAGTTCATCTGTGTTCCAAGACCAGTCCTATCTGTCATTAATATGGACTCCCAAGTACTTTTACGAGTGGACCACCACTACATCCACTCCTTGAATGGTGACCAGACATAGAGGCTCTTTGTTGTTATGAAAGTCAGTAACGTTTTTCTTGGTTTTGCTGATGTTAAGATGCAGACAATTTTTCTTTCCACCAAGAAGCAAAGTTCTCCACCTGACTTCTATACTCAGTCTCATCACCTTTATCAATACACCCATAAGAGCAGAATATAAGAATTTCTGCATGTGATATAACCCGGTGTTATATATGTAGTCAGAGGTATATTGAGTAAAGAGAAAAGGAGACAAGACTGTTCCTTTTAGTGCTCCAGTGTTGCTCACATTCATATCAGAAACGCAGTCCTTGTGTCTCACAAATTGCGCATGCCCTATGCATGCATAATGAGCTAAGTGGTGATAAAAAACAAACCTTGAAGGAACCTGACACCCCCCACCAAACACAGGAAACTCTATGAAATAATAATAACAACGAAAGATTTATTACTATTTACAAGATGTTTCTATCTTTTGGATAGAAGAAAAAGTGCAAAGCAATAACACAGAAAATTTGAAGAGCCTTCAGCGTGACTTGAAAAAACAGAACGAGTCAGCTTCTTCAATCATGACACCCCAAATTTGAATTTTCTGCATTTTAAAACATCTATGTATTTTTGCTGACTATTGACTAAAATGTTGGCATTTCTGCTTTGTTTTGATGGAATATATGATTGCATATCTCTGACTGCGTTCTTTCTTCTTTGATCTCGCACAGACACAGTAGTGCAGTGGATGGCACTGCTGCCGCACAGCTCAGGTCACCTTTTTGGCCTAAATAATTTGGTCCAGTATAGTTGGCAGATGTTTCCCTAGCCCTCAGAGACACTTTAAAGAAGATTGCACCATTATAATACAGTCAAATCTAGTTCAATTAGTCCTTCCCCTATGACTTAAATGCAGTTTTCTGAGTTTGGCGATATTTGCAAACACGTGATTTTTCCAAAATTGAGGCAAAGCAAACACAGTTGAGTTTGCAGTGATACTTTTGGCTATATTAAGTAACAAAACATAACAGCACACTGATACCCTGGACCATTATTATTATTATTACTAATTAGGCTTTCATTTATAAAAGAAACAAATCAATTGGCATGGTCATTGTCCAAAATCTATGGGTTTCCCTATGGATTGCAGCAACCCTACCAGCTACTAGTTTTTCAAAATTTACGCTCATCAAGACATACTTGAGGTCATCCATGACAATACAACATACTGTATAAGCAGCTTGGGCATCATCAGCATCAACTTAGACATTGTGCAAAAGTTGTTGTGTGATGACCTAATAGATGACTTTGTCTTCAGAAAATACAGACATGTGCTGTGGAGATAAGCAACAAACAGACTGAAAAAAACCCCTAATCATTCACTTTCAATTTTTAATTACTTAAAAAAAGCACTTGCATTTAATATTAAATGTTATAATTAAGTTTGTTTGTTTATTATTTTCTTATATTTTTATTGTTCAAATTAAACCTGTTATAAGAAATTATAATGTAGTGGATTCAGGGAGAAGCGGGGTGGGGTGCTCCCACAAAAACTCTGCTTAAGGCCCCAGTTTGGCTATGGGCAGCACTGGTTCTACCTGTTCTGCTTTGCATAAGGTTAACTTTTCTTATTTTATACCAACTTTTTTTACACATTTGAAGCCAACACTTTATTTCCTTTTGTAAATATTTGGCTTTGAACAGAATGGAATTAGACTGAGTAGAATCCATACTAACCATACCTAAAAATAAAGGACAAGGCTCCAATCTATATATTAAGTAAAATTATTTTATGTTAATAAGACATCACTTTATTTCTGCTAAAATATTTTATTCTGTTGTTGCTTGGCACAAGGAAATTGGCTTTAAGTATGTGTAGTGTTTGCCATATTCAAATTATGTCTTTATTAGTTTTTATTACATTAGTCTGTTTTTTCCCATCCACATCCCAAAGTTACAGTATGTTTGTTAGATCAACTGATGATTCTTCAGTTTAAATGAGAGTGTTGTGTACATGAGAGTTGCCTGTGATGGACTGCAGCAAATTCCAGGTTTCACTAGCCTCACATCTGTAGGGACAGGTTTCTGCCACACCAACTCAACTTTATTATGAAGTTTCAGTAATAAACTTCTACGCCGATATTTCTTGAAGTCTGTCATAGGCATAATGTGTCATAATCTTACTGAGGCAAAAAAAGTAAAATTATACTGTGTAAGTAAAGAGCAGCATAGTGGTGCAGTTTTAGCACTGCTGCCTAACAGTAAGGAGACCAGGGTTCACATCCCATGTCCTCCCTGCGTGAGCTTGCATGACTAACTGTAAAAGTAATGCTTCAGATTTTAAAGAATATAAGCAAGATAAAGTTAATTCTTTTAATTTTTAAAATTGTTCATATACAGTGGTTGGTGTAATATTTAGCGCAAAATAAAACATTGGAATAATTATAACAGATTCAAAGGAACATAATTCAATATTAAAAATAACTGGGAATAAAGATATCAAATTAGCATTAAAACTGAAATCTAAAATAACTCACTGCCTTTACCTCAAATCTAAAATTGTCTCCTAAAATGCAGAAGCATTGTACCTCTGGATCAATCAAATTTTTTAAGATGGAATGTTAAAGGCCTCAATCATGATTGATGAAAAAAGTACTCTGCCAACTCACAGGTTGAAAATCCAAGATAGAATTCTTACAGGGAATTCACCTAACAAGTAAGAACCAATTTTAACTGAAAACAGACTGCGACAGCCAAATCTTTGATAATAAGAAAACTAGAGGTGTGGGAATTTTAATCCATAAAGCAATGCCAACTATAGCAACAAATGTTGTATGCAATCCTGAACAACAACAACATTTATTTATATAGCACATTTTCATACAAATGATGTATCTCAAAGTGCTTTACATGATGAAGAAAGAGAAAAAAGACAAAATAAATAAGAAAATAGAATTAGGGAACACTAATTAACATGGAACTACAGATTGGGATATCCTGCAGGGATCACATAGTGAGAACAGTGAGGAGGTTGTTGACTGCACTACTGACTACATCAACTTCTGTATGGACACTGTAGTTCCAGTAAGAACTGTACGCTGCTATGCTAACAACAAGCCATGGATTACAAGTGACATCAAGGGCCTTTTGAACCAGAAAAAAAGGGCCTTTAAAGACGGTGATCAGCATGAGCTCAAGCGCGTGCAGAAGGAACTCCGAGTCCAGCTCAGGGCGGCGAAGGAGCAGTACAGGAGAAAGCTGGAGCAGAAGTTTCAGAACAACAGCATGAAGGAAGTGTGGGATGGGATGAAGATCATCACTGGCTGCAGCTCGAAGCGGGGTACCACCATCGAGAGAGACGTGAAGAGAGCAAACCAAATGAACATCTTCTTTAACAGGTTTGACCACCCTAACCCACTCTCACCTCGGAGTACTGCACTCTCTACACATCCTTCTGCTGATACCAACATAGGAGAGACATCCCCACCCACAATTACAGCAGCGCAAGTGAGCAGAGAGCTGAGGAAACTTCGTGCCAGCAAAGCAGCAGGTCCAGATTGAGTATCGCCACGACTGCTGAAGGTCTGTGCATCGGAGCTGGGGGGTCCTCTACAGCGCATTTTCAACCTGAGCCTGGAACAGGGGAAAGTCCCGAGGCTTTGGAAAACATCCTGCATCACCCCAGTCCCAAAGGTATCACGTCCTGGTGAGCTGAATGACTTCCGGCCTGTCGCTCTAACATCACACGTGATGAAGACCATGGAGCAGCTGCTGCTTCACCACCTGAGGCCACAGGTCCAACACGCCCTTGACCCTCTGCAGTTCACATACCAGGAGAAGGTGGGAGCGGAAGATGCCATCATCTATATGCTACATCAATCCCTCTCCCACTTGGACAGAGGCAGTGGCGCTGTAAGAATTATGTTTCTAGACTTCTCTAGCACCTTCAACACCATCCAACCTCTGCTCCTTAGGGACAAGCTGACAGAGATGGGAGTAGATTCATACCTGGTGGCATGGATCGTGGACTATCTTACAAACAGACCTCAGTATGTGCGTCTCGGGAATTGCAGATCTGACATTGTGGTCAGCAACACAGGAGCGCCGCAGTGGACTGTACTTTCTCCGGTCCTGTTCAGCCTATATACATCGGACTTCCAATATAACTCGGAGTCCTGCCACGTGCAAAAGTTTGCTGACGACACTGCTATCGTGGGCTGCATCAGGAGTGGGCAGGAGGAGGAGTATAGAAACCTCATCAAGGACTTTGTTAATTGGTGCGACTTAAACCACCTACAACTGAACACCAGCAAAACCAAGGAACTGGTGGTGGATTTTAGGAGACCTAGGCCCCTCATGGACCCCGTGATCATCAGAGGTGACTGTGTGCAGAGGGTGCAGACCTATAAATACCTGGGAGTGCAGCTGGACGATAAATTGGACTGGACTGCCAATACTGATTCTCTGTGCAAGAAAGGACAGAGCCGCCTGTACTTCCTTAGAAGACTGGCATCCTTCAACATCTGCAGTAAGATGCTGCAGATGTTCTATCAGACAGTTGTGGCGAGCACCCTCTTCTACGCAGTGGTGTGCTGGGGAGGCAGCATTAAGAAGAAGGATGCCTCATGCCTGGACAAACTGGTGAGGAAGGCAGGCTCTATTGTTGGCATAGAGCTGGACGGTTTGACATCCGTAGCAGAGCAACGGGCACTCAGCAGGCTCCTATCAATTATGGAGAATCCACTACATCCATTAAACAGTGTCATCTCCAGACAGAGGAGCAGTTTCAGCGACAGACTGCTGTCACTGTCCTGCTCCACTGACAAACTGAGAAGATCATTCCTCCCCCAAACTATGCGACTCTTCAATTCCACCAGAGGGGGTAAACGTTGAACATTATTCAAGTTATTGTCTGTTTTTTACCTGCATTTTTTATTACTCTTTAATTTAATATTTTTTTGCTGCTGGAGTATGTGAATTTCCCCCTGGGATTAATAAAGTATCTATCTATCTATCTATCTATCTATCTATCTATCTATCTATCTATCTATCTATCTATCTATCTATCTATCTATCTATCTATCTATCTATCTATCTATCTATCTATCTATCTATCTATCTATCTATCTATCTAACTATCTATCTATCTAGAATAAAAGTAAGGTCCGATAGCCAGGGAGGATAGAAAAAATAAAAAAAAACTCCAGACGGCTGGAGAAAAAAAAAATCTGCAGGGGTTCCAAGGCCACGAGACCACCCAGCCCCCTCTAGGCATTCTAGAAGTTATAGTTGCTGTAGCTGGGCCCCTATCCAAGTCTGGATTCAAAAATAATTTTCTGCTAATGTTTGGAACCAATGAAAATACATTTTGCATAAAGTCACTATTGTTGAACATTAGGTGCATATGTTTACCCAAATTACTCTGGATTTGAAATAATTCCAGAACACCATGGCAAAGTGCCCTTTGGCAATCTGTGCCACCACCACCCGATCAAAGCACCATGATGTCCCTACATTGATGGATTAAAGGCCAGAAGTTCACACGACCGTCATCATCAAGTTCTTCCATGTGAACCCTGAATACATTGAGGACTGACTGAGGTCATTTATGTTAAAACTGCAAAGATAGTTACACACTTTATTACAGATCACAATCTAACAGACAAAGAACAGTTCTCGGGAACTGCAGGTCTGACATTGTGGTCAGCAACACAGCAACACAGGAGCGCCGCAGGGGACTGTACTTTCTCCAGTCCTGTTCAGCCTATATACATCTGATTTATTTTTAATGTGAATTTCCCCTTGGGATTAATAAAGTATCTATCTATCTATCTATCTATCTATCTATCTATCTATCTATCTATCTATCTATCTATCTATCTATCTATCTATCTATCTATCTATCTATCTATCTATCTATATACATTTTTATATCCATATTCACAAAATTATCTTTTCTTCTTGCCAGTACATCACAGTTATTCAACAAATCAATTATTTCTTTATTGATAATATCCTGCTCATTCTCAAATGTTATAAGTTCGATGCTACTATCACCTCTGACCACATTGCACTTACTTTGGAGTTTACATCATCATGCCCTAGATATTCATTTCGCAACTGGCGCCTTAACCTTCTGTCATTGACAACTTTAACATAATACTATAAATCTTTATAGTACTCTCAGTGTAAAGAAGATGTTACACAAACTAAGAAGATGTTTGATAAAATACAAATTCCTCAACTTGATACTTTTAGTGTTGAAGAATTTCACAAATCTCACCCTTTCACAATTATAGGATCCCATAAGCCCAGATGCTACAGTGTGGAATTTTATAAAATATTTTCAACTATGGTAGCTCCATTATTATTAACAATGTTCATAAAAGCTACAGAAAATGAAAATATGCCCCCAAAGAATCTACCAAGTACTAGTTACATTTTTTTCAAAGAAAAATAAAGACTTGCTACAATTAGCATCTTACAGACCGGTTTCACTCTTGAATAATAATGATAAGATACTACCAAAAGTCTTAGCTGGAAGGATTGAGAAAGTGCTTTCCTTAGTAATATCACTAGGCCAAACAAGATTTACAAAAAGCAGACACTCAGCCTCAAACCTTCAACATCTGTTTAATGTAGTAGACTAACTCACAAAATCTGACTTACCAGAAGTCTTGATATCTTCGAATTCATAAAAAAGTCTTTGTAAGAGTTGAATGGAACTATCTGTTTACTGCATTGCACAAATTTGAGTTTAGGCCCCATTATATCCATCCATCTATTTTCCAACCCGCTGAATCCGAACACAGGGTCACAGAGGTCTGCTGGAGCCAATCCCAGCCAACACAGGGCACAAGGCAGGAACCAAACCCGGGCAGGGTGCTAACCCAATGCAGGACACACACAAACATTCCCACACACCAAGCACACACTAGGGCCAATTTAGAATCGCCAATCCACCTAACCTGCATGTCTTTGGACTGTGGGAGGAAACCGGAGCGCCCGGAAGAAACCCACGCAGACACGGGGAGAACATGCAAACTCCACGCAGGGAGGACCCGGGAAGCGAACCCGGGTCTGCTAACTACTGCACCACCGTGCTGCCCCAAAACATATCCTCAGAGATTAAACTTCTGTATATTAGTCCAGAAGCCTCAGTCAATAACGTGAACTCAAATTAATTCAAATTATAATGTAGTACTTAATAAAGGTGCCCACTATTTCCAATGCTTTTCGCAACAGCCTTTGAGCCCTTGGCTATTCAACTCCAGAAGAGACAAATAATAAAGTGGATTATTTGAGAAGGACTCGAACAGACAATATCACTATACACTGTTAATTATTTAAACCTTACTTAGGAGAATTTAATTAAAAACTTAAAAAAGAAATATTTATTTGTAAGACTGATATGTGTTATTACTTCCCTATAATAAAGTTACTTCTGGATGGGAAGCCTGTATTAAATTTTAATTTTGTGATATCTAATGTAAATGTGAGCTGTTATGAAGGATTATGGTGGCAAATGACCATCAAGATAACCTAAATGTGAGAATTCATTTTTAAAAATCTTTATTTTTGCTCCTAAATATGAACTGCACGATTTATTTATTGTGATGCTGTTGGTTTAAGAATCTAGCATCCTGGGTTAGAATCCTATGTCCAGTCATTGTCCATGGGGAGTTTACATGGTTTCCTCACAACAAGTTTTTGAAAGATGGCACATAACACTTAAGAAATGCAGTTGTTAAAATCTTCCTAGTCTTCCATTGCTGGAGCCATCACTCTGAATCAGTGTGAGATTAATTAGAAAAGTGTTTCATACTTTTCATACTGATTCTAAGTCTTATATTAGTGATTAGTGCAACCACCTTTAATCAACTTTTATGACAATTACAACAGTGACCAAATTCTAAACCGTTATTTTAGAGAAATTAAGGATGTTCTGTTACTTAGGTGACATTTTAAATGTATACGGAGATGCAGGTGTAGAAAGATGGCAAAGGTGAAACATGCATGGATAAAATTCTGGGAGTTGTCCCCAATTCTGATATCTAAAGAAGCCTCTCTGGCTTTGAATAGAACCCTTTATGAAAGCTATATCAATATGCTGATTAATGAAATATGGCAAATGAAGCTGGAACATCAAGAAACACTGGAGATGAAGAAATGAATAAAACATGAAGAAAAGCAGAGATGAGTGTCACTGAGTCAGAGGAAGATGAATGCTAAGTTAAGAGAAATGCTTGGTATGGAGGGAATAGGTGTTTTTATAAGGAACAACAGACTAAGGTGGTTTAGGCAGATGGAGTGAGAAAGGCAGAGAATGACTAGGTAAAGAGGTAAGCCATGATGGATGAGTAGGTGAGGCCAAGGGAAAGACATAGTTAAAGTGATGTTAGAAGATATGGGAAGAATGGATCTCTCCCCAAAAGATGCTCTGGAGAACAGATTCTGGAGAAAAAAGATTAATTTAGCTAGCCACTGATCCAAGTAAACTCAACATACATTAGTTTTACTGGTGGAAATACCATAAAAGATAAATAATGAAAATTTTGAAGACCAGTTGATTTTTTGAAAACCTGGGTGATATTAGAGAAAACATTTATCAAGATATCGTCACCATGACACTAGTGCAGTCCAGGTGTGTTGGCTAACTGCTACACATTGGAAAAGGATGTCATACTGACAAAATATATACTGTATAAATATTAAAAAAATCATCAGTTACTTCTTAGGTACAGTAATTGTCAATTATTATATTTCATTAAACTAAATATTTTTACAACATAAAACTATGATTCACTTAAACTTAGATGGCACAATCTGGAAGCATTTTTCAAATCTCAGTTTAAATACTTCATATAATTTTAGGCAGACTTGTATTTCCAGCACATCCCACAAATTCTCAATCATATTGAGATCTGGAGAACACACCTTGCCATTTAACTCAAACCATTCCTGAACAATTTTTCAATGTGGCAGGGTGCATTATCTAGCTGAAAGAGG
Organism: Erpetoichthys calabaricus; assembly: GCF_900747795.2. Classification (NCBI taxonomy): domain Eukaryota; kingdom Metazoa; phylum Chordata; class Cladistia; order Polypteriformes; family Polypteridae; genus Erpetoichthys; species Erpetoichthys calabaricus. The sequence goes on along the minus strand of NC_041396.2, from coordinate 73,128,085 downwards.
CCATAGCTATCAGGGAATATGTGGTCTGTAACAATCTTTAGGTGGGTGGTATGTGTCAAAGTAACATCCACATGAATGTCATGACCCAAGTTTTCCTGGCAGAACATTGCCCAGAACATCACACTGTCTCAGCCAACTTGCCTTCTTTCCATAATTCATCCTGCTGCCATTTCTTCCCTAGGAAAATGATGCACATACACCCAGCCGTCCACATGATCTAAAAGCAAATGTAATTCGTCAAACAAGGCCACCTTTTTCCGTTGCTCAGTGGCCACTGTAGGTGCTTTCGGCTGTGGACTGGGGTCAGCATGGGCACTCTGACCAGTCTGCAGCTACACAGCTCCATACATAGCAAGCTGTAATGCACTATGTGTTCTAACACCTTCTGACGTCTTCCTCTCATGACCAGCATTACATTCTTTAGCAATTTATGCTACAGTAGATCTTCAGTGGGATTGGACAAGATGGGCTAGTCTTCGCTCCCTATACACTTCAATATGTGCTTTAGGCACCCATGACCCTGTCACCAGTTCACTGGTTGTCTTTTGTTGGACCACTTTTGGTAGATACTAAGTAGTGCATACTGGGAACATCCCACAAGACCTGCCGTTTTGGACATACTTTGACTTAGTTGTCTAGTTATCACAATTTGACCCATGTTAGAGTTGCTCATATCCTTATGTTTGTCCAGTTTTTCTGTTTCCATATCACCTTCAAGAACTGACTTCCCTTGCTGTGTAATATAACCCAACTTTGACAGGTGTCATTGCAATGAGATCATCAATATTATTCTCTTTACCGGTCAATGGTTTTAATTTTGTAGCTAATTGGTATATGTCTAGCCTACAAGAGTTCAGTATAATTATGGATCCAAGCCAACAATCATTTTTAGAGAGCAGGAACTGTGCTTTGTTAGATACAGAATGTGAATACTAGTACAATATAACATTTTTTTCAAATATATATCAGTGCTGGGCTGAAATAATTGTAGCTTACTATAACACTAAGCACACCCACACTTACCTTAACCTTATTCACACCTGATTACTTATCATTACATTTTTAACTTTTATAATCTGCAAATATTTTACAAATATAATAATAATAATAATACTAATAATAATACATTTTATTTATACAAGGTGCCTTTCAGGACACCGAACAAACAATAAATAAATAAATAAATAAATAACTAAATAAAAGACACAATTATAAAAAACTTAAAACTTCAGGAAATCTAGAAATTGAAACCAAACAAAACCATTATAATCAGGAGGAAAAAGAAAAAGCCATTTTAAACATATGTGTTTTAAGTTTACATTTGAAGGATGAATATGATTTGATATTTCGGAGATCCGCAGGCAATGAATTCCAGAGCTTGGGAGCAGAACGGCTGAAAGCTCTGCTCCCCATGGTGGTTAGACGGGCGGGAGGGACAGTCAGATGGGTGGAGGAAGAGGATCTAAGGTTACGGGATGGAATGGCAACATGAAGAAGGTCAGACATATATGGAGGGGCGAGGTTATGGATGGACTTAAATGTTAATAGTAGAATCTTAAAATCAATACGAAACTTGATCGGGAGCCAATGAAGCTGCTGCAAGACCGGAGTAATATGGTGAATAGATGGGATTTGAGTGATGATACGTGCTGCAGAATTCTGGACTAACTGAAGCTTATGAAGAGATTTATTAGGGAGACCAAAGAGGAGTGAATTGCAGTAGTCCAGCCGAGAAGTGACAAGACTATGAACAAGAATGGCAGTAGTATGAGGAGTGAGGGAGGGGCGAATGCGATTAATATTACGTAGGTGGAAGTAAGCAGACTGGGTGATGTTATTAATGTGACACTGGAAAGATAGAGTACTGTCGAGGATGACACCCAGACTCTTGACCTGAGATGATGGGGAAACAACAGAGTTATCAATAATAAGAGAAAGATTATTGGTTTTGGATAATGATGATTTTGAACCAATGAGGAGAACTTCACAGTTTTGTCACTGTTTAATTTAAGAAAATTCGAAGAAAACCAGGATTTAATTTCAGCAATGCAGCAAAAATATGAAAAATAACAAGACACCAAAACCCCTTCAGAAATATAAACTGACTGAGAAATCATGAGCTGTAACCATTCTCTTCAATAGTTTTGTACTAATATCATTGATAAGAAAAAAAATGGTGTGCTTGGGAGCTCATCAGTACTGTAAATTCTGAAGTATGCCATCCTACTCAGGGTTTATATTAACAAGAGTAATGTGCCAAATTTGCACTATATTGAAATAAACTTTGGCAATGAACTATTCTGCAGTGAGCTTTCTTTATCTAACACTGCCGTGCTTAACAGCTCATCAATGGTAAAGCATTTAATTACGTGATTCATTACAGACTGCAATCTGAATATGTCATTCAAAAATACAAAGAAAAAAACTGAGGAGTTTGCATCTAACATGTAACTGAAAAATAGTACAGTACTTAAAATCAATACTAAAATAAAAATTTAAACAATATTATATTTATACTGTTGAATTACTGAATTATGAAATATATAATTTTGGATTTTTTAATGTAAACATACTCTTTAAAGCTGTTTTATAAAAACATGATTTTCAAATATGTTCTGTCAGATGATCACTCTTTTAGGTTTCAAACAATTGCTATTGTGATATTTATATTTGCATCAGTAGCTAGTAAAAAAATGACCAAACAATAATGTTTATTTTTTAATGTCACAAACACCTGCTACTTTAATTGTCCTAATCTGTCCCTTTTTTAATTTGCCCCAACTTCAAGGCTTCGTATGTGAAATCCTACCTGTCAGTTTTACATTAATCCTTTATTCAGGAACTCCTATAAAAACAATGTTTGTTGTGCTGTTTTCAAAACATCATATATGATCTGTCAGACTTTATTACTGCTTACCCTGTATAAAAATCCAGAATAAGCTAACTAATTAGAATGTTGCTACCTATACTCAATTAATTGAGAGACTGCATTACATTCCTCAATGTATCATTCAACACTATGATATGCTCCATTTTCTTTCATTACATTCATCATATTAGGGGTTATACTCATGATCATTAGCTTGCCTTCAAAAAGCAAAAGACTGATACAAATTTAGCATTTGTAGATTCAAAGTTTGCTTGCTATAACTGAGTGTCTCTGTGATGCTTTTCTGTTAACACAGTACATGTTGTATTTAAAGCATCAAAACACTAAATACATTTTACTTTGGTGTTAACAAATGGAGTAGCTCATTTCATTGCTGGTGTAAATAAGCAAAATAGCTGCTTCATGTGAAACTTGGGTTGATTTTTATTTGCTACAGCTTTTGTTAGCACTGCAGCCGTGCAGTTTTCTCCTACATTCTACAGTCCTATCTGCATGATTCTGGAGGCACATGAAGTTCTCCCCTATGACCCTGACACCGCTTAAAAATAGATGGATGCTCAAACAGATATCTGTAATGAATTTAAAGCCTCTGTTTCTTTATCAGGACTGTGTAGGATGTGGTATTAAAAAGCAATTAATCTCACCATCTACAAGTTAAACAATTACAACTCATATCTAATCTGTGACAACTTTCACTCTCAAAGAATGCACATATCCATTTTTGAGCTAATCCCATAATGGGTATTTTGCCCTGTTTTTTGAAAAAAAAATTCTTGAACATAAAGCAATTCCAGACTTGACGTCTGGTGTTTTTCTTTTTGAAATGTGTTCATGTGGTGCCAAAGTACTGTGAGGCATTTTCATATGTAGTTTTTACTCACACTTTTATCAGATAGTATTGTGCCTTCCAAAATAATATATCTGCTTGCAGTCACTCATCTGTGCAGTACCGGCTTTCACTTGATACAATTAAACTGTATAAGAACTAGAACTTTCTCTGTATTTTGTGATCGACTTGGTATGGAAGTATTGGCTCTAGAGACAGCTATAGTCCAGAAACAAAGCGAAAAGTTGAACCGCTTTTTCTTTTTTTTTAATACCCATCACTATCAATACAAAACATTTTAAGTACAGAATCTCGAAACTAGGATACTCTGTGCAGCACCCTAGGATTTTACTCAGTGTATGGACCATTGTAACTATGCACAAAATGGCTACACACATAACAGATAAACCTCACAAAATGGTGGCATGCTACTATAACCATTGTATAATTAAAAGTAATTCACAGGCATAAATACATAAATTACACACAACAAAATAGGAAAATAAATCCTTTGTGTCAAAAAACTCATGATGGGTATATTCAGATATTACAGCTGTAGGGGAAGTACAGTTAGTGTGATAACAGTTCAGTCAGAAACTTAAAGTAATGGTGGTAGTTCAGCTTTCACAACTTTAAGTTTATGAGATTAATGTAAGAAGGTGCAAAGTGTCACAAAACATAAATTATCACAAAAATTATATGTCATTCTACTGAAACTTAAATAATGTTAAACATCTTAAGTCCTACTATGATCATAAGGCAAGCACATTTTAAAGTTTAAAGATTATAGTTTAAAGATGCTAAAAATTAACCATTGATCAATTAACTTTGTCAATAGTTTAAACTGATTAATCTTATCAATTATAAAATTAATTTAAATTTGTGCCGTGAAGTTTAATTTCCTTGCTGTATGGTTATGCCTTAAACCAGTCTAATCCTTTTCTTAATCGGTGACCAGTTTTTGCTGTTAATTAACTCCTTTTTCTTTCATTGTAATTGACTTGTTTTTTTAGGATCTGTTTCTCTGAATTCCTCTTTGTTCCACTGAAATGCTTAATTTCTTTCCTTGAATGGCAAAAAAACAGAAATGAAAGTGAGTGAGTCAACAGAAGACCAACTAAGTCAAGGCCTCAAACTCCAACCAATTTCACTCCAACCAGTTAATTAGGCACTGATTCTTGTTGTTATTTAAACCCGTTCTTTAATTCCATGTCTTGTTGCTGCTCTCATTGTGCAATAGCATACATTTCCAAAATTGTTGATTTTCTCTTTTCTATGAGGACTGTTAAAATGTTTTGGGGACCTGAGCAGATCAACATTCCTGAGACCTTCATCTTTCTTTATTTTCCGATATTGTATGATGGACACAGTTTCCTGGTCATGGTTTGGCTCATTTTGTATCTCATTTTTGTTTGGCTGCTAATTAAGGAAAAATAAACAATTAAGGGGTCCGAGTCTTCAAAAACATGTCAATTAAAATTAATTCAAAAGAAGTTAATTAGCACAAAAACAGGCCACTAATTAAAAAAGGGTTATAATGAAAACTTGCAGCCACTGTGATCCTCCAGTACCAGATTTAGGGACCCCTGCCTTAAACTGGCATGCTGCTCCTTTAACATACACAGTAGGGCAGTATTTAAGTTAGACGTTAATTTTTTACATCTGGAAGTACAATAAATGCCTTTAGCCTAAATGATGGGTGCTAAATATAATTTGGGAGGATTTTGAACAATATGGTAATGAACTGTTCTGCAAAATATGCAACACTGCAATGAAACACAAAAACAGCATGTCTTAAATGACTTACGCAATTCAAAACTAGTCATATTACTCATGAATTTGGACTGCAGTTTCCTACCATATAAGCACTACAATGGAAAACTGTGCTGTCTAGTGGTCCAAAGAAATCACACAAATACCACTTCTTGCTGACTTCATTATCATTTTCTTGTATTCAAAAGGTGTTCAAATAAACTATCAACCAAGATGATCATATTTCTAATCTGCCCCATAGCAGATGAACACACCATAAGCTAAAGCTCACAACTGACTTTTGGATTGCATTATCAGTCAAGATTTATAACACCACATTTCACCACTACAAAGATCAAAAATGATATATAAAATCAGTGAGTGTACAACCCCAAAATTTCCAACCCAGACAAAAAACTGACAACCTTGCGGAGAAGTTACTTTACAGAACCCTGTGAACAGCTCAATATTTTGTTTATACTATAACTTTTAATCAATAACATATTTAAACTGTATCTCAACTCTGGCAAAGGGTTTCTCATACTTACTTAAAAATTGGACTTAAGACAGTTAACAGACTGTGCAAGTGACTGATTCCTGGGCACACAGGTATGCTTCTACTACTGTTCAAAAATGCATAATTCAATTTTCTGGGATAGTAAGAGGCAAAATAAGTTCTTACAAGCATAATGCATTAATAGATTTTTTTTTTTAACAGAAAATGTTTTCTTGCATTATTTTTTGTATTATAAAGCTAGGTGTCAATATTTATCAATTAAGTCATGAATTCATCAAAGGATATCTACTGACAGTTATAAAATGTAATCAAGATTTACATCTCTAATATAGATAAAATGTACAGTAAATGTGACAAACATTATGGCTAATAGGCTAAAGAAGAAGTCACTGTCTCTATCCTTACACCCTTGACTTATACTGAGTAGATTACTTAAATATACATCTTTTCATCCAAAGACAGATGTATTTCCATGTTTAGCATTTGCATAATTGGTTTATTTTAGTTTAATCCAGTGGTTCTTAACCTTGTTGGAGGTACTGAACCCTACCAGTTTGATATGCACATTCACCGAACCCTTCTTTATTGAAAAATAAAATATGATTTTTTTCAAATTCAAGACATAGGTATATGTTTTACTGGTTTACAAAATGAATCGTGTATTAACATCACTGAGTTCAAAGAACAAAACCAATATAATTCATGAATTCACAACAAATTACATACCTTTTCACAAGGACATAACCTTTTTTAATACTACCACACTGAAATGATTTTAATTTTTAAACTTATGTATTCCAATAATAAACTTATTGTATTATGCTATTTTTATCATTTTAACACACACCCATCACCTAATTTTCACCAGGCTACAATAATAATGAATATTTACTGCAAATCAGTGTGACTTCTGCTGTTGCCTTTGAGAGACCAGTTCAGAAATGAGTGGCTTCACCTTGGCAATTGCCACTCTCATGTCATTTTCACAACAAAGTCTGTTCCTTTTCTTCGTTTTTATGTCCAGCATCCTCGAAAAAGATTGCTCACAAAGATATTTTGTAACAAACGGTATTAAAATTTCCAGGGCTTTCCTAGCAATAGTAGGATAACTTACCATTTGTCGACACCAAAACGATGAGAACATTGTTGTTCTGAAGAGTTGCTGTTGAATCTGGCTCTGCTGAATTTCAATGATTTCGTCGAGGTATTCATCATTGACATCTGCTGTCTCAATGTCAAACGTAAACAGCTGTCTCACCCATGCTGGATATGACTCTCTTGTAGGGAAGTATCCGTCGAGAGACTTTGCAAGCTCATCTAAGTGCGTGGCAACTGCTTGCTTCAGTTCCGTAGGTACAGAAATATCTCCGATTCCAGACACATCTTCGATCTTACTTACACAGTCGTCCAGCAGGGGAAAGTTTGCGAAGTTATCATTCTTTGTTCGTTGTTTCCATAGCTGCAGCTTTTTTTGATAAGCCTTCAGGTTTTCTTCCGCTTCGATGATGTTGACTCCCCCACCCTGCCTCTGCTGATTGAGATGATTAAGAGCTGCGAATATATCGGCCATGTACACCAAAATGAGAATGAACCTAGAATTTTTAAAACAATCTGCATGACGATGTTGGGGCTCTTGTAAAAACTGAGTTAATTCCACATGCATAGCAAAAACATGATTCAGCACCCATCCCCTGGATAACCACCGAACGTTAGAATGGTACAGAAGTACCTTGAATTCAGAACCCATTTCTTTACACAGCTCACTGAAAATGTGGTGCCTTATCGCACAATTTCGCACATAGTTCACACATTCAACTACAATTTTTAATACTTCCGTCATTTCTGGAGGCAAGGTTTTTGTTGCCAGCGCATGCCTGTGCAGAATACAATGCGTAACAATGATGTGTGGTGTGTCAGCTTTCACTAGCGCACCAAAACCAGACTTTCTTCCCAACATGACTGGAGCTCCGTCCGTACAAACTGCAGAAACCATATCCCACAAAAGATTGTTGCCTCTGAAGAAGTCATCCACAAGTTTCTTCACATCAGCTGCCTTAGTTGTTGTTGTAAGAGGCTTACAAAATAAAAAATCTTCCTTTATCATGTCATCTTTCACATAGCGCACAAATACAGCAAGTTGACTTAGATAAGAAACGTCTGTGGTCTCGTCGAGTTGGAGGCTGAATTTTGTCGGGCTTGAAATTAGATCTGCAACTACTTGAGCTAAGATGTCTTTGCTCATATCCTCTATTGTATCGTTGATGGTGTCATTTGAAAGAGGAATTTGTGATAATTTAACTTCGGCTGCTTTTCCCAGCATCAGATTCGCCATCTTCAACACAGCTGGTTTTATGAGTGTTTCACCAATGGTGTGTGGTTTGCCCTGCTTTGCGATCAGGTAAGCAACTTCGTACGATGCTGTTAGGATCGGTTTGTTGATGGGTACAAAACCGAGAGCAGGCAGAGTGGCCTTTTCATCAAATCTGGCTCTCTTTATCTTGAATTCAGCAAGTGTTGTGTTCTTATATTCCCCATCTCCATGTAGGTTAAGGAAGTATTCTTTTAGTTTTGCCGGTACTAGACTAGAATTGCTTAACTTGGCATTACAAATCATACAGATAGGACACTGACTCCCATCATGTTCTGTTATATATGTGAATCCATGTTGTACATATTCGTCCAACCACTTTCTTTTTTTGTTCGACATAGTTAGTATGGATTAAAATATTAAGAAAGAAATCTCACGACATACTATCACGACAGTCACAAGTCGACTACTGAGTGCACCAAATTCCCTGCAGCACCGATTGGCCGAACAATGTAGCGTAATTACCTACAGCTAATGATAACCAAGCGGGGCGTGTCATACGAATCATATGAGTCGGGTGCATGTCTTGACCTCCCGGCGCCGAACCCCTGAGACTGACTCACTGAACCCCTAAGGTTCAATCGAACCCAGGTTAAGAACCACTGGTTTAATCAGAACAATGGATGCTGTAGATATTGGATGCAGATGATATATGGGTCTTACAATTAAGAACTACAGTATGCACTGTTTGGTTTACAATCCAAATATCTGGCCATTTTTGCCACTGTTTGAAAAGCACTGCCAACGAACAAAGGTTTTTGCCACCAAAATGTGGGAGTCTAAAAGCTAACTAAAGTCCCTATAGATATACCTTCAGCATTCATTATAAGCCGTGTCTCTGTTTCTCTCTTCTATTTGAACCTACATAAAGTTTTTTTTGTGCAAACTAAAGAGTGGCAGTTAATATCACATAGAGAATCTAATAACTGCTTATTAAGTTCACTTTTCACAATGTACATTCAAGTTCAGGACATAGACTTACATTCATACACAACATTTCAGACTATTGTTAAATAGTTTTTAAAATATTGTTAAATAGTAATTTTGCATTTTGATTATGAACAGTTTTACAGTTAACTTCAAGGACAGAATTATTGTTCATTGCATAAAAAATATCAACTAAACGCAATTAGAAAATGATCTAATAGCACAGTCAGCTTGGCCATAAACCTGATATTTGAAGTCAAAAGAGGACAGAGAATAAGACAATGCTCTCTTTGATGCAATTAGTCATTTTGGGAGATAAAGCCAGTATAAATCAAAGGATCTTTGAAAGACAGTACAAACTGCATTAGAAAGGAACATGTAATTTTGAAAATTAGCACCAACAAATAAAGAGTGCTTCAATGAAAGGTATACTGCATTGCAAAGCCAGAAGAAACATACTGTAAAAGAAGAGTGGTTAAGACATACAGTTAGGTCCATAAATATTTGGACAGAGACAACTTTTTTCTAATTTTGGTTCTGTACATTACCACAATGAATTTTAAATGAAACAACTCAGATGCAGTTGAAGTGCAGACTTTCAGCTTTAATTCAGTGGGGTGAACAAAACGATTGCATAAAAATGTGAGGCAACTAAAGCATTTTTTTAACACAATCCCTTCGTTTCAGGGGCTCAAAAGTAATTGGACAATTGATTCAAAGGCTATTTCATGGGCAGGTGTGGGCAAGTCCGTCGTTATATCATTATCAATTAAGCAGATAAAAGGCCTGGAGTTGATTTGAGGTGTGGTGCTTGCATGTGGAAGATTTTCCTGTGAACAGACAACATGCGGTCAAAGGAGCTCTCCATGCAGATGAACGAACCCATCCTTAAGCTGCAAAAACAGAAAAAACCCATCCGAGAAATTGCTACAATATTACGAGTGGCAAAATCCACAGTTTGGTACATCCTGAGAAAGAAAGCAAGCACTGATAAACTCAGCAACGCAAAAAGACCTGGATGTCCACGGAAGACAACAGTGGTGGATGATCACAGAATCATTTCCATGGTGAAGAGAACCCCCTTCACAACAGCCAACCAAATGAACAACACTCTCCAGGGGGTAGGTGTATCGATATCCAAGTCTACCATAAAGAAAAGATGGCATGAAAGTAAATACAGAGGGTGCACTGCAAGGTGCAAGCCACTCATAAGCCTCAAGAATACAAAGGCTAGATTGGACTTTGCTAAAGAACATCTAAAAAAGCCAGCACAGTTCTGGGAAAACATTCTTTGGACAGATGAAACCAAGATCAACCTCTACCAGAATGATGGCAAGATAAAAGTATGGAGAGGGAGTGGAACAGCTCATTATCTAAAGCATACCACATCATCTGTAAAACATGGTGGAGGCAGTGTGATGGCTTGGGCGTACATGGCTGCCAGTGGCACTGGGACACTAATGTTTATTGATGATGTGACACAGGACAGAAGCAGCTGAATGAATTCTGAGGTGTTCAGAGACATACTGTCTGCTCAAATCCAGCTAAATGCAGTCAAATTGATTGGGCGACGTTTCATTATACAGATGGACAGTGACCCAAAGCATACAGCCAAAGCAACCCAGGAGTTTATTAAAGCAAAGAAGTGGAAAATTCTTGAATGGCAAAGTCAGTCACTTGATCTTAACCCAATTGAGCATGCATTTCACTTGTTGAAGACTAAACTTCAGACAGAAAGGCCCACAAACAAACAGCAACTGAAAGCCGCTGCAGTAAAGGCCTGGCAGAGCATTAAAAAGGAGGAAACCCAGCATCTGGTGATGTCCATGAGTTCAAGACTTCAGGCTGACATTGCCAGCAAAGGGTTTTCAACCAAGTATTAGAAATGAATATTTTATTTCCAGTTATTTAATTTGTCCAATTAATTTTGAGCCCCTAAAATGAAGGGATTGTGTTAAAAAATGCTTTATTTGCCTCAACTGCGTCTGAGTTGTTTCATTTAAAATTCATTGTGGTAATGTACAGAACCAAAATTAGAAAAAAGTTGTCTCTGTCCAAATATTTATGGACCTAACTGTAATAGTACCAAAAATTTTAGGTTTGACTCTTGTAGTCCAGTAGTAGGACAGAATTACTTCCACAGGTTCAAGGCTGCCTGGGATAGGGGGAGCTCTGTTGCCTGGGAAGGGGAGAGAGAGAGAGAGAGAGAGAGAGAGAGAGAGAGAGAGAGAGAGAGAGAGAGAGAGAGAGAGAGAGAGAGAGAGAGAGAGAGAGAGAGAGAGAGAGAGAGAGAGAGAGAGAGAGAAGGCAGTTGGGCTGTCACCTTCCATGTCTGTTACTTGTGAAGTTTAGTTCAGGTTTAAGGGTGCTGATACACCATGAGCTGTTGGGCTGCACTATATCCTGGGGCTCCAGCAACCCCAGTCCATGACAACGTAAGCAATTTCAGTTAATCTGGTAATATTGAGATATATTTTGAAAACATATTTGTAAATATTACAGAGTTATTAATTTAGATTTTGTTGTGGTAAATGGAAAATACAAATAAAAAAAGGCCATTTTTGATTCAACACCAAGAAAAATTAAGCTATCTAAGCAAAGGTATAGGATATTTTGAATTCAACACAACTTCTTAGATAAGTGTACTTTAAGAAACGTACAACAAGAAAAGGGTTATGATTAATTTAACCTATGTCATCCAAATTAAGTATAAGAACACACACAGAACACCTTATTAGCAAAAAGTACTACTGATATGTTTAATAGCCACAATAACATATGTACTTAGGTATTTTCTATAATAGTACTTATCTGAGCATAAATCTAACGTATTTAACTTTTTGGCTTCATATACCATTTTGATCAGTTTAGCAGTTACCTTTTGGATTGTATGGCTTCTTCATGTGGCTGTCATGAAGTCTAGGTTTCCGCTCATCCCCATAGTGCTGCCTTGGAATATTTTCGCCATGTGTTTGAATATTGTCTCTTAATGAATCCTCGATAGCCATTTTGTCCCTCATGGCTTTGGCCCTCTCTGATTCAAGAGCAATTGCCTTTTCCAGCAAAGTCAGATTGCCCTTGGTCATATCAAAAACCTCCTCAGAGCGGTCAGAAGTAACAGAGGTTGTATCTTCATCTCTGTCTTGGCATATCTCTTCCCGTGCACAACTAGAAAAGGTCTTGGTTCTGGGGCTCAATTGTTCTTCCAATTTCATTAAGTTTACCATATCCGAGTAGTTTCGGTCCAGCGTCCTCCCCATTCCCTCATCCTCCATGCTCATCTGCTGACAGTCTGCATACATAGGCTGATGTTGCAATTGATGATTTCTGTCAGGTATCTGTGTCTCACTTAGCTTCCTTGCCAAGTCAAAACATTGGTTTCGCAAGCATTCCAAGCTACTAAGGCATACTTCCTCATCACTCTCTTCCACCTGTCCATTACTTGTGGGCTTGCCCTGCATGCCCATGTCTGCGTTCCTGCCACAGCTGTTATTGTTATTGCTCTCTGGCATTGTCCCATCCAGAAAGCCTCTACCATTTAAATTGTCTGCTAAGACTACTCCATGTCCTTGTGCCAGAAGCTTCAATGAGTCCACTGTTTCTCGCACTACATCACTATCCACGTCTAAGCTAAGTTCATTTTTCCTCAAATTTTTATCATTTTCATCTTCTTCTTCCTCCATGCTATTGGAAGAGTTGCTGTTCATCTCTGATTCAGTCATTGCTCTATAAGCAGCATCCTCTGCAATTTTACCTAGGTTAAGCAAAGATTTAGCAACCAGTTCATCATAGTTATCATACTCATCATTGTTGTTGTCATCCTTTTCAGATAATTGGTTCGATTTGGAATAGATGCAATCCATCTGACGATCTGTAGTTGAAAGATAAACAAAGTTATTTTTTTCAGAAGCAAACACAATTTTGAGGATTTCCTAGCCATGTATGTGCAGCCATACAAGTACAATTGTAAGATAAAAAGGTTATTTTTTCACAAGCAAAAAAGTTTGGATTTTTTTTAGCCATAAAATTGCCTATTATTTACTTATAAGAACAGTGTGAATAACCTTGATGATTATTATGCGCAAAAATGATACATTAAAGCAAAAATACATATTAATGATCTCTATTCCAATTTACAGTACACTGCAAATACAAATAATCTTCAAGCTTTGTGTTTATTTTTTCTTTTTCTTGTTAACAATACATAACTTACATGACTTGTTTCTTTAATATTTACCAGTGTTCATTATATGCAAAAGGATAATACTATAAAAGGATTACTACTATATCAATGACTTATGTTTTATTTACAATGAAACCTATGATAGCCATTAAAAAGTATGATAATGCTATATGCATTATGGTTTACAATTTCTATACTATATTTCAGAACTGTTTCTTAATATACAGTATATGACGTAACAGATAACCATGTTGTGTTTTATTCACATTTCCTTCTTCTGTTATGTTTTAACATAAAATAACTTATTAAATGAAATGATAGCTGGTTTAATAATTTCTTTAAAATGAGTTTTGATCATTATATTTTATGTAATTTCTATAGAAATTCAGGGGTTCGGCATCAGCTCCAGCTTACCTCTATAGAGTGTGCATATTATGTTTGTGCCCACTTGAATTTTAAAGAGAAAAGTCAATTTCCTTTCACATCCCAAAAATATTCAAGTATAAATGACAAGACTAAATTGTCTAGAGTAAGTGAATGGGGCTTGTAGTGGACTGATATCCAGCATTTACACCTATTATTTTCAGGCAGACAGGCTTAGGGCAGGCTCCTAAGTTAAAAATTTGATGGCATTAGATTTCCTAATATATATTTTTTGTTTAAATCTATGAGTTTTACAGTGACAGCAATTTGTCTTTAATACAACTAGTGTAGCAAAAAATAATCATGTATATTTTACATATGCATAAAGCTAAAAGGTGACTTAGGTTACAATTTTAGACAGTAAGTCCCTAGAAAATTATGATTACAAAAATTTTACATTTAAAAATAAAATCTAAAGTCTGGGAGGCTGTGATACAAATTTCTATAATGTTATTGCTTATTATTAATAATAATAATAATAATAATATTGATTGCAAGTGACCAAAAATTAGATTACTAATATTTAATTTTACATCAAATCATGACTCAGAAGGTTGTTAAGTTAAATGGAAAATGTTTTTAATTCATAAACTTTAGTACTCAACCCTATACTGAGTTATAAAAAGATTTTCAGGGTCATTTAAAAAAGGCAATATATGTACCTTCTTATTAAAAAAGTACCTTAAAAATAAAGCATATCTACCATATAGACCTTTTAGATCACCAGAAATATTTGACAATTTCTATAGCTTTCAGCAATACATTTTAGAAATGCGGAAACAAGGGTGCTTAAAATGTCCAAAAAACAGTACAGGTCACTGATTCCTAGACACTAAGGTGAACTACAGAAGGTTCCTCAGTTTACCTGAAACTGATAGCTATAATATTTATTCAAACAGCCTGTCTTCCAGAAATGATTTTTACTAGAATATATTTTGCAGTTGGTAGCAGTAACAAAGTAATTTGTTCTATGTATTCATTGCTTCATATACAGACACCTGAGTTCTCCACTAATAGGGAAAAACTTTCATTATAATCCCTCAAAGTGAGATGCCCATAGCATTTACCGTATATACTTGCGTATAAATTGGGTCTTAAAAACTGAAAAATCGATCGTAAAATCAGCCCCCGACTTATACGCCCGTTCAAAAATACGACACTATTTTTTTTTTACATCTCTTGCTTCCTCCAATCACACACCAGTTTCTCAGACATGTCGAATTACCAATTTCTTTCACAACTTTGACTTTTAATTTAAAACTAGCTTCATATTTTCTTCTGATTTAATGTTCCATCATAGATAACGGATGCTCTTACAATAAAGTTGTATGAGGGTGTGAAATACAAAATACACTAAACAGCGCAAAGGTCGCTTCGGAATAGTTTGCGTATTACCGTGTGGTCAAGTAGGAACAATGCATACAAAAAAAAGGCAATGTACACCATGGTTAGTCTCTCAGGTGGGCATTAGCATATCGTAATCTCTTGGACCAGTAGTGTGAGATTTCTGCATTTGACTTATACAACCGACATTATAAAATACGAGAAATTAGCTCAGACTTATCCATGGAAGAACTTAAATGGAAGTATATACGGTATGAAAGTATTATTCAACTTTAAAGGAAATGGTAACAATAGAAAACTGCCAGGTAACTACAGTTCATTACACAAGAGATTGTTTCTCATATAGAATAAAAAAAAATCTCAATTAAATTAAATATAATAATGTTGTGATTAAAAGCTATAGCATAATGCCATAATTTTACTGTGTGCTATATGTAGTCTTCTTTAATATTTTCAGGCCCTAACAACAAAATATGGGTCTGCTATCCAAGGAAATACCACTTGAGAGACTACCAAATACTGTAAGTCTTCTTTTCCTTTCCTGATCTACATTTCTCAACTTAAGCTAGGATCCTTCCCTTTTTTAATTCCCCTTCCATTAACTTCCATCCATCCATTCTCTTCCGCTTATCCGAGGTCGGGTCGCGGGGGCAGCAGCTTGAGCAGAGATGCCCAGACTTCCCTCTCCCCGGCCACTTCTTCTAGCTCTTCCGGGAGAATCCCAAGGCGTTCCCAGGCCAGCCGAGAGATATAGTCCCTCCAGCGTGTCCTGGGTCTTCCCCGGGGCCTCCTCCCGGTTAGACGTGCCCGGAACACCTCACCAGGGAGGCGTCCAGGAGGCATCCTGATCAGATGCCCGAGCCACCTCATCTGACTCCTCTCGATGCGGAGGAGCAGCGGCTCTACTCTGAGCCCCTCCCGGATGACTGAGCTTCTCACCCTATCTTCAAGGGAAAGCCCAGACACCCTGCGGAGGAAACTCATTTCAGCCGCTTGTATTCGCGATCTCGTTCTTTCGGTCACTACCCATAGCTCATGACCATAGGTGAGGGTAGGAACATAGATCGACTGGTAAATTGAGAGCTTCGCCTTGTGGCTCAGCTCCTTTTTCACCACGACAGACTGATGCAGAGCCCGTATTACTGCGGATGCTGCACCGATCCGCCTGTTGATCTCACGCTCCATTCTTCCCTCACTCGTGAACAAGACCCCGAGATACTTGAACTCCACCACTTGGGGCAGGATCTCGCTACCAACCCTGAGAGGGCACTCCACCCTTTTCCAGCTAAACAAACCTCCTATGATGGATGAAAACTTTGGACGGCGTTTTCCCTTGCCCGGACGCGGGTCACCGGGGCCCCCCTCTGGAGCCAGGCCTGGAGGTGGGGCACGATGGCGAGCGCCTGGTGGCCGGGCCTGCACCCATGGGGCTCGGCCGGGCAAAGCCCGAAGAGGCAACGTGGGTCCCCCTTCCCATGGGCTCACCACCTATGGGAGGGGCCAAGGAGGTCGGGTGCAGTGTGAGTTGGTTGGTGGCCGAAGGCGGGGACCTTGGCGGTCCGATCCTCGGCTACAGAAACTGGCTCTTGGGACGTGGAACGTCACCTCTCTGAAGGGGAAGGAGCCTGAGCTAGTGCGCGAGGTTGAGAGGTTCCGGCTAGATATAGTCGGACTCACCTCGACGCACAGCTTGGACTCTGGAACCAATCTCCTTCAGAGGGGCTGGACTCTCTTCCATTAACTTTGTGGTATTAAAATGCAATAATACCATCTCCTTTTCTATATATTGTACGACACGGATTTTGACATAGTCATGAAACTCATAGGTGTTATTAATAAGACTATGTATGTTTTAGAGAAGTCTGAGAGGCTGGACCACTACAATAATTTAAGTACAGTATGCAGTCCTCTTGAATTTAGCAACTGAAAGCTGAATATATAACAAAATACTTTTTATGTAACGGCCAATTATCATTCATAGTTAATGAAAATAAATCCATGTTCACAGTTCCTTATATTTAAATAATACAATCACATAAATGTGCTAAATACTGTAATTATGCTATTTTGCTGGGCTCTCTGTTTTCATGGTGTTTACAGCTTAAAGTGTGCTAGCTGAAAGAATGCAGTTTAATATATCAAAAACAAAATTAAATTAAAAAATGCAAAACTTTTCTCAACTTTAAAAATTAATTATAATTAAAAATTAGTAAATAATGCTTATCATTGGACATGCATGGAACATAGTAGTTGAGGTTTTACATGATATTTCTTTTAGTAACATCAGAGGGCACTGTTTCTTCATTCAGTCATCATTAAAGCTGTCATAAATTAATGAAGTGTAAATACATCAGATACCAAATCTGTGGCTTTATGTTCCTCATAAACGTTTCCATAAGGGCAATAAAATACAAACATATAAACTCATGTTATAATTGAAAACAGGGTGGCTGGTAAGCATTAGTGGATTTGACATCCAGCTGATGGGTAGAAAAATTAATTCAAATGGCTATCAAATGAGAGAAAAAAAAAACTATATTAACAAAAAAAACAAATAAGTGGTCTATGATGACAAACATCTTTTCAATAAAATATACATAAAACGTACCTCTTCAGAAGATGTGCAGGAAAAAATACTGTATGCACCTTACATAATTTGCTATAAATTAAGGACCGATTGTTATTTAAATAAATGTAAAGACAAATGGCAATTAACATTACAATGAACAAAGAATAATATAGGCATCATTTGAAAATTTCAAATTTCTGTACAATATAATTTTTTTTCTTTATTTATTTACTTATTGCCTGTATTATCTATTCTGTGTATTTGTATCCTTGTTTTTTTATGCTTCTGCTGCTGTATGCATCTGAATTTCCCCTCAGGATTAATAAAGTGTATCTAGTCTAATCTAATCTAATCAAGAGAGGTAATATACTTCATATACAGTGTAAGGTTTCTAAACTCTTTTGGGACTCCCCCCAACAGGATGACACCCCAAACAGTGTCCCGAAGCACGATTACTGCGTCTGTGTAAGACAGTTTATCGGTTGCAGGGGCAACCACAGGCTCCCAGCACTGCAGCGGCTTGCCACGAAAGCAAATCCGAGCCGACTGCAGTCGCACTATAAGCGCTTGTCGTCGATGGTTGATGCAAGGAACATTATACAGTAAATACAGGAAACAGCATTACTTGGCCACGACCCTGCCTGATTGTTGTGTTTGTGTATAGGAGAGTGGTAGATCCTGCTACAATAAATAACCGTGCTGTTCCTGTTCCAATCTGAATAAAGCTGGTTTTGCTAAAGTACTGAGACTCAGCCTCGTGTTTTGGGGTGCAAGACAGGAACTCACACGTCACAACAGTTTAACAATATTCCTCATAAATAAAAAAAACGATTCTGAAAATTCAATGTTCAATACAGGAATGGAGCAATATAATCTCACCCGATGTCTTATTAATTCTTGTGTAAGATTTTATTAATTATTTTTCATGCTTTCTATTATTATTTGCTCAATAATTGTCTTTGTATGCTAATAATTTGCAGGTACAGTTTGATTGTGTTTGCAATATATGAGTTTTATCATCCTTGATTTCTTTGTGCTTTTGTCCTGTTGTATCTTTTTCTTAAAATTATTATTTTCTTTTGTTATGAGTGTATATATTGTAATTACATTGCTTCTTACTGACTCTCTGCCTGTTTATGGTCACTTTGGAATTTATGTATTTAAATTGTTTTATATTTACAACCCCAAATCAAAAAACTTTGGTATGGAAAATGCAAATTAAAAAAAAACCACAGTGATTCTTAAATTTACTTTGACTTTTATTTCATTGCAGACAATATGAAACCAAGATATGCCATGTTTTGTCTGATCAACTTGATTTCATTTGTTAATATACATCCATTCCTACATTTCAGGTCTTCAACACATTCCAAAAAATGTTGGGACAATAAAGCATTTACTACTTTGTAATGTTGCCATTCCTTCTTGCAACACGTTTTGGCAATAGGATACCAAGCAATTAAGCATTACACGTGTTATTTTGACCCATTCTTCCTGCAAACATGTCTTAACCTGTGCAACAGTAGGGGGTCGTCATTGTTGCATTTTTTGGTTCACAATTCCCCACACATTCTCTACTGGGGGCAGTTCAGAACTGCAGGTGGGCCAGTCCAGTACCCGTACCCTCTTCTTCCACAACCATAACTTTTTAATGTGTGCAGAACGTGGTTTTGCAATGTCTTAGTGAAAAATGCATGGATGTGACCTTGAAATAAATGTTGTCTTGAAGGCACCTTATGTTACTTTAAATCTCAAAGTACTTTTCTGCATTAATGCTCCCATCACAGAAGTATAAATTATCTGTGCCAAGTGCACAGACAAAACCCCAAACCATGACAGAGCCCGGCTTTTGAACTTGTTGCAGATGACAATCTGGATGATCCTTTTTGTCTTTGTTGCGGAGCACATGGCATTCATTTCTTCCAAAAAGATCTGGATTACTGATTCATCTGATCATAATACACATTTTCACTATGTGATGGTCCATCCCCAGATGCCTCAGAGGCCAGAGAAGTCAACACCGTTTCTGAATTTGGTTAACATAAGGCTTCTTTTTTGCACAGTAAGTTTTAAATGGAATTTGTGAATGTAACTCTGTATTGTATTGCTTGACAAAGGTTTGCCAAAGTAATCCCTTACCCATATGGGTATATCAGCTATTGATGAGTGACGGTTCTTGATGCCGTACTGTCTGAGGGATCGGAGATCACAGGCATTCAGCTTAGGCTTACACCCTTGCTCCTTGCGCACTGAAATTCCTCCAGATTCCTTGAATCATTTAATTATATTATGCACTGTAGAGGAAAAAGCCAAGCAAAATAACACCTTTTATTGGCTAACTAAAAAGATTACAATATGCAAGCTTTCGAGGCAACTCAGGCCCCTTCTTCAGGCAAGATGGGGCCTGAGTTGCCTCGAAAGCTTGCATATTGTAATCTTTTTAGTTAGCCAATAAAAGATGTCATTTTGCTTGGCTTTTCTCTAAATTCATAATGGCTAACACGGTACAACACCTTAGTACTGCACTGTAGAGGAAGAAATTTGCAAATCCCTTCGAATTTTTCTTTGGTGAACACTGTTCCATTTACATAATGTCAATAAAATACAAACATATAAACTCATGTAATAATTGAAAACAGCGTGGCTGGTAAGTATAAATGGATTTGGACTTCCAGCTATGGGTAAAGAAATTAATTCAAATGGCTATCAAACGACAGAAAAAAAATCAATATAGATATCACTCTCCGTTCAGTCTTTGGTTAAAAAAACAATGAAAAAGTCATGTGTAAAAAAGAAGAATTTCAGCAAATGTGAAGTGGAGGCCAGGAAAAACGTACTATTTGTTGGCTTATGCAGTGTTATAAGAAACAAAAGTGTAGCAGAGGCACTCAAAAGTTCAAGTTCAGAAAGTTGTATAGTGCCCAAAAGAAAAAAGAAGTGGTCGGATATCACAGTCAACATGAAAAGGTGAGTCACAACCCACCATCTGTTTATTCTGTTTCAGACAATATTACAAAAACTTGAACCCGTGCAATGGTCAGTGGGTGATGATGCTGCTGTGCTGAGTACATTTTCCGGTGCTGGCTGCACACACACCTCTGCCTTACAAACCACTGGGAGGCCAACTGGCTGTATGCTGATGGACTGTTCAGGAGTCACAAAATAGTGAGTTCAGGAGTCAGCAATAGTGGATACTGTAAGAGATGTGGCCAATGAACTAAGGAATATAAAGGGTGTCCTATGTGATATTGACCACAAATTAAATGATTTGGTTAATAAATAAATGCTGCATCTAATTATCTGTTTATACATTCTGCTAATTACATTCAAATGAAGTTGTAAGACTGTCTGATCTGGCTGATCATTTGGTGGGTCAGGGTCAGATTTATCATAGCGCATCTGTTCAGGTACATGCTTGCAAACACTTTCTGTGCACTATGAAGCAGCACATTAATAGAGTGGAAATGCTTTTTATTTACATAAGCAGATTCATTCTGTTAAGATACTTTTATAGTGTAGCGATGGCACCAAATGCCACAATGGACCGATTCTCTGCTCTTTACTTTGAGGTGACTCACTATCCTTAAAAGGACTGCTTGCGTTTTGTTGTACTAGTTGTAAAAAACACCTGTGACTGTGCAGAGCTGCCCTTTTTATAGGCTCTCCAGTTATATATGATGTAATGTCAGCTCATTCTTTTGGTGATTCATCCCTGGCTGAAGAAAATTGTCCAGCATCGCTGTAATAGCAATGTGTGTGAACCATAAACACTTGATAAAAGCTATCAAGTAGCGTGGTAGACAGTAAGCCTTAGGGACTTTCAAAACTAGACTTGATATTTTTTTAGAAGAATTAAGTGGATAGAAGTGGCATGATGATGGGGAGATAATGAATCAGGAAGTTCAACTGATTAGGAAGGAGGAAGTAAGGACAGCTATGTAGAGGATGAAGAATGGAAAGACCGTTGGTGCAGATGACATACCTGTGGAAGCATGGAGGTGTTTAGGAGAGATGACACTGGAGTTTTTAACCAGAATGTTTAACAGAATCTTGGAAAGTGAGTGGATGCCTGAGGATTGGAAAAGAAGTGTACTTGTACTGATTTTTAAGAATAAGGGGGATGTGCAGAGCTGTAGTAACTACAGGGGGATAAAATTGATGTGCCACAGCATGAAGGTATGGGAAAGAGTAGTGGAAGCTAGGTTAAGAAAGGAGGCGATGATTAGTGAGCAGCACTATGTTTTCATGCCAAGAAAGAGCACCACAGATGCAATGTTTGCTCTGGGGGTGTTGATGAAGAAGTATAGAGAAGGCCAGAAGGAGTTGCATTGCGTCTTTGTGGACCTGGAGAAAGCATATGACAAGGTGCCTCGAAAGGAGTTGTGGTATTGTATGAGGAAGTCAGGAGTGACAGAGAAGTATGTAAGAGTTGTACAGGATATGTACAAGGGAAGTGTGACAGTGGTGAGGTCTGCGATAGGAGTGATGGATGCATTCAATGTGGAGGTGGGATTACATCAGGGATCGGGTCTGAGCCTTTCTTATTTGTAATGTTGATGGACAGGTTGAAAGACAAGATTAGACAGGAGTCCCCGTGGACTATGACGTTTGCTAACATTAACATTGTGATCTGTAGCGAGAGCAGGGAGCAGGTTGAGGAGACCCTGGAGAGGTGGAGATATGCTCTAGAGAGGAGAGGAACGAAGATCAGTAGGAACAAGACAGAATACATGTGTGTAAATTAGAGGGAGGTCAGTGAAATGGTGAGGATGCAGGGAGTAGAGTTGACGAAGGTGGATGAGTTTAAATACTTGGGATCAGCAAATTACAGTAATAGGGATTGTGGAAGAGAAGTGAAAAAGAGAGTGCAAGTAGGGTGGAATGGGAGGAGAAGAGTACCAGGAGTGATTTGTGACAGAAAGAGTGAAAGGCAAAGTCTACAGGATGGTAGTGAGACCGGCTATGTTATATGAGCAGGAGACGGTGGCACTGACCAGAAAGCAAGAGACAGAGCTGGAGGTCGCAGAGTTAAAGATGCTAAGATTTGCATTGGGTGTGACGAGGATGGACAGGAATAGAAATGAATACTGTGACAATGCGGGTTCCGCTCCATGCTCCCATCTTGTTTCTGGGAGCTTTGAACCCGACACCATTGGTAATGTCACAGATGAGCTAGACAGTGAGGCACAACAATGAAGCAAACGGGATGGTGCAAAAGTGCAAAGTGCTTTTATTAAAAACTACAAAAATCAAAGTGTCCAAATAAATAGTGCAGTGCTTCAAAGTACATTAGAGGGTCAACTCAGGCTGGACGGTTGGGAGATAAAGTCAGAGAGGCGAGATTGCGTTGGTTTGGACATGTGCAGAAGAGAGATGCTAGGTATATTGGGAAAAGGATGCTAAGGACAGAACTGCCAGGCAAGAGGAAAAGAGGAAGGCCTAAGAGAAGGTTTATGGATGTAGTGAGAGAGGACAGGCAGGTGATGAGTATAACAGAGCAAGATGCATACTAAGTTGTTTGAAAACTTTATTACTTGAAACCATGCAAAAAAGTATCTGAATTTGAATTGCATTAATATTGGGTTTAAAGAGGGGAGTGTCACAACTGCCTTGATGTTGCATTTGTAAAATAGCCTAAAAAACTCGCCCTGCCAAATCTATATTTTTACCCTACTAAACGGTTTTAAAATTAGCCCAATTTCCTGGAAAAACCACATATCTAGTAACCCACATTTTGACATCTAGCCTTCACCTACAAGGGCCTATAAAAATTACAATATGTAAATAACTCAATCTTAACAGTAAGTTAGGGGACTGGATTTTCATTGAGTGGTGCATGATTACAATACAAATGAAGCTTATATTATTTTCAGTTCTGAACAAATATATCTAAGAATGCATAAGTAACAGAATACAGCAAAGAGAACTTCATTATGGATAATGCCAACAATACAGGATTGCACTGTAACAAGCCAAACACAGGCTGTATCATTCAAACAAATGAAAGTCGGTACTGGTAGTTTTTGCTTTTCATTTGCTTTGCTTTTTCAATATTTGTTCAAAGTTCATTTATAATTGTATTCCCTCTATTGGATGAGTTCCTGACTAGTGCATTCATTACCAAAGACTTGTGCAATACATTTTGAGATGCCTTCTTTGGTTGTATTTTTAACACTGTTTGGCGAAACTCAACATCAGTTGTTGTCATACTGAAGATACTGCTGCACAAGAAATACTCATTGGGTTCACACTATTTTTTGTATTAATGTAGTGAATCTTACACATTTCCTAACCACTTCAAAGACTAATGAAAGTTTTAAAAAAATAAATATACTAATATAAGCTAAATTTCAATGATATTTTTGAATCAGTTAATTAAATTAATTATATTAATTTGAGCATGCCTATGTCTATATTTGTTTTTAAAATGGTAATAGTAAGAAGTTATCTTAAAGTTTTTTTATTTGTGTATTTGAACAAAGCTCATTAAGATTATACATATGGGCATGAAAATTTCCCAAATGTACTGTACAGTATATGGTAGTTATATAACATTAGCATGGTGAGACCTTATACTACCATTTACAGTAAGTATTTGAGGTAACTGTGGCTTATAGGTCACATCACACTGAGTGCAACAGAGTTCAGTCAACATTTTTTTTCTAGTTTTAGATAATTTTCTAGTATTGGACATTCACCCAGTGAATCAAGGTCACTTCATTTGCTTCTTGCAGAAGTTACGATTAGGCATATCTCATAACCATAACAATGGCAGGTTTGTAGACAGTTGTTGGTTCCTTTATTGCTCCTTTTAGTGTTTGATTACAACAGAAATATATCTCATGATTTCTGCACAGTGAACGGTCCATGCAGTTTAATTTCTCCTACCTGGAAATAGATTTTACAATATTCTCATGTGTATATACCGTATATACTCATGTATTAGTCGGGTCTTGAAACCCGAAAAATCGATCATAAAATCAGACCCCGACTTATG
The DNA here is from genome assembly GCF_900747795.2 of Erpetoichthys calabaricus. Classification (NCBI taxonomy): domain Eukaryota; kingdom Metazoa; phylum Chordata; class Cladistia; order Polypteriformes; family Polypteridae; genus Erpetoichthys; species Erpetoichthys calabaricus. Next base: position 73,103,289 of record NC_041396.2, on the reverse strand, counting down.
CGCCTGTTCAAAAATGCGATGCTTAATTTTTTTTTTTTGACATCTTCTTGCCTCCAATCTCACCCCAGTTTCTTAGGCACATCGAAGTTTGTTGCAGCAGCACAGTTACCAATTTCTTTCACTACTTAAATGACGTTTAATTTAAAACCAGCTTCATATTTTCTTCTGATCGAGCGCTCCATCGTAGATAAGGGATGCTCTTACGATAAAAGTGTATGAGGGTGTGAGATACAAAAAACACAAATCAGTGCAAACGTTGCTTCAGAATAGTTTGGGTATTACCGTGTGGTCACATAGGCACAATACATAGAAAAAAAAAGGCAGTGTTTTCCGTGGAGGGTGAGCATTAGCATATTGTAATCTCTTGGAGCATTAGCGTGAGTTTTCCGCATTCGACTTATACGACCGACATTATAAAATACCAGAAATTATACGTTAAAATCAACTCCCGACTTATCCGCTTGGAGAACATATCCGCGAGAATATACGGTATATTAAAGTGAAAAGAATGATTTGCGAATTTATGTTAATGCAACGAAGATGTATTCACTCTCATATAACATGACATGATGCCTTCCTTAGCAACTGAGCAATGTGTCCTAGCAATTCACCACCAAAATGCTGAGCTCTAAAATGGCAGTGTGACACACTAAATAAAAAATTAATATGTTTCTCAGACTACAGAATTAACACAAAAACACACACATGTTCACGTTCTTTAAAAATTAAGCTTTAAAAATATTTACAACAAATGAACTGAAAAAATGTATCTAAAACAAAAAAAAAGTTCAGTGAGATGTTTGAGGCTTACCAATTTTTAACACAATGGAGCAACAAGGTTTTGTATGTTTTGTTATTTTGATTATTTTTCCTTTTTTCAATTAAAATTTAGTCAATTTTTACATAAGCTGGGTTATATAGTTAGGTCCATAAATATTTGGACAGAAACAACTTTTTTCTAATTTTGGATCTGTACATTACCACAATGAATTTTAAATGAAACAACTCAGATGCAGTTGAAGTGCAGACTTTCAGCTTTAATTCAGTGGGGTGAACAAAACGATTGCATAAAAATGTGAGGCAACTAAAGCATTTTTTTAACACAATCCCCTCATTTCAGGGGCTCAAAAGTAATTAGACAAATTAAATAACTGGAAATAAAATGTTCATTTCTAATACTTGGTTGAAAACCCTTTGCTGACAATGACAGCTTGAAGTCTTGAACTCATGGACATCATCAGATGCTGAGTTTCCTCCTTTTTAATGCTCTGCCAGGCCTTTACTGCAGCGGCTTTCAGTTGCTGTTTGTTTGTGGGCCTTTCTGTCTGAAGTTTAGTCTTCAACAAGTGAAATGCATGCTCAATTGGGTTAAGATCAGGTGACTGACTTGGCAGAACACCATAAGTCGATTAATATAATGGCTTCTGATTTTTTGTCTAGCCCTTGCATATATAAGTAGAAATGATGTTTGCACTAAATGTCCAACTCATGGCAAACACTAATAGTAAACCACAGCCACTATAATATACGAGTATATTATTCAATTTTGAACAGTTTTCCCTTCAATTCCTCAATTACCATGATCAGTTTCATCTAGCTTCTGATCATATGAGAACTATTGGTGTTGGGTACCAGCCAGGAACAAGTCTTTCCAGGTACCAGTTTAACTATGGTATATCTATGAATAGAAGTGATACACATATCTATACTAATAAAAGGCAAAGCCCTCACTGACTCACTCACTCACTCACTCACTCACTGACTGACTGACTCACTCATCACTAATTGTCCAACTTCCCGTGTAGGTGGAAGGCTGAAATTTGGCAGGCTCATTCCTTACAGCTTACTTACAAAAGTTAGGCAGGTTTCATTTCGAAATTCTACGCGTAACGGTCATAACTGGAACCTCTTTTTTGTCCATATACTGTAATAGACTGCAGCTCGATGGCCGTGGGAGGCGGAGTTGCGTATCGCGACATCACACCTCCCACGTAATCACGTGAACTGACTGTGAACGCAGTACGTAGAAAACAAGGAAGAGCCCCAAAGAGCGCTGAACACAACATTCATTACACAATTGAGAAGGCAGCGAAACAATAAGAAGCGAGCGAGTGACGCATACAAGCATATTCATAAGTGCAGCTACTGCAGAAACAAAGCACGGTGTAAACCGTAAGTTTAAATTAGGTTTATAGAAACGCTCCCGCTGCCGTTTGCAATACCATATTCGCGACATACAGGTTTAATGAGAAGACGTGAACTAAAAACAAGGAAGACATTTACAGCACGAGTCACACGCGGGAACGAAGGTAAATGACGTTAATTTTTGACTGTCTTTTAATACTGTGTAAGCATACATATTAACACATGTGCAATTAAACGTGTGCATTTACGGGGTGATTTCTCAGGCTTAAAAGCTCACCTTTTATCAAACACGGGAAGAAAGGTAACTGACGTTGTTCACTGTCTTTTAATACTGTGTAACCATACATATTAACACATGTCCAATTAAACGTGTGCATTTACGGGGTGATTTCTCAGGATTAAAAGCTCGCCTTTTACTAAAAAGGTAAATGCAAAACTATTTTCAATCAGTTTATTGAAACGCTCCCGTTAAGGATTGCAATAACATATTCGCGAGATAAAAGAACGAAGTAGGGGTAAATGGAGGAACAGCCGCAAACAGTGAAGAGCAAAAAATTAATTAAACAATTGAGAACAGAGCGAGTTAAGCATACAAGCATGTTCATAAGGGAAACAAAGCACGGTGTAAAACGTAAGTTTCAATTAAGTTTATAGAAACGCTCCCGCTGCGGATTGCAATAACATATTCGCGAGATAAAAGTTTAATGAGAAGACACGAGGTATAAACGAACCACACGCCGTGGCACAACGTTAGGGGCAACAGTTTCAACCATTCTATGATCTGCTTCTCGCAACTGAAAGACGGCACATGGCGGATGTTAGCCGACTTGCTGACCGCAACGTTAGGGGCTTCAACTATGGCGCTGACGCCACATCTCAGTGCCAACACTTTGCAGACTGTACTTAAAAGACACGCCCTCCTCACTGGACAGTTAAAAACACCAATCAAACTAACGATGACATCAAGTATTACCCAATCCAAAGTAGGAAAGGAGGCATCTTCATAAAATGCGTGTGGGATGATTTGCATGAGACGCTGCTTTAAAAAAAAAATGATAACAAAAATACGGGATAAATCCTGTCCAGTATTGATTCAAAACGGGACGCGCAATTTCATTCTCAAACGCGGCACGATTCCGTATTTTAAAGGACGGGTGGCAACCCTACAGTGCCAGGTAACCACCCATACAATCAGATTGTGATTCAGACTAGGAATGCAATGAATGTAATTACCCCGATCTACATACAAGGCGAAAGTCTTGCAACATTCAAAGATGATGGTTTGGGATAAGTACACCATACAACATAAAAGAGCTTATGAAGCCTTGAACCGAAAAAAGCAAGATCTCAGAGATCGTAAAAAAAAATAGGAGGTAATGTCGTTTTACTTGCTGTACATTTTAGTCAAACATTACCAGTTATTCCACGAGGGAGACCAGCAGATGAACTCAACGCGTGTTTAAAATCCATGCTTCTCCCACGCTCGGTTATATGTCGCGTGTTCTCGGGTAGGTGCACCAAAAAATGTATACATTTAAGCATGTAATGGGCAAACAAAAAATGAGGTATACCCGAAGGCACTGCAGTAGTACTTCATGTAACTTTACTTCTTAAATGTTAATGTTTTACTGTTTAATAATTTATATGCTTCTTATATGTTGTTCAAATTCTTTTATCAAAATAACACTGACAGCGCAATGCACGATAACATGGAGTGAATACACCATACGCATCCGCCCACGGCTGCCCTGCTGTGCGCAGATAGGAGTTGATTCTACAATAAAATAAAATAAAGATAAAAAGAGTAAAACAATCATCACCCATAAAGCGTGTGTGTGTGTATATATGTGTATATATATATGTTGATATGTGGATGTATATATGTATATATATATATATATATATATATATATATATATATATATATATATATATATGTAGATATGTATATATATGTGTATATGTATATATATGTTTATATGTGTGTGTGTGTATTTTATATATATAAAACACAGCAACACTCATAACAATGACAACACAATTACATTGACAATCATGTTACGTTATTTTTAAAAGATTTCCTTTTTTTTTCATAACCTCTTTAACACACTACTTCTCCGCTGCGAAGCGCGGGTATTTTGCTACTTATATATATATGTGTATATATATATATGTGTATATGTGTGTATATATATATATATATATATATATATATATATATATAATATGTGTATATATATATATATATATATATATATATATATATATATATATATATATATATATATATAATATATGTGTATATATATATATATATCTATATAATATATATATATATATATAATATATGTGTATATGTATGTATATATATATATATGACAGCAACACTCATAACAATGACAACACAATTACATTGACAATCATGTTACGTTATTTTTAAAATGTTTCCTTTACTTTTTCATAACCTGTTTAACACACTACTTCTCCGCTGCGAAGCGCGGGTATTTTGCTAGTATATATATATATATATATATATATATATATGTAGATATGTATATATATGTAGATATGTATATATATATATGTAGATATGTAAATATGTATATGTGTATATATATATATGTGTCTGTATGTGTATATACATATATATGTGTGTATGTATGTATGTATGTGTGTATATATATATGTATGTATATGTATGTATGTGTGTATATGTATATATGTTTATGTGTGTGTGTATGTATGTGTGTATATATGTTGATATGTGTACAGTGATCCCTCGCTATATCGCGCTTCGCCTTTCGCGGCTTCACTCCATCGCGGATTTTATATGTAAGCATATTTAAATATATATCGCAGATTTTTTGCTGGTTCGCGGATTTCTGCGGACAATGGGTCTTTTAATTTCTGGTACATGTTTCCTCAGTTGGTTTGCCCAGTTGATTTCATACAAGGGACGCTATTGGCAGATGGCTGAGAAGCTAGATTGCTTACTTTTCTCTCTCTCTTGCGCTGACTTTCTCTGATCCTGACGTATGGGGATTGAGCAGGGGGGCTGTTCGCACACCTAGACGATACGGACGCTCGTCTAAAAATGCTGAAAGATTATCTTCACGTTGCTATCTTTTGTGCAGCTGCTTCCTGAAACGACATGCTGCACAGTGCTTCGCATACTTAAAAGCTCGAAGGGCACGTATTGATTTTTGACTGAAAAACAAACTCTGTCTCTCTCTATCTCTCTCTCTCTCTCTCTCCCTGCTCCTGACGGAGGGGGTGTGAGCTGCCGCCTTCAACAGCTTTGTGCCGCGGTACTTCGCATACTTAAAAGCCAAACAGCCCTATTGATTTGTTTGCTAGAGATTGTTTTCTCTATCTATGTGACACTCTGTGCTCCTGACACGCACTCCTTTGAAGAGGAACATATGTTTGCATTCTTTTAATAGTGAGACAGAACTGTCATCTCTGTCTTGTCATGGAGCACAGTTTAAACTTTTGAAAAAGAGACAAATGTTTGTTTGCAGTGTTTGAATAACGTTCCTGTCTCTCTACAACCTCCTGTGTTTCTGCGCAAATCTGTGACCCAAGCATGACAATATAAAAATAACCATATAAACATATGGTTTCTACTTCGCGGATTTTCTTATTTCGCGGGTGGCTCTGGAACGCAACCCCCGCGATGGAGGATGGATTACTGTATATATATATATATATATATATATATATTTATGTACCCTAGGTTCTTGTCTATAAGCCGGACTCATGTATAAGCCGGAGACCAAAAATCATACGAATTTTTAAAATAAAATCGTATCATAGATAAGCCGGACTCATGGATAAGCCGAACGTACTATAACCTATAACTAATAGAAGGGAGGGAGGTCAGTGGTCTCACTCAAACCCATTTAATTTCTTTAAGGGGGGAGAGAGTGTGAGATATTGGCGTCTCTCTCACTCCCCGCATAGCATGGCCAGAGCGCGTTCTTTCTGCTCTGGGCGTCGCCGAGTCAACACGCGCGCATAGCGGTCATTTAAATTGTGATTTTATATGTAAGCATATTTAAATATATATCGCGGATTTTTTGCTGGTTCGCGGATTTCTGCGGACAATGGGTCTTTTAATTTCTGGTACATGCTTCCTCAGTTGGTTTGCCCAGTTGATTTCATACAAGGGACGCTATTGGCAGATGGCTGAGAAGCTAGATTGCTTACTTTTCTCTCACTCTTGCGCTGACTATCTGTGATCCTGACGTATGGGGATTGAGCAGGGGGGCTGTTTGCACACCTAGACGATACGGACGCTCGTCTAAAAATGCTGAAAGATTATCTTCACGTTGCTATCTTTTGTAAAGCTGATTCCTGAAAAGACATGCTGCACAGTGCTTCGCATACTTAAAAGCTCGAAGGGCACGTATTGATTTTTGACTGAAAAACAAACTCTGTCTCTGTCTCTCTCTCTCTTCCTGCTCCTGACGGAGGGGGTGTGAGCTGCCGCCTTCAACAGCTTTGTGCCGCGGTGCTTCGCATACTTAAAAGCCAAACAGACATATTGATTTGTTTGCTTCACTCCTTTGAAGAGGAAGATATGTTTGCATTCTTTTAATTGTGAGATGGAACTGTCATCTCTGTCTTGTCATGGAGCACAGTTTAAACTTTTGAAAAAGAGACAAATGTTTGTTTGCAGTGTTTGAATAACGTTTCTGTCTCTCTACAACCTCCTGTGTTTCTGCGCATATCTGTGACCCAAGCATGACAATATAAAAATAACCATATAAACATATGGTTTCTACTTCGCGGATTTTCTTATTTCGCGGGTGGCTCTGGAACGCAACCCCCGCGATGGAGGAGGGATTACTGTATAAGCCGGATTTATGCATAAGCCGGTATTCTATTTTTTCATTTTCACAACTTTTTTCCTTAGATAAGCCGCGGCTTATAGACAAGAACTTAGGGTATATATATGTGGATGTGTATATGTATATGTAGATATGTGTATATGTAGATATGTATTTATATATGTATATATATGTTTACATAACCTCTTTAACACACTACTTCTCCGCTGCGAAGCGCGGGTATTTTGCTAGTGTTTAATTAAATGGCATTAAGTAATTCTATAATGTTTACTAATTATGAACAAAAAGTAGATTATATGCTTGTGACAGTTCAATTCACATAGATAGATAGATAGATAGATAGATAGATAGATAGATAGATAGATAGATAGATAGATAGATAGATAGATAGATAGATAGATAGATAGATACTTTATTAATCCCAATGGGAAATACACATTCTCCAGCAGCAGCATACTGATACAATAAATAATATTAAATTAAAGATTGATAATAATGTGGGTGTGTGTGTGTGTGTGTATAAAATATAGCTATATATAAAAAAGAAAGTCCTTTTAACTATGGCAAAAATCATAAAAATTAAAGGCATTGCAAAAATGTGAAATTTCTACTCTCAATCAGGAAAAACTTTGGCAGCAGCCTGTCTTGTATTTAATCAGAGGAGACAGGCATATGTCACTCCCCTCTTCAGTTGTTACATTGGCTCCCTGTTGCAGCACAGATTCAAATTCCTGATGCTTGCCTACAGAGTAGTCAGTGGGTCAGCATCTGTGTATATGGAGACACTGGTGAGGTGCTATGCTCCATCTCACCCACTCAGGTCTGCCAGTGAACAGCATGTGGTGATGCTACCTCTGTGTGGTATCAAGTCTTAGTCCAGACTCTTTTCCTGTGTGGTTCCCAGTTCATGGAATAGGCTTCCCACCTTCATCTGCACTGCTGACTCCCTCAATGTATTTATGAAGCAATTAGAGATCCATCTATTCTGTGAATACCTGTCTAATTGATTGAAGGAAAAAAAACTATTCCTTGTGATCATTTATTGTTAGTTATTTGTTAATTTTAATTGTCTTATCGATTACAATCTATGATTGTAAATGATTAGTTATTACATCTGTTCACTTGTGGCAATCAACTTTTGTTACCTGTCCTATTACACTTGCTGAACAAACAGGCCCCAGCCTAATGTTACTTGATTATATTTACCTCTGTTGTAAGTCGCTTTGGACAAAATTGTCTGTTGAGCAAATACTGTACATAGAAATGTAATGTAAATGTTTATTGTTAATCAAGGTAAATATTAGAGGTATACAACTACAAAAGCTCCTTTTACAAACTGCACACTGTAAAATGAAGTGGTGTAGAAAAACAGACACATATTAAAATGTATTTTATGTCATTTCATATTTCTTCATTAGCTATTAAATGTGTGAAAACTATTCTGTAACAACATTGTAATGCATGAATAGAACACCCTTTCTAATATGTCTGGCTACAAATAAAGAAAATTATAATTAAATCACCTTGTCCATGACACTGATCTTCATCCTCATCCTCATCCTCTTCCTCATCATCTTCATCCTCTTCTTCCTCCTCCTCCTCCTCACATTCCTCACCATATTCCTCTTCATCTACCACTTCCTCATCCTCTTCTTCATCCTCTTCATCAACTCTGTCTACTTCTTCCTCCTCAACCTGCTCCTCATTGTCTTCTGAATATTCTTCATCCTCCTCTTCATCATCTTCATCATCATCTTCATCCTCCTCCTCTTTATCATCTAGATCCTCTGTTCCATCAGTTTCATAGCAGCCATCCACTGACGAGTTGTCTGTTCTTGCCAACGGCATCTTCCTCTTGGCAGCAGGCTCCTGTGATTGCCTGTCCTGTGTTTTTCTCTTTTTTGCCAGAGGACAGCCATAGACGCTGCATTACAAAAATATTCATTAAAATTTAAGAAGTAAATACATTTTAAACATAATGGATAACAGGTTGTACAAGACATAATATCATAAAATAAATCCACTGAATCACAATATGACAGTAAAAACAATCTCTGTGTGACCTTCTTGCATAACAGCACTTAAATGGAAGAAAAAAATATAAGAAAATGTAAAATTACATTTGACACATTGTCTGAATATAGAATTGTTTGGTTTTGCAGTGATTAAAAAAAGCTAAAAGCACAATGTGATTTTAATTGATTCAAACCATGGAAAAAATTAATATACCCAATAACCTGTATATACTGTACCCATTCCAAATCCATGGAAAAAAAACATGGAAAAAAGACAATACCAGATGTGCTTTGTAAGTAAATCAGGTTCATTTTCACAGTCTGTGTCAGTGACACCATGATATGTTTCACACGGTTAGTTTGAAGTCATTCAGCTGTGAAATGTTTTAGACTCTGATCCTTACAGGGTAACAATGTTTATTCTTTTTCACTCAAAGAAAGAGAGGACCTAATTTGTACAAATAAATGGAATTAGATCTTATGACTGGATCTGTAAAATGGAAGCAATTCTTTTTCCTCACACTGCATGAAATGTCTATGTATTTTAAGGAATATAAGTGTATTTCTAATGGTATTACTTGACAGCTGTTGCTTAAAACACATTCAGAAATGGTTTGGGGACAAATACAATTCTTAGGCCTATTTTCAGTTCAAATATACTGTTTTAACTTTGCTTTGACAGCATATGTACTTAGTAATTTCAACTTTCCCTATATGTTAAATTTATCAAGCATCACCTTATAAACACATCAACAGTTAGGATGAATATGAGAAGTTAGAAAGAATGTGTTAGCAGTCCAGTACAACCAACAGAAACCTTAGTAAAATCATATTGAGACTGAGCTAAAGGGAGTCTAATAAAAATAAACAGTGACTTCTTTAGATTATTACCGTCTCATGTAGCCTTCTCACTTATTGTTCATGTTGTACATGCTGACCACAAAATAATGATTCTGTAGATTATGTCTACAGCTCTGGTTTTCCCCCATTTTACATGTTACAACCACAACCTTGAAACAGCACGCTGTAAACTGAAGTAAATGCACCAAATGGAAGTGTTAACTTAGCTGGTTCATAAAAACTACAGTAATCGTCTAACAGGTTTTGCATAAGGACCCTGGAGCATTTGAAGTATATATATATATATATATATATATATATATATATATATATATATATATATATATATAACCCATCCCCTGTGGCTCTGCCTGCGTAGTACTGAAACAAGACAGAGTTTAAAAATCAATAAACAAACAGTATTGCTAGTTAAGCTGAGGCAATGTCCACTCCAAAACATGGCCAGAGGTACAGCAATTCGAACAGAGGCTGGTGTGTGAGTGAGGAGGGCACCGCCCAGCTCCCCACTCCTGACGTCACAGTTCCCCCTCCCCACGGCCCGCAGCCTCTATCTCGGATTAGCGAGAATAAATCATTCCTGTAAGCGAAGTATGATAAAAAGAGCGATGAGAATAGTCACAAAATCAACCAGAATGTTAAAGAAAATTATAGAAAAAAACCCAATCTAAATCCGTTAAGTAGTTCTCTCGTGAAATGAGAACAGACATACAGACAGACAGACAGACAGACTCACGTTGGATTTTACTTAATTAACTTAACTAACTAACAAACTGTTCTGATTGTTCCTACTGGGATTTACAACCCTTTCTGCATACCTATTCATTTTGTGTTAGAATTTCATTTTTGACACAACAGTGCTGAAAAATTACTATTAGCATGTATACAACACAGAAATGCTAGCTTCTGTCAATCATCAAAATAAGAAAACCTATGAGGTAACATCTAGCATATTTTTACTAACTCACACTAACTTAAACTAATACAAATGAGTTGCCACCGCTCCCCAGTCATTGCATGAGCAATAGTCCTCATTTAAACCTGCATGCCCCATAATCCTGTGTGGGGATCCTGCTGTTTCAGAAATGGTGTCTTGGACATGGATGCTTATTACCTTGTGTCAAATGCTGCACCTGTTTTGTTTTTGTGTACTACATTGACTATGATGTAACAATTACAAATAGGTCCAACAATATTTGAACAAGTATTTTTTTCACCCACCCATCGATTTTCTGGAACCATTTACATCCAATCCAAGGTGGCACATAGCAGAAACTTATTTCAGCAGCATCAAGCAGCACCGCAAGCTCCATTCTATTGCTGGGTACACATAACCCTATACCCTAGCACCCTAAATTCACCCCCATGGCTCAACCTTCATTGATACTACAATGGAAGTCATGAGCTGAAGTTAAATATTTAGGCAAGTATTTACATCAATACTGAGAGGTATGAGCAAGACAATGTCCATTTAAGGGAGTACATATTGATGTCTGTGTGACAGTGGAAGGAAAACCCACAGAGAACATCCAAACACCACACAGAGAACAACCAGAACTGAAATTCAACTGGAGAAGGGATAACCACTGTTCTTTTTATTTTCTAAAATATCTGCAGTGTAACTGATTTGCAGCCATGCAAAAAGAAAACAAAAAGATAATACTTTAATCAGCTGTTCAACCATCTGCATACATTGTGTTATATTAGTCTATTACCCATAACTACTATTAGCAGAATAACATTCTGAAAAAAATGAATGTCAAAATGCTTCCAAAACAATCACTTGAGATGTATTTTAACTGCTTGGATAAACAGTTTCATATTAATATTACTATTAAAAAGTATTGAATTATTGAATCAGTTTTTTTACAGTAACAGCAAGTGGTGTTCTTACTACTGTACAATACTTATTAGAAAAGTGTAAAACATACAGTAACATTTTATTAAGTTCACAATATAAACTTTACAATGTTATATCAAGCACATTACAACCATTACTCACATTATTATAATTTTCTGGGTTAAAGACTTTGACAGATGAAATATTTATGAAGATGATGACATTCAGTGGTGTACATTTTCACAGAGCATGTGGGTTATGTTTTACTACTGTCTATAGTTATATATTTTATGATTTTACCTTTTAATGTGCCTTTGAATGTCTTAAGAAAGCACAATTCAATAAACTAATGTGAATGTGAATTTTAACTCAAGCAAAATAAAAAGAGTGGTAAATTGAAATATATTACAAAACTGAATTGCATTACTTATGTATTCCAAAACATGTAAAAAATGTATTAGCAGTCTTAAGAGTTTTCACCCCAGTATCGATTATGACACTATTTATGTAGACTGCATAACAACAGAGTTGGGGTAGTTTCTCAAAGAAAACAATCAATTAAAAATTACTAATTACTTGGGACAAATTGTAATGAGATTACTTTATTAATTACTTCCTGGAAAAAGTAAACATATTATTAATTGCTCTATTTTTATGTTACTCTATATGTCCATGCAAATACAGTATGTGCCATTTTGAAAGTACTAGAATAACATTCAGTGTCCTTACAGTATTTTAATAAAAAGAAAAAAAACAATAACAACGTGATTTCAGTATTTAAATAACTAAATGACTTAGACATGTGTTATTTCAGTTATATAAAGTTGACAGTATATGCATTTAATTCTTCAAAAAATCTTGATAATTAATAATAAAACTGACTTAACTATCAAAATTCTTGAAAGTGTGCAATCGGTAAACAGTAAAATTATTGCTAGTGCTGCTCCCAGCTATTCACTAAAATTAAGGTAAAGATTTAGTTACCTTACTTAGTTTGCTGATTGCTCTATTTTCAAATGAAACTTTGAAGAGAATTAATGAAGAAATTAAACTCCATGTTGGGATGATATAACTGAATTCTTTGGTCTAATATGTGACACTGTTTTTGTTATTCTCTTGGTTATGTTGCAGCAAAACAGGTGCATGAGTGATATGTTACTGTGCATTGTGAGGCATGGATGCCATCTTTAGAAGATTGAATTAGTTTACTTATAACAAAGAACGTTAGTAGTAGTGACATACATAAGGAACTGCAGTGCTTTTGTGGAAGTAAAACAAGGGATCACACTGGTATGAACAGACTCTGGACACAAAGCAGCTCTATTGAAACCTGTTCAACTTAATAAACAATGTGTATTCAAATGACTTGCCAGTCAAGAAATGAACCAAGCACCCCAACAAACTAACTTCATTCACGTATATTGCCATTATGCACTACAGTATATAATTTTGGGACTCAATGCATATACTTTGTGCTCGTTTAAAAGTTAAAAATCATTGGACACACACAAACAGTTAATTAATGGTGGAGTGCAAGATCGTCACCTACATTATTATACTAGTTTAAACTAGGGAAAATGTACATTGGTTAATGAACTCATTGAACATAATGTTAAATCATCTTTTGGTATTTGCAAAACTAGATTTTGCCACTGTTTTCATTCATTTATTCACGTATATATTTTCAGTTCAGTTTTTTTATATGCCCTCTTTAAAAACACTGATTTCAGTAATAAAAGGATTTTTCATTCAATTTCATTGATAAAAATAAAATAAAAATTGAAACTGATTTAATTTGGACCTTATGCAAGGCAAAATAGGCAAAAATAACCACAAAAAGGTACTTGATATTTGGAATTTGGCCTGGTGTTTTGTGAAATTCAGTTGTGCTTGTTTAAGTAACAGATTTTTTAAACTTATGACTGAAAGAATTACTAGGGATTAAAATGTTTTACAGGTTTGTTAAAAATGATAATTTCCTGATCAAAATTCTTTGGGCAGGTTTTTGATATTTTGAGTTATTCAATGCATAGATTAATTCTTATTCAGGGGATGCTACATGTCGTATTACTTTATAGTCAAAAATTGCTTGACAATCTAAATCAGCAAAATAAGCTGATTAAAAAATTGCACTAAAAATTATATGAGTAAAGTGCAAAGGCAATAGTGAAGAGTATTTGGAACTGAGTCTCCAACTTGATGAGAGTTGAATGATGAGCAAGAAAAGGTTATTCTGAAAACCTCTGTGGAAATCATAAAGTACAATCCAAAGATGTTACTGACAATGATCCTAATCACCGATTTAAGTTTCCTAAGTGGCTTCAGAACAAGGCAGCTGAGGATGCCTACTTCATCAACCTGATTATTAGGTCTGATTGAGCAACCTATATGCTCAGTGGTACTCAGGCCCTGAGTACCCTCTTCTCCAAAGAATCCAAATATTCATGTAGAAAAACTAATACATTAGCCAGGAGTTGCAATTTTCTATTTTTGTGCTCACTTGGTATTACAGGACCATTTTATTTTAAAGAAAAGATTACTGTTGCAGGTGTTTTCTCATCTTGTGGTAGGTACTCATTTAATATTTGTTCATTAGACACAGAAAGATGAAATTCTTCATTACCAGTGTGGCAAGCAGCTGAGGGTGGCACACAGCCAGGATGCCCGAAAGGACCGGAGGAGGGATTACGCCTTCTCCATACCACGAGGGGGCGACCACCCTGGTGGTTTTGGGGACCACAAGAACAGAGCTTAGAAGATCAACCCTATAGGGGCCCATGGTCACCTGAGCCCTGGCCCTCAGCACTTCCGCCACACCCGGAAGTGCTGGGGGGAAGAAGACCAGGGACACCCAGAGTGCTTCTGGGTGTGCAGCCGGTACTTCCGTCACACTTGGGAGCGCTGGAGGAAGCTAATTGGGAGGCACCTGGAGCACATCCATGTGTGTATAAAAGAGGCCATCTCCCTCCATTCGATGGCTTGAGTCGGGAGGAAGAAAGACGGAGCTCGGGAGGAGAGGAGTGGAGGTGGCCTGAAGTAAGGAAAAGGCATTGTTGAGGCCTGGACTTTGGGGGAGTTTTGGGTTGTGTGTGCATTTGTAAACATGAAGTTTGTGAATAAATGTGTGTTGGGTGAACCCTCGGTGTCCGCCTGTCTGTGTCCGGGCCAGTTACCACACCAGTAAAACAGGGTGCATTCTAATTTCAAAACAGATGATGGAGCCTTTTTGATGATGGCTTTTTAAACTGGTGCAAAGAACAAAAACGTCTTGATAATTGCACAAATTCATTGTGTTAAACTTTTACTAAGGAGGTTAGATACACAGTAATATTTTTTGTTAGACTATTGTTTCACAGGCAAAATTCCAGTTATCTAGAATTGTGTGTAAAAGGGCCATTAAGTGAACTTCTAAAAACAAGTTAGGCTTAATTACACATTTTATAATTTGTTTCTATTACCTGATCTTAATTGCTTTTCTTTTCTTGTAACTTTCTCTTTGTCATCTTGTAAACCACTTTGAGCTACAGTACATTGTTGTATGTAAATGTGCTATATAAATAAATTTTGTTGTTGTTGTTCACCTAAGGCATCATAACCCACAAATTTAATCTATTCTGGGAAAACACCATGACCTTGGAGATACTGGTTCACAATCCAGTAACATTACTGTTTCAATGCTGGGTAGAAATGATTAGCAGATAAAGCCAAAACGACAATATCTCCTGGAAACAGGAATAATGTAAACCTCAGGTACCACTGCTGGTTTTTTTTTTGAGCTTTGACTACACCTTCATATCCCATTTCCAATAATTAAAAAGAACAGACAGAATGAAGCACACCTTGAGTATTACAGGTGATCTCCCTAAATGCCAACTATGGAATCACAACTCTTAACTGTGCAAATACACAGCTTTAATTAAATGTATTTTTTTGTTTTTTGCTCCAATCAAATCATTCCTTCGGTGAGGTTATTCACATCTAAACATAAACCAAGCACCCCCCTCTTGGGAATGACTTTGACAAATATAACCATAACCTACATGTGGTTATTCATTCAGTTTTGAACCTTAAAAATAATTCCACAGATATTGGTATGACATCCGTTTGATAACATGTTATTCCTTTTATGATAATCAACTAATCAGTACATAATTATCCTCAATAAAAGTACTTACGGTACTGAATTGATACAATTGAGTTGAATAGTTCTAACTAAAATGCAATAAATAACCTTAGCAAATTTTTAATTTTGTAAAAAATAAAATGGAAGGGAAATTATTTAAGTTTGACCTCAATTGTTTCTTTAAGCAGATATATAATGACCTGCTTTCTCTGCTTTTTATGAGCTAGTTGCTTTTTTGAAAACCATTTTGATAAAATCAATTTATTCAAATCTAATCTAATAGTGAATATCAGTTGACCCTTTGCAAAAGTATACCTTTCAAGAAGGTACTTTAGCTCAGACACATGTTGTAGTATTTTTTAAATAAACCGTCTTTATGCAAAATAACTTCATGTGAAAGGTACCCATGAAAAAATACTTGGTTAATTAGAACATCTATAGAATGAGATGTAAACCTACCATGTCCAGAATTTCATTAACACTTTAGCTTAGTACATACAAAACCAGATGCTCCCCTCTATCCAATAATAAGAAACACCAAATTTTAGTTAATTAATTCCTTAAAGCCTACATTTACAAACAGAAAGCCAGAAAGACAAAGGGTGAGTTTCCTAAAAGCACCATAGCACTGTAAACATCATATTGATGTTCAGTTATAGGGACCCCTGTGGCTGGAGGATTTTTATTCCAATCAATTTATCAGTACATCATTTTTATTTTTAATTGGTCTCATTATTTAGCAAGCTTTCCTTTTTCATTTTCTTACTGCAAGAAATTTATGAAATATTTTGTTGCTAAAACATTAAATAGTTAGGTTTCCTTTGTCATTTGTAATTACCCTTTTCTATAGAGTTGTCTCCCTTGTATCCAAATATTTACATCACAGAATGCTAACTTGTAGCAATGACTTCAGAGAGACATTACTTGGTCATTTGAAATGAGCAGACACATGAAAATTGCAGGGAAGTAACAGTTTCACTTTAGCATTCAACATTTGATGCTGTTTGCACCTTTGTCTGCACTGCTCTTTGCTCGTCATCAGATTTTGGATACAGTTAAGAAATGGGTAAATAAAGGGGAGAATGAGAAAAAAGCATTCAAAGATATGTCACAGAATACCTATATGTATAAATTTCTTATAAATTAAAAATAAAGAACATTTTACAATACAAAATGCATAAAGTGCTGTTATCATAATATTGTTATAAGAGTTTATGTAAAGATTGCCTCTGAGTGTACTACTAATATAACAGAGCAGCAGTAAAAATACTACACAATATACTTGATATAAGGTATACATCATGTACGTGGGTATAGTGAGTGTCTTATGAGGACTGGGACCAAGGGGAATGGAAAGGAGTTATGTAAATTTAGAAACGGACTCCCACTCCCGTTCTCAGTACAAAATAAGTTTTTTCCTACTGTGTGACAACATCTGTGGTCCCTCCAGACTTAGGGTTTTTTCATGTTTATCATCTCTTATTTTACTATACACATGAATGTTATATATATATATATATATATATATATATATATATATATATATATATCAGAGGCATGTGCCAGTTACCATCCCAGAGGACATGCCACCTATCCAACCACCTGAGCACCAGCTGGACAAAAGACCCCCTACATGGAGGAAAGTTGAGACCACATTAAGACGGGCAAGATCAGCATCAGCCCCTGGGCCCAACAGCATTCCGTGCAGACTCTACAAGAACACCCTAGGCATCTCAAAGTACCTCTGGAAGCTGATGAAAGTGGCATGGGAAAAAGGAATCATACCTAAGGCTTGGTGAAGAGCAGGCGGGATTCTGATTCCTAAAGAAAAGAACTCCTCAACCATCTATCAGTTCCACCAGATCAGCTTACTAAATTGTGGCCCAAAGACTATCAGCGTTCCTGCTGAAGAACAACTACGTTGACACCTCTGTGCAGAAGGCAGGGATAAGAGGATTTTCAGGATGTCTGGAGCATGCAAGTATGATTTGGAACCAAGTACAAATGGCCAAGAAGGGAAAGAAAAATCTGCATGTGGTCTTTTTAGACCTGGCCAATGCCTTCGGGTCAGTGCCTCATGAGTTACTGTGGACAGCCTTCAATTTTTTCCATGTCCCTGAGACCATCACAAGGCTGGTAAAAACCTATTTCCAGGACTTCCAGTTCTGCATTACACTCCAAGATAAAACAACTGCTTGGCAGTCCCTGCGGATTGGCATAATGGCGGGTTGCACCATCTCCCCACTGGCCTTCACCATGGCAATGGAATTAATTATTCGAGCTTCACGGTGGGTGGTTGGAGGGGAACGTCTGAAGAGTGGGCTGCGTCTTCCTCCGATTAGGGCGTTTATGGATGACATGACAACTATAACATCAACTAAGGCATGCACCAGATGCCTGCTGGACAAACTCCAGGGTAACATCAAATGGGCACAAATGGAGATTAAACCAGAAAAATCCCTCAGTATCTCCATCGTTAAGGGCCAGCTCATCAATGAGAGGTTCTATGTTAATGATGTGCCAATACCAACAATCCTGGAAAAGCCCATCAAAAGCCTTGGACGTTGGTACAATGCAGAGCTAAAAGACTCTGAACAGGTGGAACAACTCAGGCAGGACACCATCAGCAGTCTAAAGCAAATTAACCACACTGCTCTCCCAGGGAAGCTGAAGCTCTGGTGCTTTCAGTTTGGATTGTTGCCCCGCCTCATGTGGCCAATTTCTATCTATGAGATCACCCTATCCCATGCCAAGCGGCTGGAGAGGCTGGTGAATGTGCAGGTGCGGAAGT
Source organism: Erpetoichthys calabaricus (assembly GCF_900747795.2). Lineage (NCBI taxonomy): Eukaryota > Metazoa > Chordata > Cladistia > Polypteriformes > Polypteridae > Erpetoichthys > Erpetoichthys calabaricus. The sequence goes on along the minus strand of NC_041396.2, from coordinate 73,084,664 downwards.
GGCTTGGATTACCCAGATGCCTCAGTAGCATAGGCCTATATGGCAATGGAGCTCTCTCTCTTCCAATATCAAGCCTGGTAGAAGAGTACAAATGCTACAAAGCAAGGCTTGAAATAACCCTCACGGAATCCAGGGATCCCCTGGTCAGAGGCGCTGCTCCCACCTTGGTAACAGGGAAGAGATGGAGGCCAGGAGCAGCAGTGGCACAGGCAAAAGCTGCCCTGAGACATCGGGACATAGTGGGACAAGTCCAAACCAGCAGAGGAGGTCTAGGCCTGCGTACAACACCCAAATGGCAGAAGGCTAACCCGTTAGAATGGCAACACCTGGTGATAGAGGAGGTGCGCCACCAGGAGGAAGCGGGCAGATGTGCTAGGGCTGTGTCCCAAGCCAAGCAAGGCTGCTGGATGAAGTGGGATGGTGTGGAGAGGAGAAAGGTCACCTGGAACGAGCTGTGGAACATGGAGTCCAATATGCTGAGCTTTACTATCAGAGCCACATATGATGTCCTGCCATCTCCAACAAACTTGCATCTTTGGTTTGGAGAGGATCTGGCCTGTCTCCAGTGTGCTGCCCCAGCAACTCTTAAACACATCTTGGTGGGTTGCAAGATGAGCCTTACCCAAGGCAGATACACCTGGCACCACAACCAAGTGTTGAAGAGCTTGGCAGCTGCACTGGAGATTAAGAGGGTAACCACCAACACCATACCCTTGGAGGCTGAGACTGCCTCTCGGCAACGAACATCTTTTGTCTGTGAGGGGGAGAAGCAGCCGGCAAAAAGAGTGTCTCCAATTTCATGTCCACTGAATGCAGACTGGGAAATGCAAGTGGATCTAAATCAAAGACTCACATTCCCACCTGAAATCGCAATAACAAACCTGCGGCCAGACCTTGGGCCTCATGTATAAACATTGGGTACGCACAGAAATGTTGCGTAAGAACGTTTCCACGTTCAAATCGTGATGTATAAAACCTACACTTGGCGTAAAGCCACGCACTTTTCCACGGTACCTCATACCCTGTTGTACGCAAGTTCTCCGCTCAGTTTTGCAGACTGGCGGCACCCAGCGTCAAAGCAGTGCTACTGTTCCTGTGTGGTTACCCTTTCTTAGATCCACATCCACAACGGCAGCTTTATCAAATACACTGAAATTAACCGCATATCGTTCATAAATTTAATGCATCTGATTGTAATTAACCTGTAACAATATAATGGTCCACAGAATGGTCAAACTATTCTAAATACCATAACTGCTTTAGCGTTGTTACTCTTACTGCACCTTCTTCTTCTTCTGTCAGCAGCTCCCGTTAGAGGTTGCCACAGCGGATCATCTTTTTCCATATTACTCACACTGCACCACTCGGAGTATTTATATCACTGCATCTGAGTGTGAATCACAGATCTACAGTGATTGGAAAGAGAATTATCGGTATACAGCATCAAGCACTTGCTGCCTCAGCCATTCGCTATTTGAACTTCTCTCATCCGACCAACACTTCACAGCCTTTCCTGTTCGGACCTCGTGGTTCACAAACAGTTTCATCCCAAAAACTATACACGTACTCAATCAGTCCATTAAGTGCTCCTTGTAGAACTGTTTGTACTTGCAAGTTACCGTGAGGTAATTGTACTTATGATACAGTTATAATATTGCACTGAGACACTTTATAAAGTGCGTATTTACATATGATGACGATATCATTTTTAAGATGAAATGCAGCAAAATATGTTGATTATATTATACAGATAAAACTTTAACTTTAACTACACGGTGCCGCAGCGCTAGCGAGCTTGAGCTTCATTCACGGTTTGTTCCTGCCTCACGCTGTATTCATGCTGTGGCTGGCACGACACTGGAAGGATTGATGGATAGAATAATTAAACATTACAAAGATATTTCAATGTTCCTTAAAAGTAATGGAAGTACTTGGGGAGACTACGAAGCCTTACTTTGTTGGGCTTTTGCCTCACCTGGAAGTGCTTCTGGACCACGCAAATGGGCCACCAGAGGTACTACTGGGTACAGCATAAAAGAAAGAAAGAAAGAAAGAAAGAAAGAAAGAAAGAAAGAAAGAAAGAAAGAAAGAAAGAAAGAAAGAAAGAAAGAAAGAAAGAAAGAAAGAAAGAAAGAAAGAAAGAAAGAAAGAAAGAAAGAAAGAAAGAAAGAAAGAAAGAAAGAAAGAAAGAAAGGGTCTTTTATATTATGCTTGATGGATCTTTGTACTTTGCTGTGCTGGTGGGAAACTTGGGAAATGTTTTCCAGACCTAAATATAAGACAATGTGTTGCAGAGACTTGTGTTTGTGTCTGTCTGTGTCAGGAATGGGGAGCTGGTGCTCCCCTGGTAGCCACAACATTTAATACTTTCAATATTATAATTTTGAATCACTGCTTATCAAAGTCTTATTTACAATATAAGTATCCACATTAGATGAATTGGTGTGATTACTGGGTATAGGTTAACATGACGGTTGCACATTTCTTTAAAAAAATTAATTATGGTTGTTTGTGGTGCTTACTTTTATCTCTATTAGAATTTCTGGCAGTGATGTGGTTAGTGTCCCGAGTTTACTCTGTAATCCTGATTTGGATAAGTGGGTTAAAAAAAGGATGAATGGAGTTTTCAGTGTCAAATGAGTATCAATAAATCTCCAAATTAATGCAACTGAAGCAAACTAACTAAAATCACACACAAAAAACAGCACCACCATCAAAAATTACTACAAAAATGAAATAATGCAAAACAAGCCATCCTATCTCCTCCCCTAAATTTGTGCCACACGTATAACACTTTCAATTTGCATTCTGCACCATTAATTCAGACTAGTAATGAAAATATATAATCATGAGTTACATATTAAAAATTGAATTAAGTGAGGTACTGTAATTGGTACTTCATTATACAGTACATAGAGGAAAAAGGATTGAACTACTCAAAACTGAAATCTAAGCAGAAGCTGGATGACTGCTTCTTTTCGATCAGCACACCTGCATGCCTTAATCAGCAATGATTTCATTTCATAGATATTTTTCTTTTACTTCTCATTTGTATACAGTAGCTCTTATATGTCAGTCTACAGAAAAATGTGTTTCATTTCATTGGACTATATTTAAAAAAAAATATATGAAATTAAGTGAATTTCTGAAAAGCCAAAATCTCAGACTGAGAAAAAAATGTCATTGCACAAACACTGACAAAAATTAAGAAATCTTTGAAAATTATTGGCAAAATACATACAAAACATGAGAAAGTACATTCTACATATAAAACAATAATTGAAGTTCTTCAAACAGAATTCTTAACAATTAAAAAACATGGAAATGTCGGGTCTGCAGTTGAAATGAACACTCATATTGCAAAAGTGCAATAACATACCATTCACACTGTAGTGTTAATGTCAGTAATGAGCACAAAAGCAATGTAGAACACAAAACATGGAATCTCTAAATATTTTAAAAAGCATATACTGTCATTTCTAATGAGCAGTCAAAATGTGCCTGATTCGTGTGCTTAGTATATAAAAAAGGGCACATCCACTTTGTAAATAGTTTAGCTATTTTCTTTCAATCTGAGGAAATTAGACAAATACTAAATTGAATGATTTCTAAAATATATTTACAGCTTATTTATTAATAATTCTTACATTTGCCACTTTTGAATTCATATTTGAGCAAAGTCATTCAGTTTTCATGAACAGGATATAAAGGCAGAGTTTGCTGGCCTTAAAATTGTGTTACTGTTTTTTGCAGATATCTTGGTCCTGGTAGCATCATCAGGCTGTGAACTCCAGCATGCATTGGGATTGTTTGTGACTGAGTGTGAAGCAGCAAGGATAAGGATCAGCACCTCCAAATTTCAGGCAATTGTCCTCCTTAGAAAAAAGGTGGACTCTATTCTCCGAGTGGTATTTGATATTCTGACTCAAGTGGAGTATAATTATCTTGGGGTCTTGTTCATGAGTGAGTGGAAAAGGAATGGTGCAATCAACAGACAGATTGCAGCAGTAAGTGTAGTTTTGCAGTTGCTATACAGCTGTGCAAAAGTGAAGAAGGAGCTGAGCCAAGTCTGATATCTCTGCAGCCTTGAGCCTCCACCCTGGAGCTCTAAGTAGGTGGACCTGAATTAATGGACACTGTTGCATTTTTTGAGTCAGATAACCCTCCCAGAACTCTAATCTTAATTGTACTGTAACTATGTGGAGCTCTGGAAGTCTGAAGCTAGACTCTATTGGCGCACATTGAAGCCAGCTCCATATACTTGGAGCTCCAGCGTTTGAGGCAGTAGGGGTATATCCTTGGCTCATCCAGATGGCAAAGCTCTCAATTTACCAGTCAATCTACATCCCTACCCTTACCTATGGTTATGATCTATAGGTAACAATTAAAAGGACGAAATAGTGAGTAAAAAGTTTGCCGAAATTAGTTTTCTGTGCAGGGTGGCTGAGTTCTCCCTTTGAGGTGAGAAGTACAGACAATCTGGAGAGGCTAGAACTAGAACCACTAACCCACTGCATCAGGAAGAGCCAATTGAGGTGGTTTTAGGCTTCTGACATGAATGACTACATAACACTTCTCTGTGGAGGGCATTTTTTACAGGCATGACCAGCTGTGAGGAGACCCCAGGGAAATCCCAGGACTCTCTGCAAGGTGGAATGGGAATTACCTGGGATTCCACAGCAAGAGGTGGAAAGTGTAGCAGGATGCTAAGACTGTTGTCCCCCTTGATCCGATCCTAGATAAGCCGAAAGACACTAACAGAAACTGTAAAATCCATGATCATGCAGCTCATCTATTGATCTGAGATGCAGAGGTAAAATTTTAAGCAACTCTTGATAACCTGACTGCAAATCTTAATTTCTTCTCCATTTGCAGTACTAGCAAAAGTAAGGTATAAATTCAATTAGTTTTTATATTTATAGCACACTTTCATTTGCAAGGCAAGAAATCAAGCTGCACAACTAAAGCAAAATAAATGTAGAATATGCCACTCTGTACTTCACTGATAAAAGTAAAATAATACACAGTGCAGTGTAAGTGTTTACCCACTTTCTGAATTTGTCTATTTTTGGTTATTCATAACACTTAGTTCTTTCTGATCTCCAAAAAAATTAATCTAATACAAAAGACAACCTGAGTAAACACAACATACAATTTTCAAATGATTTGATTTATTGCAGAAAAAGAGTTCACTAACACCTATACTACCCATGTGACAAAGTAATTGTTGTGCCACCTTTATCAGCAAGAACTGTAATTAAATGCTTCTGGTAACAGGAGATCAGTCTTTAGCATTGCTGTGGAGAAGTCTGCTCTACAGAATTGTTTTAATTCAGCCACATTGGAGGGTTTGGACTATGAACCGCTGCCAACATCTCAGTGGGGTCAAGTCAGAACTTTGACCATTTTTGCAATCTTGGTCACAACAATATAAAGTTATTGATAAAAAGTGACAATCCTATACAGTGCGTGAACCAAAAATCAGAATCAAATAAACATATTAACATTTCTATTAAATCAAGAACCAGAATATCCAAGCAAGTTTTCTTTTAGAAATATATCCACAATCTTGAATTGTGATAGGACATCAGAGCTGACACATAGATGAAATCACATTCTGTGCTCTTCCAGGTCATTTACAGTACATGAAAACGGGGCTTCCGAATTGCATGGACAAAGTGGTAAAAAGTATAAAAAAGCTCTTTATAGCCCACTCACACTCCTATTCTAGATTAATAAATAACAACAGTTAATAATACATGTTTACTCTTCAGAACACTCTAACAAATGATAATTCTTATAACTACAATGCAAACTATTTACAGACATTAGCAGTACAGACTTTATGGAGTTTTACTATAATGATAAAACTGACATTATGAAATTCCAGATTTCAGCATCAGCTTGCAAGCCTTATTCTAGACTGGCAAACCCTATCTTACCTTACACACACCACTGTAGTAATTTTTAATTTGGTAACAGAACAGGAAGTCATAACTATAAAGTGTAACCTACTACTTGGTCCTTAGACTCAGTCTTAACAAAATTACTAAAAAATTGGATGGATAAAACATGGATGTTCTGCCATTCATAGCATTATCAACAGTTCATTACTAAATGGCATAGTTCTAAATGCACTAAAAATGTCAGTTATAAGACCATTAATAAAAAGCCAAAGCTAAAGCCCTACATGCTTTATAATTATAGACCGATTTCAAATTTACCCTTTCTTTTTAAAATACATGAAAAAGTATTGCCACTCAGCTTCACTCTAACCCTACATATCAAAGTTTTTTTTTGAGAAATTCTAGTGTGACTCCCACACTGTTCTGAGTACCAAAACAGCCCTGAGTCATGTTATAAATGACATTCTAATGTCCCCTGATGAAGAAAATTCCACAGTAATTACGCTGATTTAAGCACAGTGTTTGATATATCAAATCAATTCCAGAACATACAGCAATATCGTGACAGTAGTTCAGCATTATACTCAGAAGTTAAACATGTTGTCCCACAAGTCTCAGTACTGAGACTTCACATGCTTCCATTGGGAACTATGTTTAAAAAACAAAACATTATTTTCACTCGTATTCAGAGGACACACAGTTATACCTTACTTTTACACCAAATGTTGTTTTTCTGATGCTGTCCTTAATTAGTTGCGTCAGTGAGTTAAAGGAGTGGATGGATGAGAACTACTTGTCTCTGAATAAAGAAAAAACAGAAATGTTATTTATTGGGGGAATGATGCTGACTGCAGCAACATTCAGTCACTTTGTTTTTACTCAGTAGGAATCACTATTAGTTTTACTGAATCAACTTGTAATTTAGACATCTTTGACACTAATATGTGCTTTAAAACACACATTACAAAACTATACAAAAACAAGTTTTTTCCATGTTAAAAATGTTGGAAAATTAAGGAATTTTATAAATATGCAAGATTCTGATAATTTACTTCATGCATTTATTTCTAGTAGGATTGACTAGTGCTATGTGTTGTTCACTAGCTGTACTAATCGTTCTTTGCGCAACTTTCAGTTAATTCAAAATGCTGCTGCAAAAATTGTTACAAGAACAAGAAAGTACAAAGACATAACTAGAGTTATGAAGTCCTTGCACTGGCTCCCAGTTAAGCTCTTGGCTGATTTCAAAATCCTCTTTTTAAAAAATAAAGCCTTAAATAGCTCAGGCTCTGCTTACTTTACTGAACTTATCCTTACTTACAAACCAAAGCTCACATTAAGATCTTAAGATGCCAGCCTACTTAAGATTCCAAGAATTAATAATATGGTCAAATGTTGAGCTTTCAGTTATAGAGTTAGCTGTGGAATGATCTGCCTGCTAATATAAGAGACACCCCTTCAGTCTCAGATTTTAAATCCAAGCTGAACACTCTATACTGTAGTCTAGCATACCCTGACTAGAGCTGCTGATTAACTCTGCATACTGCATCTCTGTCTGTTACTCATTTGTACAAAAATATAAGTAATACAAAATTTACCATCCATTACTAACCTTCCTTTACTCTATTTGGTGCCAGTGCTCTACTGCTGTTCTCCTGCCCATGAAAAAATCATCTGAGATAAAGGAGAATTAGAACCATCAAATTAAAATATCCTTTAACTATACTGGACAGCCCAGCACAGACTTTACTACAGAGTTAGAACAGGAAGGTTTGGGCAGCTAGTTGGCCGAGGTCTTCTGTACAGTGACGGTCAACGACTTAGTCTGTGATTTTCTGTATTACAATTTTCATTCCTTCTGTCATTAACACCTATTGTTATAGAGTTAATTAATGGACAGAAACTGTTGGCTTCCACTTATGTTAATCAGTTTCTAGTTTGACAAATCTGTATCTTTATATGTACTAATTCTGTATTTAGTAATTAGTTTAATCTATACTTGAATTTACCTGAAAATTTGTCACTGCACTCAGCTCCTGCACTCAGTAAAGGGCACTATACAAAATACATTTCATTGTGTTATAAATTGAGCTGAGCAGTATCTGTCCATTAATTAATTATTGAACTAATAATATGATAAAAGTAGGGCATTCCTTTGTGTCTGTGGGTTATACATATGGTATGAATAAATTTACACTTTGCAAAAGTTATATGAAATAAAGAGTAAATCACAACTGTTTTTGTGCTGGTGATCCAAAAACTGCAAAAGATGGCATTTAGAACGCATGATCGAATAGCATTTCACATTAAAACCATCAAAACACAGGATCAGAATGATCAGAAACGATCAAAACCCACGCAGACACAATGAGAACAGGCAAACCCCACACACTGACCAAGCTGTAGATTTGAACATTGACATCTACTGTATAGCATTAAGTAAGTGAGTAAGTATTACCTGCTAAGCTGATACTACATATACATATATGTTGGTTTGATTTTGTGTGTGTGGGGCCTAAGAGCAAGGTATGACTCTATCATGTTACTGTGTGTAAAAGAATATTTTTTATTATTTTGATTGATTTCTCCTTTAATGTCATTTACAAATATCCGGACTGTATTGATATGTGAATTAATTTTGCACAGCTGTGCCTTGCGATGTACCTGTACTTTGGAAGCTGCTTCCTGCTTGATGCTGTGCAAACTAGAAAAATCTTTTCATTTCATTGAGTTTGGGAAGTGCTTACTGAGGCCAGTTCTTATAGATGTTTTTTAAGCAGTTTATTTTTATGTTAGTCCACAGTACTAAATGAAAGCAAGATTATAAAACAGATTACTAGGTGCAATGCTGTTCAGAGAACATTAATAAAATGAAAAATGTATCCCTTAAAAGACTTACAAAATAAACCTTGTACTTTAAAGTTTAGTTCATGTACTGTCCCAGTCTTCACATGTTACAATTGAACAGACCATGTGACGTAGAGTAAGGAATGGAAGTGCACAGAGCTAGCAATCAAAACCAGTCAGGAGAAACCTAGTTGGTGTAACTCTCATAAATACTAAAAAAAAAAAAACTTTTTTACCCAATTTACTTTTCAACTCTATAATCAACAACACATTCAATATTTCTAACACCAAGAGTCACCTAAGAATGGACAGCCAACCTACCTAAAATTAAACTATATCTTTAAGAATGTTCTAACTAGGAATATACTTATAATAAAAATGTCCTCAAAGTTCAGTTTCTCTCACAAACATATTAATAATTGGTCACTACTGTTTGTTATTTTTTTATTATTTTGGAAGCAGCAAATGTTCACTATTTTTAATTTAAAATCTTTGAAGGGCACTGATTTTTTAATGTTTCATGATTGCTACCATTTGGGACCTTTAGAAACAGTGTGTTGGTAAGCATGTGATGCACATTTTACATGATATAAGATGTCCTGACAGTAATGATATTAAAGGATACCTGCTTGCATTAAGCTGCACCCAAACCTTAACAATTTAAAGGAATGACTTATGGTGAGACTTCCTTGAGCAAATAAACAACTTAGGTCCAGATTCTTGTTTTGATTTAGTTTTTTTTTTATTTAACTTTGGCAATGACTCTTGTACTTTGGTGATCAATCTAATGTTTTGTGTATCAGCCTCTGCACATGACTTTGGCAATTCTATTCCTGACCTCTAAAAGAAACATTTTATTTGATCTCTGCCCCTCCAATTATACATATACTATAATGACATGCATTTTAGTTTTAGTACGCTGCTTATCCATTCAGCTTCTTCATTTCTAATATGGATCTCCATTTCCTTTCCTTGTGACACAAGCATGGTCCAATAAATACTCAAAGACAGCCATAGCTGTTGTTGACATATATGCTAAATTTTCTCAATGCTGTAAAAGTTGATTGCTGCCAGGATCTCATTAGACTATGTCCTGATTAGTGTTGTTAATTTTCTTTTGCAACTTTGCTGCAGCTGTGCGCCACTCTGAGGGGTAGCACAGCTTGTAACATACCTTGTTAAATGGCTTGTAGGAAGGATTACCTATTGTAGCTTCTAGTATAACTAGTAACATAGTTTACACAAGGAAGCTGGGATTGGCTCCAGCAGACCCCCGTGACCCTGTGTTCGGATTCAGCGGGTTGGAAAATGGATGGATGGATGGAAGTACCTTCTTTCATTGCGATGGACAGCACATGGCGTCAAATATCATATTCCTCTGGAGTTGAAGAAGCCTGTGACGATGCTGGTTCTACTCCATGCTCCAGTCTTGCATCTGGTAGCTCTTGAACCCGACACCGTCAGTAATGTTACCGATGAGCTCGGCAGTGAGGCACAACAAATGGAGCAAGGGGATGGTGTAAAAGTGCAAAGTGCTTTTATTATAAAAAACAAAACAAGAACAAAGTGTCCATCCAAATAAATACAGTGGAACCTTGCACATACGTCTCGGTACACGTACAAATTGGTTTACGACCAAAAAGTTCGTCAAACTTTTGCCTCGGTTCACGACCACACACTCAGTATACGAACAAGCCAGTTTCCCTTTCGGTTTGTGCTCGCCGATGATTTCCGCACATGTTGCATTGTTCTCAGTCAGACATGCGTGCTTGCACGTGCGTGCGTGCTTTCGTGTGAACTCTTTGTGCTCTATTTCATTTCCCTTCCGGTTCGTACGCGCCGATTACTGTATTTAAGCACATGTTCAGCCTCTCCCTGTTCATTGTTCTCAGTCAGACGTGCGTGCTTTACCTGTGAACTCTTTGTGCTCTACAGTATTTCATGTGCTTTTGCAGTTAACCATGGCTTCTAAGCAAGTGAAGAGTGGTGAGAAGAAAGTTTTGCAGAAAATTGAAATCGAAGTAAAGAAAGAAATTATTGAAAAGTTACTGATCTTGCCGCCGAGTACAAGAAGTTAAAAATCTACGATTTCGACTATTCTAAAGCAGAAAGAATCTATTAAAGCAGCTGATGTTGCAAAAGGAGTTACAGCGTTAACCAGGCAGAGGCCTCAAGTGCTGGAAGAGGTGGAAAAACTGTTGCTAGAGTGGCTGAACGAGAAGCAACTTGCAGGGGATATCGTAAGCGAGGCGATGTTATGCGAGAAAGCCAGGAAGATTCATGGCGATTTGCTGCAAAACTATCCTTCTACGAGTGGTGAAAGTGAGGAATTTAAATCCAGTAGAGGATGGTTTGAAAAGTTTCGCAAGAGAAGTGGCATTCATAGTGTAGTAAGGCATGGAGAGGCTACTAGGTCCGACCTGAAGCTGCAAAAGAATTTGCGAAAAATTTCACAAAATTAGTGGAGGACGAAGGCTACATCCCGCAACAAGTCTTCAACTGCGACGAGACCGGATTGTTCTCCACCCAGTTACTCCTCACTTCATGCCAGAACTCGACTCATGCAAGGTTAGTTTTCTTGGTGGTTTATGGTTAGTTTGCGTATTACGGATTTTTCAAATGTTCACTTTTCGGTTCGTAGTGTGAATTGTTGCAATGATACTTTTCTCTTTTTTCAAATGTTCATTTTTTTCCCTATGCTTAAAACTCATTAAAAAAAAGTGTTTACAGTGAGTGGTTCGTAGCATGATTTGTTGCAATGTTACTTTTCTTGATGGTTTATTAAATTACAGATTTTTCAAATGTTCATTTTTTTCCCTGTGCTTAAAACTTATTTAAAAACAGTGTTTACAGCGATCGGGTTGTAAGGCTATTAGCGTGAACTCCTGCAATGTTATTTTCTTGGTGGTTTATGGTTGGTTTTTAAATAAAGTTCGGATTTGTTCAAATGTTCCTTTTTTCCCCCTGTGCTTAAAACTCACTTAAAAAGAGTGTTTACAGCGATCGGGTTGTAAGGCTATTAGCGTAAACTCCTGCAATGTTACTTTCTTGGTGGTTTATGGTTGGTTTTTAAATAAATATGGTTTAATTAACTATATTTGTGCTTAAAAACTTAAACAAAATATATATTTACATACAGTTTGTATGGTCTAGAACGGATTAATTGTATTTACATACAATCCTATGGGGGAAATTGCTTCGGTTCACGACCAAATCGGTTTACAACCAGAGTTTTGGAATGAATTATGGTCGTGAACCGAGGTTCCACTGTAAATAGTACAATGTATCACAGTTCTTCAATAAATAAATAATCCCATAAAACAAGTGCTGAGTGGAGGTTAAAACACAATAGAAAAACTCTTTAAAAACCAATGACTGGAAGCAGTTGTTTAAAACAACACAAAGCCCGGTGTCTTCAATTACATGGCGGCTCCCCTGCTTCTCCCATCTGGGCCCCACTACAGGAGAGTTGCCCTTCCTGCAGCTGACTTTCTTCCTCATATGAATGATCTGGAGGCTTCCCGATCCCTGGCTTCAGTTGCACTCTCCAAATCGAGACTTAGGTTCCCCAAAGGCCAGGACGCTCACAATGGGGAATCCCTCACCCAAGCCTCCCGACTCCCGCTGCCTTCTCGGACTTACGCGGCCAGCCGTCCTTCATCACCGGTCACTCCAGCTCCTTGTCGCTCAGCTGGAGCGACCACTTCCTTCTGCCCCACCGAGTGTCGGCCAAACACCCCTGCTAGGGCTCACAGTCCAGCTGCCTGCCTGCGAGACTTTGCTCGCTCGCACTGGCTCTCTTTCTCCACTCTGCTTCCACAACCTCTGGCTCTTTTTCCTTCTTTTGATTTTTTTTCCCCCCTAACCGCCTCACACTTCTATTTATGACGGGGACATGGCAGCTGTGGCAATCAGCAGCTCCTGAGAACAATTACGGATGCGGACGGTTTCTCGACTGTGCACTTAGGTGAGAAATGCCCCCATCACGAATCACCCCGGGAACTGCTTCAGCCACACAACCACCATGCCCCCTTGTGGCGATTATTTATTTTAAACCTGCCCTATTGACAGGAGCTGTTGACCTGCTACATCACAAAGTCATACTATGGCAGTCGAGCCGGGGCAAAGATAAAGACTAGGTGATAAAGAGATACAAGCATTTTCTTTCATCGATTCTCATTGGGAATTTCAGCTCTTTGTTTAACAAGTGGAATGAACTGTAGGCACTTGTAAAGAACCAGCAGGTGTTTCATGAGAGCAGACTAATGTGTTTTAGGGAGACTTGGCTAATGAATAACATTCCAGACTCCTGTGTGGAACAACTTGACTTCATTACAGTACGAGTGGACAGAGATGCAAGAGCAAGTGGAAAGGAAAGTGGTTGGGGACTGGCAGTGTTTGTGAACAATTGATGGTATAACTCTGGACACAGCTGTGAAGAAAAGATTTGCTGTCTCTCTTGCCATTTATTAGACTTTATTATGTACCGATGGAATTTTCTTACATTGTCAACATTGTTGTTTACATTCCTCCACAGGCAGAGCCTGTGGCATGTGATGTCACATAGGAGACTGTCACGAGATTGCAGACCCAACACCCTGACACTTTTGTTGTTATATCAGAGGATTTCAATCATGTCAACATTTCCTACCACTTGACTGGTTATACACAGTATGTTGACTGTCCCTTGAGGGAAAATAAAACACTGGACCTGTGGTATGCCATCATTAAGGATGTTTACAGTGCTTCTGAATTACCATCACTTGGTAAATCAGACCACAATCTGGTTTATCTATAGCCAGTATACAAACCCTGTGTAATTAGGCAGCCTGCAACTATTCAATCATTAAGGAAGTGGACACCCGAGGCCAGAGATTCTCTTAGGGACTGCTTTGAGTGCACAGATTGGAAAATACTGTTGGAGTCACAGAAGAATGGTACAGACACTGACATTAACAGGATGGCTGTCTGTACATCAAACTACATAAATATCTGTAAGGATATTGTTGTACCAGCAAAAACTGTTCAGTGCTTCCACAACAATAAACCTTAGACAATCAGTAACAAGAAGAAATTCTTCAACTAAAATAAAGAGGCTTTCCAGGGCTGGTGATAGAGAGAAGCTTAAGCTGGTACAGCAAAATTTGAAGATGAGCTTAAAGCAGGCAAAAATAGACTATAAAGAAAAATTGGAGGTGAGGCGAGGCTTCAACACAACAACATCAAAGAGGTGTGGAGGGGAATGAAGACCATTACTGGCTATAAAGAGATGAGGAGCAAGGCGACGGCATGTGACGAGGACAAGATCAATGAGTTTAACCTGTTTTACAACAGGTTTGACATGGTGTCCAGCACTGGCTTGGGGTCACAGCATGGGTCACCTGTTTCTTTTCCCACCATTGCAGAGGCAGTTTTTGCTCCTCAGCACTGCGGCATTGTTGACATCATTGCTTCAATATCTGCTACACCGGGTCCCATTCCCCCGCTCTTAAAAGCAGATGAGTTGAGGATGCAGCTGAGGACACTACGCTCTGGAAAGGCAGCTAGTCCAAATGGTAAACTGTTGAAGGAGTATGCAGATCAATTTGCTCAACCTTTACAGATATTGTTCAGCCTGAGTCTTCAAAGTGGGATGGTCCCTGCTCTGTGGAAAACATCATGTCTTTTGCTGGTTCCCAAAATTGAGCGACGGCCTGAAATAAATTACTACAGACCAGTGGTCCTCACATCACACATCATGAAGACACTGGAGTGGCTGCTTCTGCATCGCCTCAGACCACATGCACTGGTCTGCATACCAGGAGCACATTGTTGTTGAGGATGTAGTCCTCTACATGTTACACCAGACCAAATCCTTTTTGGATGAACCGGGTGGTTATATGAACATTTCTAGTGCATTCAACAGAATCCAACCCTCCATTCTTAAAAATAATAACTGGAGCAAAAAGAGCTAACTGGTTCTGAGCACAACAAAGACCAAGAAGACGATTGTAGATTTATGCAGGTCTAAGCCCTCCCTTCAGCCTGCTATCATCTGAGGGGAGGACATTGAGGTGGTACAAACTTATAAATAATAGGTGTCCACCTTGATGACAAACTGGACTGGTCTATGAACACAGATGTCCTCTACAGGAAGGTGCAGAGCAGGCTGTTTTTCTTCAGAAGACTCAGATCATTCAACATATGTAGTGAAATGTTGTCTTTGTTCTATCAGACAGTTGTTGCCGGTGTCCTCATCTTTGCTGCCGTGGGTTGGGGAGACAGTATGACAGATAAAAACCTGAAGAGGCTGGACAAGCTGGTGAAGAAGGCTTGCTCAGTGCTAGACAGAACTGTGGACTCAATGGGAATGGTGGTGGAAAGTAGTAGTAGTAATCTATCTTATCTGTTTTGTTCTTTATTTAACAGTTCCAAATTTTAGAAGGTTGTGATTCATTTAAAATAATTTTTGTTATTTTTTTTTTATAAACATTCATCATTATGCTCCTTGGGAGCCATAATGATGTTGACGGCAACCATGCTTGTTTCCAGCCACAAGAGCAGACAGTGGTGCAAGGTTTGATATCACTGTACCGCCACTATAAAAATGAGTGGGTCACACATGCACATGTTTCCACTTTGTTTGCATTTTGAATCACAAAAGAAAATGGCCAAAATGTAGTTTTGGTAAAGTAATATTAAGAGAAAAACAAATAATTGAAAGGTTTAATGTGATTTTGACTATGACTCACTCTGACCATGATTTCTGCCTGTGTTATTAAACAGGATGTTTATTTTATTAATTCATGGTTACTAATGAATAAAAGAGGGTAATCTATCGACTCCAAAATGTGAAAAAATATGCAATCCTAGAGATGTTTAAGCCTAACACAGTAAGAAGATAATTCCAAAGGATGCTGTTGCAAAGTGTCTGTTATTAAATATGCACAGTTGTGTCTGGAACTACACATACAGCATTGTTCTTGCGCGACAGTATTTCCATTTCAAGTTATTCCTGTAAAACTTTGCATTTTTGCTCAGATACTGCTTTTCTAAAGAAACTTTAGACATGCTTTTAATTTTACCTTAACTTCTATACAATTTGCAAAGAAAATAACATATGCTTTCCCTGTAAAACTCAACTCTTTACTTGTGTTCCAATTCAGATGAAGCAAAAGCTTATGTAGCAGTGTACTTTGTCACAAGAAGTCATAAAGTTGTACTAATAACTTAATTTAAGTATGCAAGCTTGTCCAGAAAATTAAAAACAGTTACATTGAAAACAAAACATAGATGAATGTAAGTTACATCCATAAGTATTTGGGCATTGATAAAGTTATTGTTATTTTAGGTTTTAACCAAATAATACTTGTGTTGAAGCTAAAGTATATAATGAATGTGAGAAAAAGGTGCAGACTCCCAGCTTTAATCTGAGGGTATTTAAATACAAATTGGATAAAGGGTTTAGGAATTACAGCAATTTGTATATGTCATCCCCTCCTTATCAATGTGTATCATACAGACCAATTTCACTTCTATATAATGATGTTAAGATACTCTCCGAAGCTATAGGAAGGAGGATTGAGAAATTGGTTCCTTCTGTAATATCATATGACCAAACCAGATTCAATAAAGGCAGACAGCTTCAAACCTTCGGTGTATGTTTAATGTAACATACTCACCAATGAAATCTAACACACCAGAAATTTTATTATCTTTGAATGCAGAACACAACCCAAGTGCTTTTCAAGGCAAAAAAGTGGTATATTCTACAATGGCAGAGTCTGTCGTCTGGCCTCAAATTAGCTGAAAAAGCATTTCACTTGCTGAAAACAATAGTGAAGATAGAATTACCAACAAACAAGTAGCAAAAAAAGACAGGTGCAGTAAAGGCCTGGCAAAGCATCAGTAGGTAGGACACCCAGCCTTTCATAATGCTCATGGGATCCAGACGTTTATGTAATCATTGACTGCAAAAGATTTTCAACAGTATTGTATTGGAAATGACAATTATAGTTAGATTATGTTAGATCTGTCCAATTACTTTTGAGCCCCTGAAAATGTGAGGGTCAGTGTATAAAAATGTAAGTCTTTCCTAAAAGGCTTGCACAATATTTGTGTTAAACCCTTTTCATTTAAGCTGAAAGTCTACATTTCAATCATATCTTGATTACTTCATTACAAAGCCACTGTATTTGCATAAACCAATGTCAATTTCCAGATCTTTATAGAGCTTAATATACATCGTATAAAACCCTCTTTTGGAAAATTATAAAGTTGATACTTAGGGTCAAAGTGTCAAATTACATTACCATCTTGTTATTCTGGTGGTATAAAAAAGGACAGCTGATGATCTGAAACATATTATCTGATGTACTATGCACCCCTTTAGCAACTTGGCTTCCAGAAGTCGTATGGTCTCTGGAGGCAGAAAAGGCTTATCCTAGAGCAGAATGGGAATAGTTCTTTATTAAATTGTGCATATTTGGGTTTTGTTGAATTATTTGAGCCTGGATCAAGTTACTTTACTGAAGCCCAGGAACCTCTGCACAAGAAACTATATAAATTCAGCTTATTTCATACTATGTCTGAGGTTCCATTATAGGATAATTGTGATTCCAAGCCCCATTCAGTTACACAGTATTTACTTCATGTAAGTTATTAGGCATTTCACACTTTAGAGATCTTTATATTTATAATTTGTTTGCCCCTTTTAATCAGCTCTGTTCTATTATCAGCTCTCTCTCAACAAGCATATTTTTTTTTCTATTTGCAAAACAGGAACTTAATTTTTCTGACTTTCCTAATCCTCCATCAATGGTCTTGCTTAATAATATTTAACTGATAAAGAGTATTGGTAGTATTTCCAGACTTTATCAATGTCACGGTGCTCACTGCTAGACGATCTAAGGCAACATTGGGAAAGAGACTGATCTACCTATCTCAGGCAAGTAGTGGAATTCAATTATTTATAATATTAACTCTTCATCAATTTGTGCAAAACATGTTGTAACTCACATTAAAATGTACAATAGACACACTTCTCTAGATTAAAATGGTCTAAATGATATTTGGTATTGGACCCTAATTGTGAATGATGTTGTACAGCTTTAAAACAATTTAATTTAAAAAAATTTTGGGCCCATATATTTGTTCATCTAGCAGATAGAACTGAATTTGCTGTATCCCAAATCCTCTTACAGTAGTATTTGGAGTTATACTGAATGCAACTACACTATCTAATGTTAAACTCACATAATTTCTTATACCACATTGTTAATATGTCAAATAATATGTCAACTTGCCCAACCGGAAGAATTCTAATGCACCCTAAATGCAAACGTCAACAGGTAAATGTGATCTTACAGTATATTATCTAAAACTAGAAAAAATATTATTTGTGTGGGACTGTGTAGATTAATTTAAAATTAATTTAAAAGTCTGATTAGCTCCAGACAATGTTTCTGCTTAATCCTTGTTGTATTTATCAGTATAAAGCACTATAACATAATTGGCATTTGTTACTAAAACCCTCCTCTACTTATTGGGTCAGACTGGGGTTTTAGTGCAAAATAAGATTAACAAGACATACACTTATGCTGTGATTGTATTTTTAATTTGACTAATATATATATATTTTTTTTTTTTTTAAATTTTATTGATTTTATTTGTAATCACACAACATTCCATACAGATAGATCAATTTTTACAAAGATAGGATTGAAAACAAATCAACCCCCACCCCTGAGAAAGAGAGCATGGCCAACAGAGTAAAACGTAAAGCTAGTAAAAATAAGTAAATCGATGAATTAATAAGCGGATAAAATTAAATGGAGAAGAAAAAGAAATGGAGAGAGAATCTGCTTCTTCAGTGCTGCATTTAAAAATTTTGGTTCAAAATGATGTTAATTTGGCGCACGCCCAAAACATGTGACCCAGTGAGGCTGGAGCTTGATTACAGTGTTCACAGGTTGCATCTTGCCCTGGAAACATTTTGGACAATTTTAAACAAGACAAATGTGCTCAATATATAATTTTGTGTTGAATAATTGTATGCTTTGCACATATGGATTTGACTAAAATTTTATGTTTTGTTCATTACAGTGAATATTTATATGTTGAATTACAGCCCCCGATTCCAAAATATTTAGGAGAGTATGGAAATGCTAATAAAAACAGACAAGATTGATCTGTAAATTCTATTCACCCTGTAATATACTGAAAACAGTAGAACAACACATGATTTGACATTTTACCTTGTGAATTTTGTTCTTTTTTTAAAAAATACAAACTTATGTCATATCTGATGATTGTAATACACACAAAAATGTTGGGATAGTTGCATGTTTACCATTGTGTAGCCTCACAATTTCTTTTAATAACATTTATTAAGTGTTTGGGCACTGAAAACATAAGCTGGTTGAGTTTAATAATTCTATTCTTCCCCCATTCCTCCATTAATAAGGTTATCAAACTGCACATTTGTACGAGGGGCCCACTTCACTCCTGATACATTGGCAAAGAGTCCTGTCTTCAATACAAAAACTATTAAGAAACAAATTACAAATTCTTACTAACACATGCTAAAATAAATTTAACAAAACTTTCACAAAAGCACTATGAATGTATACATGTTGCATCTAGCATATTGCATTCAGCAAACCTCATCTTTATAATTGTATTTTAGAGATGACCCATAATTTAATAGGGGATCACAGATCACAGGCAGGCATCAGTTAGTCAATGGTGGGAGATGGGAGAGGGGATTGAGAAAGCTAAGAAATGTATTGAACCAATTTTCTCTCCTAACTCAGTCAACTACAGAAATTGTGAACTGGTAAACATGCAAAAAATATTTTAAATAAGTATTGAAAGAGAAGAGCAACCTGACTTAATACTCTCAAACCCATTTAATCCAATTCAGGTCATGGAGTTGACCCTATCTTGACATCACATGGAACAAGGCAGAGACAAGTTTTGTCGATCACACAGAAACTATAGAATGTTAACTGCAAATCTTTCAATTGAACATACACCAGTGTGATAAATTGACCTTCCACAAAATTGTCAATCTATACGACTGTACACACTGTGAAAAATGCTCAAGGTGTTCACAGTGTTGCTGGTGCGTTGTGAAGTGTACGTGCTCTGATTCATTAAGAAGCACTTTAGTTTTCAAGTTTAAAATAACAAAATAACATACTGAAGGTGGAAGGCAGTGGCTCCCCATCCCTCTACTACTGACTACATTATTCTAAGCTTACGCTAGCTCAATCACATTAACTGCTGACTATGTTTTATGTTCAGAATATGGTAAGCAGCACCTAGCAAATTTTATGTCACACACCTTGTAAAAGAGGGAAAGTAATGTATGTGTTTCTTTTTTTAAATCCATACCCATGCTTCCAAAAAGCTCTTGTGGGGAAAACAACTAAGGAATGCTTCAATCTACTGCAGGTACTGCAGTTAGTTTAAATGTTGTCTGCAAATTAAGTATATGCATGGGCCTATTTTGGTACAAACTGAACCAAATAACCCCCCCACCCCCAGATCTCTTGGCTACTTGTGTTATATCAGGATGTATGTTGAAGCCTGTATTCTTTTTTCTGGTTTGACTGTATTAAAATCCTTGAAATACATGCTTCATGTTTAAAATAAAGAACTAATCTGTAATTCCTTCTCTGCAGAATGAATAGCAAAACTTCAGCAAACTTCTTATCTCCTGAAATGCCAACTTGAAATTCATATCTACAAAACGATGAGGGAAGGCAAGATATCACATGTGGCACCTCAGAAAACTCTCATAGCATGAGAACACAGTAAGTAGCAAGTGGATTTATTAAAGCCAAAACTTGAAGACAGAATGCAATTGAGTTTAGAGGCAGAAAGACATTTTGCTGTTAATAAATGGGTTGGCTGTCTTCTACCCAGAACAATGCCAAATGTGACAAAATATTGTAGAACAGATCATTTATTAAATAAATAAAGTATAAAGAAAGGAGGTGAACACAGGAAGAGCACAAGGTTACAAATAAACATAGTGTAAAAAACAATAAAATCGACATTTTCTCATATCTTGACTATACTGGTGTAAAACTCTGTCTGTTTGGCAGGGTACTTTGCCCATGTGCTTACCTATAGTTAACTCTGATTACTTCTCTTTCTCTCTCTCTCTCCCCCAATCCGTGACTGTAGACTTACACCAGTAGAACACCCTATATACCTCCTGAGTGTAGACTTAATGAGCCTGAGTTAAAGTAAAATTACATGATGTCCCAGGTTTTTTAGGGAATCTTACCATGTCAAGGGAGATCCTTCATTTGTAACAGGGAACCTAATTTAGAACTTCTAGTAGCTGCCCCAGGATAGCAACATCTCCCGTGCTGCTCTTTTGCAGCTGCTCACTAAAAGGGCAAGCATGTGGTGATCTGTATCAAACAGGAGGTCTTTTAACCATCCCCAAGACTGCCAGAGCCTCAATCCCTCATTACAAGGAAGCTCGGACAATGCATATAAAGTTGAACTAATTTCTTATGAATCCTTTTTCATACAGGTTGCCTAGACCATGGCATTGCCTCCCTCTTCATGCAAGGGCCTTGCTGGGCAATCTCTTTTCAGTGCCATACTTTACTGGTTGCATTCCCACTTTTCATTGAGCCACCCATATTAAAATAGATTTTAAATTTACATTACTTATGAAATTATAATTTCTCAAAGTGATACTCACAGGAGAAAATGTAATTAAGTTATTATAAAAGCATGTATATCTTAGTGTTTTTCCTTTACTTAACTACATTTTTATTTAATACAATTTTGTATTTTGAGTTTTGGTATTACATCTTGCCTGAAGAAGGGGCCTGAGTTGCCTTGAAAGTTTGCATATTGTAATCTTTTTAGTTAGCCAATAAAAGGTGTCATTTTTCTTGACTTTTCACTGAATTTTGATAAGATATTCCTTAACATTGTAACTACACAAGTTTAAAGCAATTTAATCAATCCATCATTACTGTATATCCACAGCTTATGTAAAAAGACCTGCATTGTCATGTGACATGTGATTTTGTTACTGATGATCAACACTATAACAGGTCAGATAGAAGGGTGAGGTAACAGTAATTAGTATGTGTGCAGTCACTCAGTCACATTTTCAAGGAACAGACGGTATAGTTGAAGAGGTCTAGTTAGATGCTAGGACACTAAAGAGAGAAACAAATGTTTAAATCCATGAAATGCAATGAAATCAATGTCCCATCCAAATACAAGTACAAAACAGGTGCTTTGCTGCTGAATTTAGATATCAAATAGTTCTGCTCTATCTTTACAAATAGACCAGACAGACAGATAGCTAGATAGTACCTTATTTGTCCCACCTATACTGGTAAGGTCCAGTTTGTGGAGAGTCAGTATTAGGGCCTAACCTAACAGAGAATACAAAAGGATACAGCAAGCAACTCCAAGAAAGGGTAATTGAAAAAAACAAGTCAGGGGATGGATTAAAGAAAATATCCAAGTCAACAAATGTCCCTTAGAATACAATTAAATCATTCATTAATAAATGGAAAGAGTATGGAACAGCTGTAAATATGCCTAGAGGTGGTCATCTATAAAAACTCAGTTATTGTGAAAGAAGAAGACTATTTATGGAGGACACAAAGATACCTTTGGTTACTCAGAAAAAGTTACAAGCTACACTGGTTAAGTTTGGAGCAACTGTGTATACAACTGTTGCCATTTGCTTTAACCACTGAAGCATAATGTGAAAGAGTTAAAGAGAAAATCTATATAACAAAATGCTCATGACACCTCGGCTAGGATTTGCTAGGAGGCACGTGGGAGATTCTAAACTCAGCTGAAAGGTCCTTTGGGTGAACAGACTAAAATTGAGTTTGTTGGCCATCAGAGTAAATGTCATATTTGCCATAATCAAATATTATACTTTATAAAATACACCACCTCCATCATGAAGCATGGTGGTGGCAGCATCATACTTGGATATGTTTTTCAGGTATGTAAGGTTAGAGGTAAAATGAATGCTGCAAAATATAGGTAAATCTTGGAGAAATGCTTGATGCTGTCTGCAAAAAATCTGGCACGTTGGAAGAATTGATTTTTTCAGCAAGACAATGACCTCAAGTACATAGCAAAGCTACACAGGAATGGCTTAAAACAGCAAATTTAATGTCCTGGAGTGCCCAAGTCTGAGTCCATACCTCAATGCAATTGAGAATTTTTTGCTGGGCTTGAAAAATGATGTTCACTCATAATCCTCATGCAGTCCAACAATGCTGGAAAAGTTTGAAAAAAGAAAAATGGTAGCATCCAGATATGCAAAGCTGATAGAGACCTGGCCACACAGACTCAAGACTGTAAATGCTACCAAAGATGCATCCATTATATTCTAACTTGCAGGGGTATGGACACTTATGCTCTCAATTATTTTGTGTTTTATATTTATAATTAATGTAGATCATTTGGCAGAAATGTGTTTTCACAAAAGGAATAATGCCACACTGGGCTTTAACAGGATCTATTTTTTGACAGCACACCCAGCCTTGATTCCCTAAGAAGACAAAAGCTAACTCTCTAAAAAAGACCCTTGCAGGGGAAAAAAAATGAAAGAAATCTTGGGAAAGGCATTTTCTGAGAGAGATTCCTTTCCAGGTAGGGCGAGTGTGCAATGGATGTCAAAAATGGGGTAAATACAATACAGTGATCCCTCGCTATATCGCGCTTCGCCTTTCGCTGCTTCACTCCATCGCAGATTTTATATGTAAGCATATTTAAATTTATATCGCGGATTTTTCGCTGCTTCGCGGGTTTCTGCGGACAATGGGTCTTTTAATTTCTGGTACATGCTTCCTCAGTCGGTTTGCCCAGTTGATTTCATACAAGGGAGGCTATTGGCAGATGGCTGAGAAGCTACCCAGCTTACTTTTCTCTCTCTCTCTCTCTCTCTCTTGCGCTGACTTTTTCTGATCCTGACGTAGGGGGATTGAGCAGGGGGGCTGTTCGCACACCTAGACGATACGAACGCTCGTCTAAAAATGCTGAAAGATTATCTTCACGTTGGCTACCTTTTGTGCAGCTGCTTCGTGAAGCGACATGCTGCCCGGTGCTTCGCATACTTAAAAGCTCAAAGGGCACGTATTGATTTTTTTATCTGTCTCTCTCTCTCTCTGTCTGCTCCTGACGGAGGGGGTGTGAGCTGCCACCTTCAACAGCTTTGTGCCGCGGTGCTTCGCATACTTAAAAAGCCAAACAGCACCATTGATTTGTTTGCTAGAGATTGTTTTCTCTATCTATGTGACATTCTGTGCTCCTGACACGCACTCCTTTGAAGAGGAAGATATGTTTGAATTCTTTTAATTGTGAGACAGAACTGTCATCTCTGTCTTGTCATGGAGCACAGTTTAAACTTTTGAAAAAGAGACAAATGTTTGTTTGCAGTGTTTGAATAACGTTCCTGTCTCTCTACAACCTCCTGTGTTTCTGCGCAAATCTGTGACCCAAGCATGACAATATAAAAATAACCATATAAACATATGGTTTCTACTTCGCGAATTTTCTTATTTCGCGGGTGGCTCTGGAACGCAACCCCCGCGATGGAGGAGGGATTACTGTACACAAAACAAAACACAAGCAATCCCCTTCACGGAGTTAGATGGCCAACCTATCATTGCCACCTTAGAAATATCCATATTACTAACCGAGAATGGTAAACCGGATGGCATGGACACAGGTACACGGCGATGGGACCATGAGACGTACTGCGCAGGCGCGTACAGCGCGCATATCATAAACCGCACGCAAAGTTGTATCCACCGCGCACGAAGGAGTCACGGCCCAAAAACGAAAGAGCTCAACTGACGTGAATGAGAAATGAAGC
The DNA here is from genome assembly GCF_900747795.2 of Erpetoichthys calabaricus. Lineage (NCBI taxonomy): Eukaryota > Metazoa > Chordata > Cladistia > Polypteriformes > Polypteridae > Erpetoichthys > Erpetoichthys calabaricus. Next base: position 73,060,046 of record NC_041396.2, on the reverse strand, counting down.
AACAACGCGCCCATGGCTAACGACTACCGACAGCCACACAAAAACGAGGACTCTGCGCTGCAGCCCAGATTCAAACGGAAGAGGCTACGGAGGCCCCACGGGTCCATAAAGTACGGAAGGCGCAGGCGTCAGCGCCATATTGTGAGTGGCACTACTGCGGAGTGAAGGCACAGGCGTCACCGCCATATTGTGAGTGGCACTACTGCAGAGTGAAGTTAGGATTAATGTGCTGCTTGGGTCGACTAATGTATTTCAGGATACCCAATGCCGGGGGTAGGCGAGCGAAGCGAGCAGGGGGCGGTGCCCCCTTGTAATACAATAGTACAAACTACAAGGCAAAATGAAAGAATAGATTATTTCACTCACTAAATACAGAACTATCGCATATGAAGATACAGATTTGTTCAGAGTCCTGTAAACCTCTGCCAACAAGCCGCCTCCCCCCCATTGGCCATTCTGCAGCTGAGTCAGTGCTGGGGCAGCCAATCTGATGAAAGGACCCTTCTACCCGATGATTCCAATGCTCCTTTATGAGATTATTTTTCCATAGGCAGGCAAACAACTTGGCAGTAGAGCAGTGAAACCAAGTGCCACATGTGAGTACAGAGAAGAGAAACAGAATAAGCGAGCAAGAGTAACAGTTTATAAATATACTAGGGGGCTCCGCCCCCTGCTCGCTTCGCTCGCCAACCCCTGGCGTTGGGGCATAACAAAGAGTGAGATGTATGAATTAGATATAGAATAGTGTGCAGGTGTGGATGATGCATATAGAAAGCAAAAAATACAGTGTTTGGCACAGAATAATGGTTTATTTGAATATTTCTTTGTACACAACATTAGTAGTAAAGATGGTGTCCTGTCCTTGAATGAGTCTTCCTTGGCATGGAGCATTTATAACTTTAACTTTAACGTCAGATGAACGTCGAACACGTGAGAAGGCAACATAAAGTTGTCCATGTCCAAAAACGGGCTCAGAGAGGTAGATGCCAACCTTGTCCATGGTTTGTCCTTGTGATTTGTTGATGGTCATGGCAAATGCAGGTTTAATGGGGAACTGTCGGCGTTTCAATGTAAAAGGTAATTGTAGGTCAGAAGTCGTAAGGTCAATTCTAGGAATGAGAACAGTATTGTTAGCATGTGATCCTGTAAGAACTGTTGCTTGAATAACATTGTGTGCGTTGTGTTAAAAGGGGCATTTGGTCTAATGAGACCGCTGTTCCAAATATCTCCGTAAGTAAGTCGTCGCAGATGAAGGGTTGAGGAATTGTAATAATATCTGGGTGAAGTCCATCTGTATTGGTGAGTGTACAATGTTCTAGTTGTAATAACCAATTGTTATATTCGGGATGTGGAAATCGCATGTTTTGTACCAAGTGCATCTTTAGAAAGCAAAGGCAATTGTTCGCCTACCATTTTTTGTTCCGCGGTTTTAGAAGCGCGCCGAGGTGAATTTTTTTGTTTGATGCGGGTTCGTGGTCCCGTTACTCGAGCCGTCTAGTTTTGTATCCGTGATCGTGAATTGATGACTTGTTTGATCTTTATCGTTAGGAATATGGATAAGTAATAAGTAGGATCGAACTCACTGTTAATATGTGGACTCTTCGTTTCTTCGTATTATCACCAATCAGGTCTCGCGCCTGTATATGTATTGTAGTTCGGTCTCGTGTTGTTTATATGACGTCGTCGCGTATTTTAAGGTGGACTGAACAATACCTGATCGCATGGCATGTGGAGCAATAGGTAAGCACTGTCTAAAATCTACTCCTAATAAAAGTACCTTTACTCCAAAGGGAATATTATTATTCATCAATGCAATGCCAATTGTCCGCGTATTTTAAGGTGGACTGAACAATAGCTGAGCGCATTTTAAGTGGAGTAATAGTTAAGCACTGTCTAAAATCTCCTCCTAATAAAAGTACTTTTCCCGCAAAGGGAATATTATTATTCATCAACGTTTGTAGAAGTTTATCAATGGTGTTGAGTAAGTGACTGGATGCCATTGTACATTCATCTATAATTAATAGTGTGGCAAGACGGATGTCACGTGCATTGTTACTGTGCATTGTCATAGTGGATACCGATGTTTCTGTGATTGGGACCGGTATTTGGAATAAGGAGTGACATGTGTTTTTGGAGCCGAGACATTTTTTCTTCCTCGGTTTCAGAAGCGATTTGTAGGTGGCGACGTGATTTGAGCATATTTGCGTTCTTGATTTGTTTCAGGGTGTACTGTTCCAATGCAATGTAATATTTGTCCACATACGCGAAATCAGTATGGGTCATTGCCTTTTGGTGACCTGATATTTACTCCGGTAGATGCAAAATCAAATGAACTATTGTAGGATGTAATGCAGATGCGCCGCCGTGTATTTTGTTGTTTCATGCGGGTTCGTGTGTTTGTTCCCGTTATCCGAGCCGAATCGTTTTGTACCCGTGAGCGTGTATTCATGACTTGTTTGTTCCTCAGCATGCGAAATATGGATAAGTAATAAGGAGGATCGCACTCACTGTTAATATGGAGCCTTTTCTGCAGTTGAACGGTTAATAGTGCTTTATTGTAAGGAGATCCAACTATGCTGCCTAGTGTGAAGGTGTTGAGATGACGTATGTTTAATATGGACGGTTCCTTTAGAAATGGGGCTTTGGGTGTCACTTCTTATTGATGTTAGTGTGTTTGTGGGTCTGATTCGTCGTTGTTGTGAACGTTTCGTGTGGCATGTCTCGTCTCTAATGGGCCTGGCGTGGCGGTCACGGCTTCTTTTTTTTGGTGCGTTAGGAGCTTGTTAAATCCTCCTGTTTGTGTGGGTCCCGTTTCGTGTGCAATGGGATTCATGCGGCGCTGTGTGCTTTTTCAGCTTCTGAGCGGGTATGGGGTGTGAGGGGGTTTGGGGAGGATTGGTGGGGCGCGAGCGTCTTCTTTCTTTTTGTGTGCCAGGGGCTTGTTGAATCCTCCTCTTTGTGTGTGTCCCGTCCGTTGCTTGTAGGGTGGGTGGGGTGGTTTTGGGTTCTTTTTTTTTGTGTGCCAGGGGGTTGTTGAATCGTCCTCTTTGTGTGTGTCCCGTCCGGTGCCTGTGGGGGGGGGGGGGGGGGGTCTTTCAGGTGTGCGCGAGCGGCTTCTTTTTTTTGTGTGCTAGTTTCGTGTGCAATGGGTTTCGTGCGGCGCTGTGCGGCGCCTGCATTTGACTCCTTTTTTCTGTGCTGACTCCTTTTTTCTGTGGTCGCGGGGCCTCATTTCTTTGACTCCTTTTTTCTGTGCTCACTCCTTTTTTCTGTGGTCGCGGCCGCCTCTCGTGGAGCCTCATTTCTTGGGGCGCCTGCGCAGTACGTCTTTTTGCGGCTACGGCCCATGGCCGGATGTCCCTGCGTCCATCCGGTTTAGCATTCTCGGTTAGTAATATGGATTACTTATATTCTAGTACTAATGACTAACCACAGAGATGAAGTATGCATAGCTAATCAGCAGCTCTACTCAGGGTGTGCTAGACAGACCATTCCACATTCAGGGCCCTATAACCAATAGCTCAACCTCCCTCTGTTATTTTTATTAATCCTTGAAATCATAAGTAGACCAGCATCTTGAGATCTTAATGTGCACTCTGGTTTGTAAGTAATGATAAGTTCAGATAAGTAGGCAGGACTTGGCCTAAACTTAAGAACTGTGGTAATGTTTTCTTGTTCTGGTAAGAATTCTTGCAGCTGCATTTTAAATTAACTGAAAGCTTTATAAAGAACAGTTTGAACAACCTGTGAACACCACATTGCAGTAGTCAGTCCTACTAGACTGTGTGCCTAGAATGTGGGCCTGTTCAGTAAAACTAATGGTGGCGACTCCAAATGAGTTAAATAATGACAAAATAGTGTTTAGCATTATTCCCTCCAATAATTAACACTTCTGTTTTACCTGTGTTCAAAGACAAGTAGTTCTCTTCCTTTTACTTACTAACACATCTAATTACGGACAACATTGGGAAAACATCATTTGGTCTAAAAGAAAGATATAACTGGGTGTCATCTGCGTACAAGTGAAAATTAACATTATGTTTTCTAATGATAGATACCAGTAGAAGCATGTAAAGTGAAAACAGTAAAGGTCCCAGTACTGAGCCCTACGTGACACAATATCTCACTTCTGTGTATAATGACGGAAGTACTGTGAACACATTCCTGTAAATACTGGAATTAATTTGATAAATAAGAACTAAACCAGGCAACGACATTGCCTGTAAGCCCAATGTCAGTTTTCAGGCCTGTGTAGTAAAAGAGAATGGTCAATGACATCAAATGCAGTGCTTAAATCTAACAAGATAATTACAGTGGAATCTCCTTCATGAGAGGATATCAGAATGTAATTTACAACAAATGTTAGTGCCATGTCTGTACTATGACCAGTTTGGAAGCCAGACTGGAATTTCTCAAATAAATTGTGATGTGTAAGGCAATTGAATGATTGGCGACTACTTTTTTAAGTATTTTAGAGAGAGAGGGTAAATTTGAAACGGGTCTCTAATTATTAAGTATGTATGGGACTAGGTCTGACTTTTTAAGTAATGGTTTGATAACTGACATTTTTAGTGCATCAGGTACTGCACCATACAATAATAAGCTATTAATAATAGGCGCTGCAAGAACACCCATTGCACTGGATCTAGGGAACAAGTAGTAGGTTTCATTGTAGAAATTAAAGTTAAGACTTCCTGTTCTGTTACAAGATAAAAATTTCTAAAGTGCTGAATGCAAGGCAAGACAGGGTTTGCAAACCCATTAAATAATCTTTTCCTTTTGATTGGTGTTAAGCCTCATCGACAAGTCTGCCAGGGAGTGGAAATATAAGACAAGCAGAGAACAGAAACAAGAAAAGCAGTACTTTCTTTCAACTATGCTAAATCATAAAACAAGAATCATAAAGAGGAAAATCAAAGCAAAAGTCAAGGACCAGGAAATGTGAACAGCAAAACAACAGTACACATAATGGTTGCTTGTTTTTCAGGTGACCTTTTAACATGTCAGGTCCATGACGTCAGGCTTTGCAACCTTTGAAGCCATGCCCCCAGCAACTGGGAATGCATCCTAAACATTGGAGTCAGAAAATGACGGTGTGCATGAAAATCAACACAACTTTGGAAAAAAGATCAAAAAAGATGCATAACTATCAGAAAATAAAATTACAGAAACAAAACAATGTAAGAAATTAATTTTGGGCCCCCCAAAAAACTATAATTACTGACAAAGGACAGAAAAAATAGGCTCAGAAGAACTTATGATGAAAAAGAAAATATCCCCCTTATGCAAAGTGCCCACTGCTAAATTAACTTGTTTATTACAATATTCCACAAGCCCTGTGTCAACAGGCCCTTCTTCAGTGGATGGAAGTCTAATAGTCTCCAGCTCCATCTTACTAATAGATATACTGAAGCAAATAAAACATTCACATTATTGTGCCTTAGAAGATGAACCATTTATAAGAATCTCAACATTCAGTGGAACCTCAGGTCATGACTGTAATTCGTTCCAAAACTCTGGTAGTAACCCGATTTGGTCGTGACCCTAAGTAATTTCCCCCATAGGATTGTATGTAAATACAATTAATCCGTTCCAGACCATACGAACTGTATGTAAATATTTTTTTAAAGATTTTTAAGCACAAATATAGCTAATTATACCATAGAATGCACAGCGTAATAGTAAACTAAATGTAAAAACATTGAATAACACTGAGAAAACCTTGAACAACAGAGAAAACTAACATTGCAAGAGTTCACGCTATAGCGCTACGAGCCACTCGCTAAAAACACTTTTTTTAATGAGTTTTAAGCACAGGGAAAAAAATGAACATTTGAAAAATCCGTAATTTAATAAACAACCAAGAAAAATAACATTGCAACAATTCACGCTACGAACCGATCACTGTAAACAGAAGTGAAGTGGAGGTTAAAATCCAATAGAGAAAAGTCTTCTTTAAATACAATGAGGTTAAAACAATGCTCGAATCAGTCTCTTTAAAAACAAGCCCAGTGAATTCTTTAACTGCCTTTTGGCCTTATGCAGCCATCCCTCTCTCTCGCGCGCGCGTGTGTGTGTGTGTGTGTGTGTGTCTCTCTCTCTCTCTCTCGTGTGTGTGTATGTGTGTGTGTGTGTGTGCGTGTGTGTCTGTCTCTCTCTCGCGCGCAAGTCTTTCTCTCATGCTCATGTGTCGCTCGCACGTGTGTGTGTGTCTACCTTTCTCTCCCTCGCTGCACAGGGAGAGACTGAACACGTGCGAAAATCATCGGCGCGCACAAACTGAAAGAGAAACTGGCTTGTTTGTATACCGAGTGCGTGGTCGTGAACAGGTGCAAAATTTTGGCGAACTTTTGGTCGTAACCCGATTTGTACGTGTTCAGAGGCGTTCGTGAACCGAGGTTCCACTGTATACTTTTTTAAAAAGTCAAGCAAGAGTACATCAAAAGCAAATGTCTAATGCAAATTTTCAAAGGAAACTGGATGACTTCTATTGAATAACCAACAGCTAGGTTGGCTATCTTATCCTTTATTTCATCTGAAAGGGCTGCTTGAAGAAGTGAAATCAAGGAACTTTTAATCCAGGTAGTTTTTGCTGCCAGCAATTTTAAATTGAATACGTAATCCGCTATATAATTATTTCCTTCCCTTACCTTGAGTTAGTACATATAGACTTTATGTCAGAGGCATTAAACATTAAGTGAATTTAACCTAAACATTGTCAAGGACAGAATATAAGTATGTTTATAATTTAAATAGCAAAAACACATAATGAGAGTCTCACAACTAGAAAAGGCACAGGAACTCATGACAGTTCTCAAGGGTGCCAGTCAAGTGTAGAGGATATGCAGTCTTAGACAAAAAACACAGCAGGGGCAAGGATATGCAGTCTTAGACAAAAAACACAGCAGGGGCAGGCCCAGCCATTTCTACGTAGTGCTTCTGTTTTGCAGTAAGGAGATTGTGGAAGATTGTGGGTTCGCTTCCCGGTTCCTCCCTGTGTGGATAGCGCTTTGAGTACTGAGAAAAGTGCTATATAAATGTAATGAATTAATGAATTATTATTATTTCCACATATAACTGCTTGTCCATTACAAACACCTGCATTGTCCTTTGCAGGGCTTCAACTTACACTTTTAAATTAGCCCTGTTAATTAACACTAAACTCCAAACATAAGAAAAAAATCTAAGACACAAGGGCACGTAAAACAAATGGTCATGTAAATAGTCATAAGTAACAATATGATTGTTCTTTCTGGTACTGTATCAGACTTGACAGCTTAACTTGTGACAAGATCCTATTTATGAAAATGTTGCTGGCTAACCAACAAATTGCCACCTGTTATTGTTTCAGTCTATTTTTCTAATAAAAGTTTCATTACTTGAAGAAGTAACAGGGATATGGTCATCAGCTACAATCCTACAAATCTATAAATTCAATTACACGATCATGGCCTGTAGTAATAGGTTTGAAGTGTGCCACTGTAATCTGTGAAGTTTATTTCAGACCCATTATTTTATAGCTAAAACCACACAAATAAGCTGACACAGAGAATGTGTCAGAAAGGTGGACATAAACAGGTGGAAGATGACTCAGGCTAGTTGCTCTAGCTGGTTAATTAGCCAGGGGTCTCTGTCTTCTATTTATAGTTCTCTCTTTTAACAATCCCAGGGATAGTTATTTTCAGGCAGAGGCCAGAAGTAAAGGTGCACTGTGCGCTAGCTGGGTCTCAGAATAACACAGTCCATATATAACATAACCATACCTGAGTTTCCTCAAAACAGCTCAATGAATATGCAAATATGTAAGTACTTATAATGGCAAGGATCCATCAAGAAAGTAGAAGTTGTCCAAATGCTGCCACCACTCTGCTGGACCAGGCACATGTAGTTGTCAGCATTCCCCACTGAAGAACTGGATGACAGCTGCGCATTCCAGTTGCTTCTCTCTGGTATGTATAAATGATTATGCTGCATTGTAATTTGGGGGTGGAAGGTACATTTTAAACCAAGTTAAATGCATACAGTATCTATATTACTAACCGAGAATGGCAAACTGGATATGGACACAGGTACATGCCCGTGGACGCAGGAGACATAGTGCGCAGGCGCCACACAAAGCCCCCTCCCCCTAACCCCCTACCCCAGGACGGGAGAGAAATAATATGGAAGCAGGTACATACCCATGGACGCAGGAGACATAGTAAAACAAGAGCAGTCAACGCCCCACCCCAGAGTGAAACGGGACACACTACGGAGTCCACAAAGGCTCATACATCATACCCGAGATGGTACGGACACGTGTCTGAAATCGCGGAAGCAAAACTGTCTCGGCTCCAAAACCAAACAGCTCAACAGCTAACACAGCTACAACAACGAGCCCGCGTGGACAGATCTAATGAACGTAGACGCCTACAACGCGCGTCTCAAACTGTGGAGGAAAAGCAGGCACAGGTTCAAAACGAAACAGCTTGAGTGAGGTGGATCACATTACAGTGATGCATTATTGACAGTACAGTAAAGGTCACAGTATTGCAAACAAATGGAAATTAGTACTCGAAAAAGGGAGAATATAATCACCACGGACCAGGTGTCATTGAAACAAAAGCAGGATAAAGCGAGGTCAGAAATAAAAGACAGAGTAGAAAACAAAGTCAAACGTCATATAGAGGTTAAAGAACGGGGCCAAACACATGGAGAGCAGGTTAGAGACTATGAAACCAGTGAAATCAGAAAGACTCAAAAAAAAAAAAAAAAACGTTGGCGCTATACACATGTGGAGAAAGTTAAAGGATATGAAAGTAGGAAAATTAGAAAATATAAAAAAGTAAAGATCGCAGTAGCGCAAACAAACAAACTGCCTCATTTAACTATGCACCAGTCTAACTTTGGTTTTGCACAATAATTACTACACTATTGCACCTTAACACTTAATTCTACTTTATTCATATAATTTTACTTATTTATTATGTTCTATTATACTGTTATCTTTCGATCTATGACTTTTTGTTAATCTAACTGATATTCTTCTAACTTTGCAGTTTTTGATAAGCAGATCAGGATGCATTTCACTGCGTGTTGTCCTGTATAACTATGCATGTGACAAATAAAGAATCTTGAGAATTTCAAAAATGGAGTTTACCGCACATGCATTTATTGGTTACTTTGTTAATATATATATATATATATATTTATCTGTCTGCTTATTTAAAAACATAAAGTTACCCCAGGAGTCAAAAACGTTCTGTCTAGCCCTTGTACAAAAACCTAGACAAAAGCTGGGGTATCACCTTGGTAAACCCTTGTACTTTTGGAACTGTGAGAGGAAAATAGCACGACTTTACAGACAGGAGTCCAATGCAGAACTCTACTTACTTTGTTACTTTGTAAAAAAAAATTATTAACTGCTGATGATGTAGATCGTTTTGTCTGTGCTGAAATTCCAAACAGAGAAACCTATCCTGACCTCATTAAAAAGATTCAGCATATTGGGACTCGCAAGATTACAAATACTGTTTTTACAGAAGTTCTGAAATAAAAGTGAAACTAATGAAATAGCAACAATTCAAAGAAAAAAAAATCTTAAAAGTGTGTATCCGGAAAACCAAATACGGGGGTTGGCGAGCGAAGCGAGCAGGGGGCAAAGCCCCCTAGTATATATAAAAGGCAATGTATGTGTGTATGTATGTATGTATGTTCCAGCATCACTTCCAAACGGCTGGAGCGATTTTCATGAAACTTGGTACACATGTACACATGTTGGTTGGCTTAAAATACTGTAGGGTGAAATCAACCCTAACCCACCCCCTTCTGGGTAGGGTGGGGGGTGATCTTACAGTCTTGTATGCATGTTATCATCCAGTTAACACTCGGGATAACCACCAGAGGGTGCCCCCTGTTGCTGTTGAAATTAAACAGAGTTGACCAGTTCTGAGTATCAACTGCATGATAACATACATACAAGACCACAAGACAAGCACATTAGTGAGTCTTCATTGTTTAATTTATTTTTACTTTTAAAGTTGTGTTTTATTTTAATTATATTTTTCTCAAACAATTAAAAAAGAAAAAACACTTTATTTTCCTCCCGGGCAATGCTGGGTATTTCAGCTAGTTTCCTGTAAGTGTAAATCTGACAGTAATGCACTTTTCTAAATGCATAACAAAAGGAAAAAAAGAGTTATCTATTAAACAATGAGATCAAATAAAGGCAACAGTGAATGACTGATTGAAAAAGTGATTTGAACAAAACCCTGTGGACTAATGTTGAGAACCTCTGCGTTAGACCAGGGGATCTCAAACTTTTTACTTGATTTACCACCCTGAGAAATTTAAATAATAATAATAATAATAATAAATGTTTCAAAGTGCCATTTTTTTCACGTCATAAATTGTTAATTTCTGAACTCTTGCTAGGTAGAACTAAGGGTTATATCTCAGTTCCCCCAATATCATATCCACAGGGTTTTAACAAAATATTACAGAGCTTTTGAGTGTGTCTGTCTTTTCATTTTTCTTTTTTTTTCTTTCAAAAATTTGAGAGTCTAAAATTTCTATTTTTTAAAAAACTAGTGTATAGTTCATATAGTGAATTTCATGTGCAATGGGTTAGTGGACATGGGGGTTTCCCTGAGTTAACAGCAAATGGAAGGATGTTATTGGGATTGGTTGTTTAAGCATACGATTTACAGATAATGATACGATCAAGGACTGCCTGTTTGATCTTAACACTGTTTGTGTTTTATAAGATAATGGGCCTCAGTTACAGTGCCATCAGTTAATCAGATGTATTAGAAATACTATATAACACTTTTCTGTATACAATATTTGTAAGTTTTTACCAAAGGCCAATATTACTGGCAGGGAGTGTGGTATAAAGGTTAAGGCTTTGGATGTAGAATTTCAAACCCTGTGATTGAGGATTGAAATCCTGCTACTGACACTGTGTGACCATGAGCAAATCATATCACCTGCCTGTGCTCCAATAGAAGAAAACAAATGAAATGTGAACAGTAGCATCTCATATGTTATAAGCTGCCTTGCATAAAGGCATCAGTCAAATAATGAATAATAATAATAATGTTATTAGGCCACTGGAGCTTCTTACTATTGTACATGATATGTACAATTGCACAGGAGTAAAACATTCCTCATTAGATTAATTCTTGCTTTTCCTAACAACTTGGCTTTTATTGTTGCAATTCCAAAACACAATTATTACTTTAACTTATTACAAGTGTCATTTACAGGGTTCACATTAACGAGGTTTATGTAATGAACTGAAAATTTTTATTTTATGGGATTGTTTTCTCTGGTGCTATTATGTTTTGGAGGCTTCTTAAATGATCGTGAGTCCTCGTTTAAAGCTGGCATATGCAATTGCATATGTATATAATTTTGCAGAGCAGTTCAAACCTTGTTCAAAGTATGCAGACATATATATAAATGTAAACAGTTTTGTAGGGCAGGTTGGGGTCCCCTTATAAAGTCCGTAGAGGTGAATGAATATTATAATGGAGTAGCTCATAGTGGACCTTTATAAACTTATGCAATGTGTCCACCCTTGTCTTGGATCTGAGGATACCACTTCTATCTCTACTTATCTCTCTCTGCTTTTTGAATCTGGCAATGCAACACCTTCGTTCACAGCCACAGGATCAAGCATTGGCACTCAAGTTTTATAGCACATGCTAACCCATAAGCTTCTCTGAACTTGCTCTTTTCTTTTTCATGCCTCACTGTAAACAGCAAACACAATTATGATGCCTACATGTACAATCCTGCCAAACTGATTGTTTTTGTTGATGAGTGTGCGAGTGAGTCAGTAAGTGAACTTTGCATTATATACTAAACATATAGATTTACACAAACTAAATACATTGTTAAATGGTGTGGAGGATGGCTGGGACCCATGCCCTGCCAGGCTGCCCTTTTGACACTGGATCCGGGGAGCAGCCATGGGATGCACACTACGTCCCCCAGAACACTTGGTGGCAGCCCCCCTGGGTTGCATCGGGGCTACAATTGCGTTACACTGGGGCTCATCCCGGTTGGGCTCCGTGGCCACTACCAGGGAGAGCTGCACAGCTTCCTGAGCCTGTATGGGCTGTGATGCAGCCACACCCGGAAGTGCAGCCTAATTTAGGTCAATTATCACCTGGAGCGCTTCCAGGTGGTCTATAAGAGAAGCTGACACCCACCACTCAAGAAGCCAGAGTCGGGAGACAAAGCTGCCGAGAGGAGTGGAGGAAAGAAGAGTGTTTTGTTTTGGTGTTTCTGTTTGTGCTTTTGGGACTGTGTGGTGTCTGTGGGTACGGGGAAGACGTATTTATTTATTTTTATTAGTGTGCCTTCTGTGTCTGTCCGAGTCGGGTCCGGCACCAAAATATCGTTTTGTCACAATGGCTATTACAGTATATCATTGCCATGTGAATAAGTGAATATCAAAGTAATTTAGTATATTTTCATTTACACAAACTCTTTAAAGCTACTTTTATAACAGCAGAGTTTTCAAATCAGGTTTATCAGAAAAACATTTTGTCAGGTTTGTAACACTGCCTTTGTAAGACTGCTTTAGTACATGGAGGAGACATTAACTAGTTAACAATGCTTACAGAAGATTAGTTATTAATGCACAGGTCAAATTCCATATGCCACTAATTCCTGATGCCTCAGTTTCACAAGCCTTTTCTACTTTTTCTAGATGTGTTGCAATTTTAAGGTTGCTTTGTTAATAAAATGTTTAATAATTACTAAATTATAAATTACTAAATTGAATTTGTTAATTTTGCATTAATACTTCCAAATTCCTTCAAAACAGCCTTTGTTTTGATGTTTTCAAACTTCCTCACATACCTGATTAGACTTTGCTGTTACTAATTCTTAATCAGAATTTGAGACTGAACTGGAGAGGAATAATTACTTCTAACTAGAGACTGTGTCAAATTCACTCCTGTACCATGCCAATATATGTCCTAAGTGCTTTTACCACAATTAACACATTTCAGTTGTTATAGTTGTAAGCATTAGTTTGATTTCAAAAACTCAACAAATGAAATATATGCAGTGTTTTTATGTGTTCAGAATTCTGTTTTTGCAGTCCACCTAACTTGTGTCTTCCACCTTATGCTCAACCTTTAACAGATTACAGGTCATATCAACAGAGATTAGTCATGTGCTTCAAGGCTTTATGGGCTGAGCCACACAAATATCTACATGTTTTGAAACACTAACTAAATAAATTTTATTTTGGAATGAACAAAGGGATTTGATTTTGTTACTGTTATAGATGGACATGTGTTATGTTGTCAATTCTGTTTCTGGTATTGCCTTGTTCTGGTATTGCCTTGTTGTTACTATATTTATGTAATATTGTGTTTATTAATTTATTTGTACTGTATATTTATGTACTGTATGGGGTCCTGGCTCCAGCAGCATTTATGCTATGGATGTTGATGAACTGGCAGCTTTGGCACTGCATTTGTGTTCTTTGATTCACGTTTCTGATTTGTGCCCATTTGGATTTCCTGACTTTTATCCCCTGCATTTTTTTGAAGGTATTGTTTTTTCTGTTTACTGGATGTTAGCCCTTTTTGCCATCCTTAAAGTGGGCAGGTCTAGCAGCCTTTTCTGTGTTATTTGTGCTTTGTGAATCAATCAGAACCTCCATTAATTTTCAGGGCTATGAATACATTAAGATTTGGTGAAATATAAAAATATATTTCTCTTCGTTGTATTTTAAGATTTTAATTGAGAAGATTTGGAACTCCAATTATGTAACAATCCTTTACATCAGTGATGCTGTAAATACTGGTGTTGCACATCCTTGATTGTTGGTTAACACACACACACACACACACAAAAAAACTTTCACTCTCTTTGACAAAGCATCTTAAAATGCTGTTTCCCTCTGAGCGTGGCATTTATGATATGATACTACATTAAATAATAAAATCCAATTAATCTGACTCTCACTGCAACTACTATATTGAACTGCACAACTGTGCAAGTTGTAATGACAACAAATGAGAGCAGACTGGTCACATCATCGGATTTTGTCAATTCCATAAACACAAAAAAGTGTTAAAAGTGGAAGTTTTTTTCTTCTAGATATGATTGAAATGAAAGGAACTACAGGTATATCAACTTCAGGTTTGATTGCGTGAGTGATTATTCATTGCAATCTTTAAATATGTCAAAACCTCTGTATACACTCTTATCACATCAGCAGTATTATCAGCCATATAGTAGTTGAAGATTTCAATTTCATGTGTTAGGAAGAACAAGCCTCCATAAATCCATCTATTAACTGTTATGCTCCATTTCTGCACTTACATGTAAAGCAAGTAAAGCAAGCAATAGCTTATTAATGTGCATGAGTGCCAGTTAAAATAACTTTGAATTATTTCACAAACTTTAACTGAAAAATTAAACTTCACTACTATTGTTTCAATGCATATTTATTGTAAATATTTCTGAAAATATGTATATATACAGTAGTCTCTCGCTATATCGCGCTTCGACTTTCGCGGCTTCACTCTATCGTGGATTTTATATGTAAGCATATTTAAATATATATCACAGATTTTTCGCTGGTTCGTGGGTTTCAGTGGACAAAGGGTCATTTAGTTTCTGGTACATGCTTCCTCAGTTGGTTTGCCCAGTTGATTTCATACAAGGGCTGCCATTGGCAGATGGCTGAGAAGCTACCCAATCAGAGCACGTATTACGTATTAAATAAAACTCCTCAAATACATTGTAAGCAGGGGGGCTGTTCGCACCTCTAGAGGATATGGACACTCCTCAAAAAACGCTGAAAGACTATCTTCACATTGCTCCCTTCCTTGCGGCTGCTTTGTCAAGCGATATGCTTCCCGCACGGTGTTTTGCATACTTAAAAGCTTGAACAGCACCTATCGATTTTTGATTGTTTGCTTTTCTCTCTCTCTCTCTCTCTCTGACATTCTCTGCTCCTAACGCGCACTCCTTTAAAGAGGAAGATATGTTTGCATCCTTTTAATTGTGAGACGGAACTGTCATCTCTGTCTTGTCATGGAGCACGTTTAAACTTTTGAAAAAGAGACAAATGTTTGTTTGCAGTGTTTAAATAAAGTTCCTGTCTCTCTACAACCTCCTGTGTTTCTATGCAAATCTGTGACCCAAGCGTGACAATATAAAAATAACCATATAAACATATGGTTTTTACATACGGATCTTCACCTATTGGTCCCAAAAATTTTCACCTATTAGTGAGGGATGACTGTACCAGTAACAGCACACTGCACGATAACGTGCAGTGAGTACACTTGACTTGAGCATTCCTAGTTTTCATCCTCTTTCTCTGTAAGTTTAGCATTCACTTGCTCAGAGGTTGATGCGCTTGCTGCTTTCTGAGCAGCTCTTCTTTTCTCCACCCTGGCGGCCCGCTTCTTCTCTTCTTTCGTTGGCATCTTTTGCGTTAAAACTGATTAAGTCAGTATTTGTGTTGCAATTACTTAGTACGTTTTCCTTAATTTTTCACTTAAGCTCGCACTTAAGTCTTCAATCTCCCTCAAGAATGATTTAAGATATGAAGAGGTAGGGGAAGTGATGGCAAAAGTGATAGGGATGAGAATGGCGTCCATACACAAGCGCTGCATGGCCACCCTGCCGAGAGTTGATTCTACAATAAAATAAAATAAAAAGAGGAGTAACCTTGGAGGTCAATCATCACCAAGAAAGCGGATAGTAGATGTCACATAGTATATGTATATCAAATTTAAGATCAATCGGTTAAACGGTTTGCGAGCTACAGATGATTTAAAATCCTGGACAGACAAATGAACAGCCACAGTAGCGTATTATATAAGAAAATTCTTTTTAACGATGTAACACTTTATGTACATTATTTCCAACTGAATCTGTTAGTGCAAGCCTTCAGTAATGAAATCACAGTTCACTCATTTATTGTTTTATTTTAATTAATTTAAAAATAACACTGGCATTTTGCTACTGGGATTCTTTCACCTGTACTTTAACAAATTTCACTTGCTGACTCCAAATCTGAAAACCGTTTTCGTTCAGCATGTCCTGTTTTTTAGTTATGATGTTCCAGGTCTTGGACAACTAGGGTGACTCAACAGTAAAGGCGATGTATTTCAGCATTTAAGAATAAGTTTGGTCTCAAGAAAAGTGAAGCCAAAATTAAGGAAGGTGTTTTTGTTGGCCTTGAAATCCGTGAACTGATGCTTGATGATGAGTTCAAAAAGAAACTGAAGCCAACTGAATCAGCACCCTCATTCGTGCAGGTTGTCCAGAATTTTCTTGACAAGCACAGAGAAGAGAATTATACTAAGCTTGTGGAGAATATGCTGAAAGTATATTAGCTTACGGGAGCCAGAAGGTCACTGAAGATGCATTTTTTACATTCTCATCTCGACTTTTTTCCACCAAATCTAAGCGATGTCAGAGATGAGCATGGGGAAAGATTTGATCAAGAAATAAAGGTGATGGAAAACTGATATTGGAGAAAATTGAGCATGACGGGTGACTACTGTTGGTTCTTGCAAAGAGAGACAGATGTGCAGTACAAGCGCAAAAGCGAGTGCCTCCAACATTTTTGGGCACGCTGACCTCACTTTTATATTGAGGTAAATTGACATAAATATACTTTAACGTGTCTCTGGTATTGTCTTCTGGTTTGTTTTCAGAATAAACACATCAAAACAATTTTGGTGGGACATAGTCCAAACTCCAGCTATCGTGTTGATATATTGATATTCAAAAGTGTCAAAACGTCAATGATGTGCATTACAAAAAACTGACGTGCTAGCTTAATTCCGATTTCATATATGAAATCAGTGTAAAAAACTTAATAAAGAGCTGCTCTGAAGTTTCCAGATGCAAGCAAAAAATATTTTTGTAGACCAGTGTAATAGAGACTATAGCCTACATAGACAGATGTAACTTGTGACAGGAAAGGGACTGATTATAAATAATTACAGTGATCCCTCGCTATATCGCGCTTCGTCTTTCGCGGCTTCACTCCATCGCGGATTTTAAATGTAAGCATATGTGAATATACTGTATATCGCGGATTTTTCACTGCTTCGCGGATGTCTGTGGTCTACAGTACGTGTGCTTCCTCAGTTGATTTGCCCATTTGAATTGAAACAAGGGACACATTTGAATTGAAACAAGGGACGCTATTGGCGGATGGCTGAGAAGCTACCCAATCAGAGCACGCGGTTAAGTTCCTGTGTGCTGCTGTTTGGCTCAGCGACGGAGTGTTGCATTAACCAGGAAGTGTAATCTCACTCATTCAACATTAACATGCACAAGCGCCAACAGAAGATGCAAATGATTGCAGAAAAGGTAAAAGTTTTGGATATGTTGAAGGAAGGAAACAGCTACACGATGAGTCCACGATTCTTTTTATTTAAAAAGGAGGAAAAGCATATAAGATCTACGGCCGCAGTGTCTTTTAACCAGGGCGCAAAATGAGTTGCAAGTGGACGTGATAAGGCAGTAGTCTGGATGGAATCTGCTCTAGGGATTTGGATTGAAGAGTGATGGAAGAAGAACAACGGCGGTGCTAAACAGTCGCCTGAAGAGGCTCCTTTAGAAGAGCTGTAACGCTCTCCTTTGTTGTGCAGTAAAATTAAACTCATCATTATCAGACAAGTCGTCGTGTCATTGTTGGTGAGTAACCATAATTAATTATTTACGTACAGTACTTATTACATGTACATAGTTTAGTGTCACTGTACACACATTTTACTGTATACAATTTTTCTTGCGTTGTACGTATTTATTGCTGGTGGCCTGTCTGTCGTAATGGCTGTAACATATGTGATATCGGAGACGCTTGATATCTTTAAAATAATATTTAGGTTTTACTGTATGTAAACTGTGTTTACATACATAATTTCAATGAATCTTACCTAATATCTAAGAGAATACAAAGGGTTTATGCTGTATAATTGTGCGTGAAATGTTTGTAATAGTGTGGGAGAGTTTATAAGGGCTTAAAATATATAAAAATAACCATATAAACATATGGTTTCTACTTCGCGGATTTTCTTATTTCACGGGTTGCTCTGGAACGCAACCCCCGCGATGGAGGAGGGATTACTGTATATCGTGTTCTAAGCCTTTTAAAAGTATCTTCAATTGTTTGGGGAAAATAAAATCTTGGGTAAAGTAACCATAGGTATTAAAAAAAACAGGACCATGTGTACACTTATCGGCCTGCCTTCTTAATGGTCAGTGGCTCTGTGTTAAGCTTTGGGCAATGAAAATAGAAAGCTTATTGGTTGTGTGTCAGTGAAATTAATTTTACAGAATTGTGCATATTGTGTCTCTGAAAATGATAAAATTTAAATAAGACAGGTTTATGTGAACAAGCTGCTTTGATTAAAATTAAACTAAACATATAGCCATGCTTACTTGGTGGTAGGTACTTTCACGTTTGATTCCTAACTTTTAAAAACTATCCTAATAGTTGAATTTGAACATTATTTGCTGTATGGAGAAAATACAACACAAATGTTGAACAGAACAAGATCAATAAATCATGAACAGAACAAGATCAATAAAAATGGTATCAAACTGCCTGACACAGCAGAGTTAAAAAAGAGAAGCACAGTGTAAAATACAGAAATTTGCAACATATACTACATATAATGCAGAACAACAAAACTCAGCAATCAGCAAAAAGTATACTGCCCAGAGAAAGATAAGTACATGTGTAAATTATAATCGTATATGTACTGATTTTATCCTAGAAGAAAACAAAAAAATCTACCATTAGTTTGTCTCTATAAATTAACAAAAACAGACCTTTACATATTTTTCCACCTTTAAATTATTTTAATGAATGAAAAAGTGAAAATAGTCATTTTTGAGGTAATGCAACACTGACCAAAACATACTAAATTCAATAAAAGTTATTTTCACGTTTCTCCACATTCATACTGAAAATTATATTTATGTTCAGCTTGAAGCTCTCTGTCATAATCACCACAAATTTCTCAGAAAGCAAAATAGTCTTAGGTAGAATTTCAGCATGTTTCACTGATATCGCAACACAGATGTAAGAAAACCATTTCCAGCTCAAACTTTCACAAACAGAGCTCCATATTGACCCATCATGTACTTCAACACCCTGTCTCTGTACAGCTTAGCTTATTATCACTAACATCTACCAAGTCTGTACATAATTTCTTGGGTGGTGATCTATGACCAGCTATGCTTCACTAACTACAATGCAGTGGTCTCTAATTCATACAGATTCATTCTGCATAACACCTGCAAGATAAGGGCATAACTGACAGAATATGCAGCATAACTTCTAGTTTAAGCATTGGTCTTGACAAGTCTTGACTGCTGAAATTCCTTACTGGCAGGAGTACCAACATGCATTGCCAAGCCACTGCAGATTATTCAAAATGCATTGGTATGTCTTGTTTTTAACCAGCTATGACAGGCCACTGTCACTCGTCTTTTTAGGTAACTCATCTGACTCCAAGTTGCAGCATAAATCAATTTCACATCCTTAATGGTTGCCTACAGAGTATTCAATGGATTGGCATCTTTATATACTGTATGGAGGCACTAATGAAGTTCCTTGCTCCTTATCACCCACTCAGGTCTGCTACTGAATGAGGTCAGGTGATGCCACCTCTTATGTGGCATTAAATTCCATTTCAGTCTTAACTCTTTTCATGTGTAGCTCCTAGTTGGTGGAATTATCTGCCTACATCAATCCAATCACTAACTCCCTCACTGTGTTTAAGAAGTTCTTGAAGACTAAAAATCTTTCTAATTGACACTTGTTTTTGATTCTAGGTTGTTTGTAGCTAAGAAAAGAGTAATCTGTCTTGTATTTTTCTGTTTGGTTTAGTGCTTTTCAATTTTTTTGGTCAATTTTGTAACCTTTATCTGCAACACTCATTAAAAAATTGACCTCTGACTTATGTTTACTTGACTACTGTTACCCCATTTGTAAGTCGCTTTGGATAAAAGTGTCTGCTAAATGAGTAAATGTAAATATAACCACAATATAATTATTTAACCACCAATTAAGCATATGCATATAAATAAGAACAAAATCGGTGACTTATTGTTTCTAAAATGAACATAAAAATATGATGGACCTACACATAATGGAAATCCACATTTTTATTAAATAAGAGGTTTTTTTGATAAAAGAATATTGTTCTTTGCAAGGGAATGTTGCAGCCTTTTCAGCAGTGAGAAGTAATAAAATGGGATGAGATAGCAAATAGAAAAAGCACTTACACATCATAACCTAGTTTTATTCTCCTTTCAAATACACAGACATAACCTGGAAAAATTGTAGGTACTGCGATATGTAATGTGTTAGTATATATATTTAATTTATATAATCTGTTATTTTTTACTCATTTTTTAAATGAAAAATTAGTAAATTAAATTATGTACATAATTTCTCAACTTTTATGGTCTTGTGACCCAGTTTATCCTTCTTAAGTTTCTTTCAACTCACAAGCAGGGGGGCCGGATAACCCCCTTTGTGAAATGTCCACTAATGTCAGAGGAGAAGTATGGATCCACCCTAGTTGAAACTAAGGCGAATGTCAGAGTTTGCCCTTGGTGAAACAAGTTTGTCAAAGCTTTGTCCCCCATCATGAAACAAAGCAGATACAAACAGGGCTTGTATACTTGTATAACCAAAAACAGCTACCCACAACCCACTGGAGGCACTCCGGTGGTTCAGAAACACTGCCCTACAGTAAATACGTGATGAAACTGCTATAGCCTTCTTTTGTAATACCAGGTGTTTTATCAGGTAAAGGTGTTTACAAGAGGTACATTAACCTTTAAGGTTCTGTTTATATTGATGGACATGTGAATTCTGAAAAGGTTTAAATAATCAGCCTTGATTTATGTATACACCCCACAATAACTACCTCTTTAACATTCACTCATCACTCATTCCCATCACAGGCACCAATGGCCATGAATGGCTACCACAGCTTCAAAATCTCAGCAAGAGCTGAGAAAAGCTACCTTAGTTTTAATACCTTAGCAAGGGCCAGAAGTCACTCTCCTCAGAGGCAGCATTTTTGTTGGGACGTTTGAACCCTGAAAGGGATTCATTTTCACACTATCTTAGCAAAGGCCAATAGCCACTTCAGGGGCTGTTAAAGGGACTTCCCAGACAGCTGTCTTTGAAAGGGCTGCACAATTACTTTAACTGAGGCCAGGAGGAGTTTCTCCTGCCAGGTTACCTTTATCCTCCAGTTTCCAGACACACTACATTTGAAAGAGATAAACAGTTATCTCAAAATAGTTTCATGTCTATTTTCAGATATCTGAAATGTCTTTTAGGATATCTAAAAATAACTCCATAGTCATTTGGAGATATCTCAAATACAGTTCAGGATATCTTAAAACAGACATTGAAAAAATATGAAATTTTACAGGAAATGATTTTAAGATATCTCAAAATGTATTTCATATATCTCAAAATTTGAAGGTAATAAAATTGAAGGTTATGTAGTGCCATGCCACCTTCTGCTTTAGGTTATTGTAGATGTCACCCTTTGGATGCGTGGATGTTTTTCGAATTCCAAATAAATGTGGCTATAATTGAATCTAATTTCTTAAAGTACGATTTGTTAATATATACAGGTATGGGGATGCTCTGAAATAGAAATAGGAGCTTAGGAATGATGTTCATCTTGACAGTATTGATTCTCCCCGCTAATGTGAGATGAAGGGTAGACCATCTGTTCATGTCTTGTTTAATTTTTTCAAGCAATAAGATCTTTATATTTACTTGATGTTTATCCTTAGGTACCTGAACTGACCTGCTAAAATAAATGGGAAGGTGTCCAGTCTAATATTGTGTGCTAGAGAGTTCACTGGAAAAAGCACAGTTTTATTCACATTAATTTTGAGTCCAGATATATTTTGAAACTCTGCTAGTGCATTGAGGACTGCTGGTACAGAAGTTTGTGGGTCTGTACTATATCATCTGCATATAGTGATATTTTCTGTTCAGGTCCTTCTGTGGTAATTCCCTTTATTTCTGATACATTTCAAAACTGAACGGCCAATGATTCAATGGCAATTGCAAAGAGTAATGGTGATAGGGGGCATCCTTGTCGAATACCACATTCTAGTTTGAAGTACAGTAAAACCTCAATTATCCGTCACTTGATTAACCGTCAGTCTTCATTAACCGTCAGGTCAAAAAAAAAAAAAAATTGTGCCCACCAGCACCTACCTATTACTACTACTGTATGGTACGCTGCAAGCTATGTACATTGGAACAACTCACTCTTATGCTAGTACATAGTGCTGTTCCCCAGCCCCATGTGTCATGCCACATTTTGAAATCACAGTGTAAGTTACGTACCTTCAGTTTTAATAGCGTTTCATAGTTTTTCTCTTTTGTTATAATTAAACTACTATGCATTGTTTTGGCTGATAAACAAACGCGGGACATTTTGGAATTGTCACAAAAAAATAAAATTACTAAATGTTTACAAAACAGTGAAAGTGCTTCAAGGATTGCTTCAATTTACAGAGTAAGAAGAACAGCAGTGAACAATATAAAGCGTGATGCCAACAAAATTGAAAAAAGCGTCAAAAACTGAAACCACTGATAGTAATGTTATTCTGTATTAATGTTAATGTTCTGAATTGTAATTTTCTTTTTAAATTCTGTTATATTATGTTTTGTTAATATATGGTAACGTGCAGGCAGCTTGTGATGTGCTGTGCAGGAGCAGAAAGGGTGGAATGAATGCTGTAAGTGATGAGACCGGGTGAAGGGCTTCTGTTCTGTAAGGGCTGGACACATCTCTTAGGGGATGAGTGACAGGAAAAGTTAGGAGAAAAAAGAAGGTACAGCGGAAGGAGGTTTTGAGTAGGGAGTCAGGAGATAACAAGCAGGAGTGTCTGAGTTATAGAGAAGGACAGAGCGTGAGTGGCAGGAGATAAACTGATTGGTAGGGAAATCTTTCTTTTATCGTTTTTGAGATGTGCTCCATAACACAAACGACGGAGTATAACACAGGGACCCATTTGTTACAAAACGAAGACTCCAAGTAAAATGTAGAAAACTCCAGCACTTCTGAGTTGTACAGTATTTGCTAATTATGCTGGTCATTGCAATATTATATGAATTAATTAATTTTGTTAATATAGTTTTATTTTGCAAACAAATGAGACTATTCTCTAAACTAATCTACTGTGTATCACTTTTAAAGTAGCTCTTCTGTTATCTGTCTTTTCTTTTAGACGTCTCAGCCTCGGCTTTGACCCCTGATGGATAATAAAAGTTGTACTGTACTTTTAAATAATACTGTTAATACAAACAGAGGCTTCTGGACTGGTATGGAGTAGTTTGATCTATGCACATATATTCTGGCCAAACTCAAATTTGTGTAATGTGGCACATAGGTAGTCCCAATCAACTCTGTCAAAGGCTTTTTTTGCATCCAAATTTAATAAGATCTCTGGTATGTTAGATTTTATGGGCGAGTACATTACATTAAACAAACGTCGAAGATGAGAAGCTAAGTGTCCGCATTTAATAAATCTGGTTTGGTCTTGTGATATTACAAAGGGAAGCACTTTCTCAATTCTTCCAGATAGAACATTTACAGAGTATCTGAACATCATTATTCAGAAGTGAAACTGGTTTGTATGATGCACATTTTAATAGTCCTTATTTTTCTATACAAAGATGGTAATTAATGTTTTGCAAAAAGTTTGAAGTAGAATTTTGTTGTCTCTAGCTTCTATATACGCTGCTAATAGTAGTGGAAATAACTTATTTGAAAACTTTTTTATAAAATTCCACTGGGTAACTATCAGGGCCTGCTGCATTCCCATATTGGATTGAGTTTATAGCGTCTAGTATTTCTGAGAGTGTCAGAGGTTTATCCTGTTCCTCTGTACTAAGAATATGTAGCAGTGGTATTTTTAATGTGTCAAAAAACACATTAGCATGTGTCTTATCATCTTTAAGCTGGATGGAATAAAATGACTTATAATACTCTCTAAATGTGTGAGTTATATTTTAATGATAATTGATTTTATCTCCATCTGTGTTGGTAATTTATCTTATTGCGTTGCAAACTTCCAGCTTGTGGATTTTTAAGACAAGATCTTATTAGCCTTCTCTCTGTGTTCATAGTGTTGATGTCACAATTTAAAGATGAGCTGTTCCATTTCTTTTGTTGTGAAAAAGTTAAATTTCTGATGGCAAAACCTGTCTTTTCCTATAAAGTGCCTCATTTGGAGACCAGACATATTCTTAATCTATTCTGGTAATTTCATTGTTTAGCTGTGACTCCTTCTTGGTTTACAATTTATTTTTGTGGGAAAGATATGAAATAATCTGTCCTCTTAAAAAAGCTTTAGGAGCTTCCCAGATTACTCCTGCAGAGACTCCTCTTAGAGGATGCATTTGTCTCTAAAAAATAATCTATTTGCTCAGGGATGAATTCTATGCAATTCTCATCAGCTAATGACAGGGGATTAAGACAGCAGAGAAGAGAAGAGTGTGTAAGGCACAGTGATTTAAGCTTCATGATCAGAGGGGTGTGGTCAGAGATAACAATAGTGTCATACTTGCATGATTTGATAGAGGTCAATAAATTATTATCAATAAAGAAACAACTAATTCTTGAGCAAATATGATGTACTGGTGAGAAGAAGGAATATGCTGTTGAGTTTTGATTTAAAAATCTCGTGGGTCTGATACATTATGATCCATTACAAACTGTGTAATTATTATATGATGTTAAGCATTCCCTTTGGAAACTGAGATAACATATGATAGTACAGTCCAGATACAATAAGCCTAGGCTAAAAAACTCTAATAGCACTTTAAATAAATATTTACTTAGTGGTTACCAAAATATATTCAGTATACATTTAACAGGAGAAATTTCAATATTGTGATTTAAAAGAAAAAAAAAGAAAAAGAAATCAAAATAATTAAAAAGTGGCCGAAAAGGAAATAGAATGTATAAAGTCTATCTATTCTAATAAGTAATTTTAGTAAAATAGATCAGCACTGATGCACGAAATACAGAAAAAAATGTTTTGTACTGTACTTTGTATTTACAATTTTCTCATTTTTTAAAGTTGTAAGTAAATACCCATCCATCCATCCATCCATCCATCCATTTTCCAACCCGCTGAATCCGAACACAGGGTCATGGGGGTCTGCTGGATCCAATCCCAGCCAACACAAGGCGCGAGGCAGGTAATCAATCCTGGGCAGGGCGCCAACCCACCGCAGATAAGTAAATACCCTGGCAGGCAAATGAAAAAGGCTTTTGTATGGATGAAATGCTTTATCATTATGTAAAAAAGATCAGTAAAAGAAAATAATAATTTAATTTCTGTATAAATTTAGTCGGTCACTGTCACATAATCTGGAAACAATATGAATTTTAATATCTAAATAGAATTTGGAACTATGATAAAAATTATGCTCTTGCTTAGTTGTAACAGTATCATATCATACAACTAACAATTTTTTCCAAATATTCTTATTGGTTCATCACCAGTTGCTTGCAACTTTCTATTTCATTGTTCTTTATTTGCTATTAATTATTTGTCTGTATGATATCTAATACATTGAGTATAAATGTAATCTTTTTAAAACAATATTTCTGGTTGTTCTGAGCCTGTTTTTTCAGTACACGGTTGTGGGAAAAACATCAACATAAAGTTCAATCCAGAAACAAATTCCAGAAAGCAATGTAAGTCCACTGTAAGTTCACACTCATGTTATAACTAACTGCTATCAGGATAATTCACCTAGCTTGCACAACACTGGCATGTGATTAAGCCATAGTATCTGTAGGAAATTCAAGTTGACATGAGGAGAACAAAGATAATCATAAGGCTAACAACTGAAACTAAATCCTTGGAGCTATGGCCCAGAAATATTAGCCACAACATCAACACACCATTATTTTCCCAGGGGTGTATACAGAATAAAAAATGTATATATTATATATATATTTAAAGGGCAGCATGGAAGTTCACTGGTTCTGCTGTTGCCTCATAAATCCAGAACCATGTATTCACATTCTCATTATTTCTGTGAGGCATTTGCATGTTTTCCCCCATGTTGGCATGGGTTATCTTTCCACATTCTAAGATCTGTCCACACTGGCCCTATACTAGTGTGTCTCCAAGAATGATTGGTACCATTCATCGGGTGGGTTTCCACCCTGTGCCTGATGCTCCCTGGCAACCTAAATTGTATTAAGTTGCTTTGAGAACATTATATTACATGTGTTTTTTTTGTTTCTTTTTTACAGTTTATGTTTCTAAATCTGTTAATACCATACATGGTATTAATTGATGTGATCTTAAGCTGTATGACCTGAAACCAAACTTGTTTTATGATTTACTTGTTATTGCTGCCAGTATATTCTCTTATGCAAAAACTCTATTACATTGTACAAATATTATTGGGGTTACCTCAACATGTCAGGCTGTGGCTATCCAGTATACTCAGTTGCTAAAGTCATAACCTATTTGCTATTTCCTTGATTACTATCAATTTAAAAGTTTAGAGGTGAATGTTTAACTTTAAACTCTGTTTCAATAATGTATTCTTGGTGAATAAATGTTTGACCTTTCCTTGTTGCATAACTTTGATTTTTGTTGAGCCCTAAAAAAGAACTTACTTACCAGTTAGTGTACTGTCAACATTTCTGTCTTCTGCTGAGTAATCCATGTCCCAATTCAATCCAAGAAAATCCAATGCTGCAGAGAGAAGTAGTTCGGCACCGCATGAAAATAAGACCGGAGTTAATCTAGCACTGAAGGCCAAACAGATGTGTGGATTATCCTCTTAGGTAGAATATTCAAACACGTCAGGTGAAATTTCTCTTTATGCCTTGCACATGTATGTGGAAACACCCAATTTTAATATCTAAAAACAAGGTTGCTAGATTCACTACACAAGTAAGAACAAATACTATATGATAAATTACATTTTTATGCGAAATACAAAAATGTTTTTGAAGAAAGATGGTATAAAGACCATTTGAAATAATCAAGTTCTTTCCTGTACTTTAATGTAGCCATTAGAAATGCTCTGAAACAGTTGAGTACTGAGAAAAGCGCTATATAAATGTAATGAATTATTATTATTATTAAACATTAACACTCTTTAAAAACTGTTCTAAAAAACACCTTTTTGTCAGAATTTTCATTTAAACAAAAAAGAGCTATTCTACAATGTGAAGCTAAACAGATAATTCTTTGATCATGCTTATTTTGCACAGTAGAAGATTAATAGTTGTATGTTAAGTTTCACTGGAACTACAATAATGTATCAGGTAGTGTCACTGCCTCACAGCATGAATTCTGTCTATGTTTCCCAGTTCTCACACAGTTTCCAGTAGTTTCTTACTAAGTCTAAACAGACAATGTTACGTTAATTAGAACCCATGCATGCAGTGAATGAACATAATCATTTCTGTTGGACTACTTACTACTTTCTCTTCTTTTGTGCTATAGTATGACCTTTAAATTCCCCCACTATTTTGAATAAGAAACACGACATATAGACAGTAGCGAAAAATTATTAGAGTGACTTGTTGGCTATTATTGTATGCTCAATGCTGAAGGTGAAAGTAGTACAGGCTATACTACAGGACTGCTTTAATTTGGTAAAATAGGGCATTTTTAGAGAATAATTATACACGGATGAATATGAAAACATCGTAACAGGGTTTAGCAAAAAATGTATGGATGACTGTGTGCCTATGAAAACATATTTCCTAATAACATAGCATACTGTGGACCAGTTCTGACATCAGGAATTTACTGAAGACACACTGTAATAAATTTCAAAACAGTGATATGGAAATATACAAGTAATGCACAAACAAACTCAGAAAAGCATTCAAATCAGCTAAACATCAGCATGAGAGTAAATTTGAGATGGAATGCTGCAGCAGCAACAATATGTGTAATCTTTAGCAGGGATTAGGGTTGTTTAACCTAATCCAATCTCATCTGCATTTTCCCTTCCTGATCATTGAAACATTTTCTATACTCATTTGCATTGTGACAACAAGCAGACTGTCATTTGACTACCTGTAGCACAACATGAGTCGCCCTTCTTTGTTTCTGTACAAGTAAGGGCATTTTTTTAAATAAGTTAATGTCCACAGGAATGGGATTTCAGGGCCTGTTTTAAAATCCCACCGCAACCAACTAGCTGACATCTTCAGTGATGTCTAACATTTTGCTAAGAGAATCTGCTTACCCACCTGCCTCAAATGGACAACTATCATCCCTCTACCCATCAACACAAAAGTGTAACAATCACTTCACCTCACCAATTTGCCCAGAGGGTTTCCATGATTTTTCTTTTTAATCATGTATATTTTCCAAATTTTATTTTGGGTAAGTTTAACCAGTGTTCACTGAACAAAAAGTTTTACCAGTATGTCACTTGCCTAATCTAGCTAAAAGAAGTGATAACCAGAAAAAAAAACAGGCATGTCAACACAGGACATTATTAACTGAACAGAAAGAACTACAGAAGGAGGTGAAGCATGATATCAAACTGGCAAAGCTGAAGTGTAAGGGAAGAGTAGAGAACAAACTGCAGACTAATAACGTGGGTTTTTTGTGGATAATCGGGTTGAGCTGGCTGAGATTAAAACTGAATAATAGTTGGTTAAAAACTTCATTAAGTTTTATTTAAGATATGAGACAGAGGTTTTTGCTTTGGGAATTTAATCAAACAAGCTGAGGACTGGAACCAGGAGACAGACTTTCTTTGACCGGAATGATGTCAGAAAAGTCCTTAAACAAACTAAAATAAAAAAAATCTTGGGTCTAGACAAAACAATATGCATCTGCTTCACTCCTGTGCAGAGAAGCTGTCTCCAATATTCTACTCCTTATTTGAGATGTCTTTGGACCCAGCTTATGAAAACAGGTATATCATTAAATCCTTTGTGAATTTAATTAAGAGTCAACTATTAAACAAAATCAATTTGAACAAAGAGTAAAGAGAGGTGTGGAGGATGCCACAAAAACACTTCTGAATTTATTGTATGAGCACTTGGAAGGATAAAAAAACACACACTTTGTATTGCCATGTATAGATTTTCTCATCAGCTTTTAAAATAATCTAGCCCCACATTTTAATTAACAAACTGACTGATCAGCTCTGTTACAACCCTAACTTGGTGGGTGGATTTTGGACTTTTTGACAAACACAACACAGAAAAAGTGTTTTTCTGATAGCCTAAATATCTGTCGGAACCCCCAAGAGTTGCTGTTTATCACCTCTTTTGTTTATCTTATATACAAATGACTGCAGGAATTCACACAAGGACAGACATCATGAAATTTGCAGATGACTCTGTCATTGTGAGTCTTTTACAAGATAAGGAAGACAGCCATGGGCCTGTGGTAGATGAGTTTGTGTAATCATTCCTTTTTACAGCTAAAGCTAAATATTTCAAATCAACTTTAATTAAAGGAGAGACAGTGGAGATGGTAGAGCACTACAAATACCTGGGGACAATCATTGATAACAGACTAAACTTAACAGATCTTAACACAGAACAGATTTGAAGGAAACTCAACTGTTTTAAAGTGGACAAAACCATAATAATACTGTTTTACAAGTCAATTATTGAATCTATTGTTTTAATTTATTTTATATGGTGTTTAGCAACTTTAGCATTAAGAATATAAACCATCTTAACAACATTGTAAAAATTGCTGTAAAATCATTGGTTTGCAGCAGACCTCTTACACTGAGCTATATTACAAACAGGTTAGAAAGAAGGCTGACTCAGTTCTTTTCCTGAATTTCAGTTGGTGCTATGAGGCTACAGATTTAGGTTTCAGAGGGTAAACAGCAGCAGATTTAGGACCATTTTTATTCTTAGAGCTATAAGCATTTTGAATTATTTTACTTGTAGGGATGCTGCTAAATGTTACATTATGAGTTCTTGCTTTGTGTATGGGTGAAAGTAATTATTATCCTTTGTACCAACCTTGAGTGTGTGTAGATATGATACCACTGGTTGTGAGAAGTTGAACCTTTGTTTATTTTAACTGATCTGTATAACAATGACTTATATTTTTGTACTTTCCTGCTCCACACAAATTTCCCTCAGGGATTATAAAGTCTACCTAACCTAACCATACAGGTAAACCTGATCAATATCAATGGCAATACAGTTTACAGGAAAGAGAACTCAGTGGTGCCACTAAAATAATCACACCCTTATTGATAGCAAAACCAAGGAGCTGGTCATAGACTTCACAAAGCAGACCATACTTCTGTGTACATTGGATGGGGGATGATGTTAAAGGGATAACTACCACTGATGTGCTGAAATGGACAAAACACATTTTGGCTCTTGTCAAAAAGGCACAACAGCACCTCTGCTTCCTCAGATATCTGAGGACACCTCACATTTCTCCATCTGTTCTCATGAGCTTTAACAGGTGTACAGTGGTGTCCATCCTCACTGGCTGCATCACATCCTGGTATGGTACCTGTTCGGCTCAAGAACATAAAGCACTTCAGAGGGTGGTGAAGATAGTACAAAATATAACCAGCATGCAACAACCTTCAAGACATGCACAAACCTCATTGTCTTATAAGACAAACAGTATAATTAAAGACCTCAGCCATCTTGTATAGCTGTTTTTCTCACTCCTTTCTGCTGGCAAAAGGCACAGTGCCAGTGGCACTTGCACCTGTAGATTCAGAAACAGTTTCTACCCACCAGCTGTGAGGTTGCTGGTCAAACATAAAAACAAATATTGTCATTAGACATTTTCAATTGCAAACCACATGGGCTCAGAAAAAGGTTTCGTGTCAGGTTCAGGTGTTTTTGTACAAGCTTTTTTTTTTTTTTTTTTTAACAGCCCCACTTCCCTTTTTTCACCTGCACCTTATTCACTCTCACAGATGTGTTTAACCTGAGTGATAACTACATCTGAGCAATGGATGAAATATAGCATAAATTTGCAAATGGAGAACTACTCAAAATGCCAAATGAGTCGGGAACAACATCATTATGGAAAAATTATAACCTTGTTGTAACAAGTGAAACAACTCTCTGTTATGTACAGTGTAAAAGTGCTTCATTTCGACAGCATGTACAAGCATTTAGAGACAAATGTCCATGTCACAGTATTTATTTACACCTATCAGAGCAGAGTCAGAAACAGCTCCTGTCAAAGCAAATATTTCTGTTAAGTGTGAATAATTTAGCTCTTGGGATATTAGACCTTTTACCATGGTAGCAGGAAAGGTTTGATTCATCTAGCACAGGAATGTGATAAACTTGGGAGCTAGCCATGGTCAAGTTTCAGCTGAAAATGTGCTACTGGATCCTACTACCATCTCTAGTAAATGTAACGATTGCAACGATTAAAACACAGGATGTTGTCAGAGAAATATCAGAGATCATGTCAGATATTCATTCTGAAATGATCACAGACATGTGGACTGACTATTAACGAAAGGTCAGTTACAAGACAATTACCTACCTCTATATCACACCAGTATACAAGCTTAAAAGCAGAGTGCTTACTACTGCAGTATTCCCCCTCGAAGAATCAAAAACAGGTGAAAAAATACAGACAGAGTTAAATGAACAACTTGTGCATGAGCTTGAATTTGATGCTATTGTTATGAAGAAAGTTGTCTAGGTAACTGATCAAGGACCAAACATCATTTCTGCGCTTGCACCCTACTGTCATCTGGACTGTCGGGATCATGTATAAAACACCGTTCTTAACCATGCACTAAATGTTAACGAGCTTTCAGATATTGTCCCAGAAACTGCAGAAACATCTTTCAGTTTTATTGAGTGGTGGTGGACAGTTTAATAGTGTAGGGAACGTTTCCTTGCCACAAATTAGGCCTCTTAAAATCAACTGAACTCCACCCGAATGTCAGTGTGCTTATGTATTGTTCCATGAGCATGTGTATCCCTTTTTCAATACAGTTTCTCCTTGTTAAACCTACTGAATGATGCTCCATGTCATGAAGCAAACATTATCTGAAGGTGGTTCCATGAAGTTTCAGTATACCCGGCACATCTCCCAGATCTGAGAGAGCATCTTTGGGATGAGTGAGTTTGAAGCATGCAAATTTAGTTACAAAAATCAGAAAAAATTGCTGGAACTGCAGAATATTTTCAAGTCAGTGTGTCTCAAGATCCCAAAGGAATGTTGTCAGCATATTGTTGAATAAATGCCTTGAAAAATACAGGGTGCTCATAAGGTAAAGTAGGGTCCTGCTCGGTGCTAGATAGGTGTAATTAATAAAAAGAGGCCACAGAGTGTAATTAGAATTTTTGATCCATTTCGCTTGATGAAATTAATATGATTATTGTTTGCTTTCTGTCATTGCAGTAAAAGATACTTAGGATTGTACCAAAGTCAGCTTTCATCTTCTTATTCTAAAAACCTTCTTAGGTAATCATAAATATATGGCTTCTGATTATGTGACCCCAAAGTCAGAATGGCACCTCTTACTTTATACAATCAAGCACTCTTTAAGTTTAAGACTAGTACAGCAATGCAATGTAGGGAACTGTGGGAGTTGAGAAAAGGTTCTAAGATCTAGCTGTGTTATTCATTAGTTTTAAATCCATTTCTTCATGTTTTCATCAGCTACACACTTCTAAATAAAAATGCTTTAAATACAAAGCTATTTTATGGAAATGCTTCCAGTTTATACAATGAAATGTTGTTAAAGTCAGGGTTACTGGTGCTCCTCACTTACTGTATATTAGAGACAGTGGCAAAAGGCAAAACTTAGTTTGCAGGTCAAAACATTTCATGTTTAATCAAGCAAACACCTGTGCAAAACCATTTTAGTGTGTAAATGTCTTAGCAAAAACAAAAAAGAAATAAATTGGCAAGAACTGTATTGTCATTTTGAGAAAGAGGATGCAGCTAAAATCAGGCAACATATTATTAAGTCACACTACGCTTAAGGATGAAATTTAAACACAAGTCTTCTTTTAGCTAAGGTTTAAATTGTTAGGCTTAAAGTTGCAACCTTGAGTGCAGATAACTTATGGACTTCTATTTTCATTTCATAGAGTGCAGATCATAACTTTGAAGGTAATTTGAATAATAAAACACCTTTTGACCAAATCAACATTGTGGAATGGAAAGTAAACATCTACAAGCTACCTGAAATGATTAGCGACTAGGCTGTTTAATGGCAGAGTATACCTCAGAAATAATTGAAAGGCATATATTGTTTATGAAGTGAATATTTTTCCTTCCTTCCATATCTTCCAGTATATTTTCTCTTATTTATTTTTATTAAATTATAATGCATACAACCAGCTGAACATCTCATTCACAGATAAAAAAGTTCACCTTAAAATTAACCATAATTTTACATTTGTTGGAAGAGGAGAGATTTTTAACTTGTTGACTATCGGTTTTGCCTTTGACAATGCTGGTAATTAATTAAGTAACTTGATAACATTCCTGTGTTATTTACCTTACCTTCCTCTGTTGTAGGAGGGAGTCTCCCGCTATTAGAGTTATATCAAGGTAACTGAAACACAATACACAATAAAAAACAGAATAATACAATTTATTGAGAAACACAAGGATTGCAGAAATGTGATAACTGCATAGATATTGACATAGAAGATATTACTCTTTCTGGCAATAATAAGTAATAGCTGCTTCTCAGTCTTCTAAGACTGGGGTCAGTCACTGGCACAGAGCTGGGCTTGACACAGTGGACCTAAACTTTCAGGTTCACAAAGAAAAGAGATTGTCAGCGTTCAGCTTCCCCAAAGACAGAGTGGCTAAGTGGCTTTATTGTTCCAGAGAGAGATCTTCAGCATTCAAAGAGAGTGCAAGCAAGAAAAGAGATGAATGCAGCTATTTTTAAAGGAAGGTATAGCTTCTGGAATCAAGGTCACATCCAGTTCCTGAACCAGTGCCTGCTCACAGATGCATTATTTTGTCCACCATAGTTGCTACTCACTTTGCTCTTTGTTCGAACTCAGGTGCCCATGTGGGAATCTTTAAGTCTGAAGAATGTTGGTTTAACTCTGATGCTATCAGAGGAAGTACAAGGCTGACCAAGAATTTTACAAGTTACAGTGAAGGCATTTTTTCAGAAATGCAGGTTGAGGGTGAAGCTGTATTTCTGTATCCCTGTTAAATTTGCTGTCTTAACTGGCCTTGTGTGCCACTAAAAACCTTACAAAATGGGCAAAGCCCACTTTGTCCTACACAGAGGTAAACATGATGCAGTGTAATAATAGAACATTTTCTCTGTTATGCCACACACCTCAGCTAATTCTGATGACACTCGACCTTCCTTTTGAATACAAATTAACATTGACATTTGCATCAGTGTTCATATATACTCTTACAGCACATTACGTAGACCAGGATGTACCGCTTAGGGGTCAATATCCTACATTTTAAATGTTAAAGAGCAAAGTATAGAGGTTAGTATAATAATATGCTGTTTTTTTATTTTTTTTTCTTGGGGGGGGCGCAGGGTTCATGGAAGATGATATGTACTGTAAATTTCATGTATCCATTTTGAGTTCTTTTATTCAATTTTAGGATAATGGGTAGCTGTATTATAACGCGCTGTCAGACATACTGCACACCAAGAATACATTCCCTGAAGTCAAGAATTCACCAAATATTACTTCCTTCATCCTATCTTACCTCAAAACTGTGGATATTTGATAATGCTGTAGTCAGAGGAACAACTATAAATTAAAAATGTTAATGGAGAACTGCATATTAATGTGTATAAGTAAAACGAAGTCCTGAAATACCTTACAACTAAAACACAAATGTGAATTTTAATATCCCTGTCAAAAGCTAATTTACAGTATATATACAGTATATATATATATATATATATATATATTATACACACTGTCTGTACTCTATGTCTATTAAAATATCAGATAAATATCAGTATATACTTTATATGCACATCTGCAGTCTGTATGTAATACTGCAAAAGATGTATTCAGTTCTACCCTGTTATTCAGAGGAATATTTAAGCTTAAATAAATACAGTACAGCTGAACGTGAAGCACGGAATGTGTAATGAGTACCCCTACAGTGCAGCATTCCTCACAGCAGCCCTCTGTTAATTGGATAGTTTGGCAGATCCTGCAATGTGATGCCCTCGTCCATGCACTATGTTTCTTTCTTTCTATGTTATTTCTAGTACCTTGCTCTTACATATGTAAAAAGTAATTAATATGAAAATAAAAATATATGCAATCAAAAATGGAAATAAACTTCTAAAGGGAAATATGCTTTAATGATTTTGTTGGATTTTATTTGGATTTCTCATGAAAACCTGATTTAGAAAAGAATTTGTGAGCACCTTGTCTTTGAGGCACTGCTTTCTGCTATAAGGTGCAGTACTCCACTATCTCCATACCACTACCTGGCTTAGTTCCAATGCTTTTAGTGAGTGCTATCTGTCAAGGCATGAATAATACAGCCCCTAGGCTGTCGGCAGAATCCAAATGAGGCATACATCAGGAAGAAAGCACTCGACTTTAGCTCCAGAACACGCGCCTGTGAAGACAGGCAATTATTCACCCACAGCTGCAGCCATGGCAATCAAAACTGCTGGGTGAGGATGTATATATAAAAGAAAGGAAAAATTTGAATACAAATGGTAAAAAATAAGAAAGTGAGAAATTGAGAGCTTTCAGACATTTATGTTTGAACAAAAAAGAGGAACTTCATTTAATTGTGATAATGTTAACGAATGATTCCCCAACCCCCAAAATTCCATTTTGTAAGGAATATTTATATCTACAATGTGTAGTTCAAAATCACCACCAACTCCACATCTTACTAATTTATGTTAATGTGCCATATGATTTGCATGTCAGGGTTTTAGTCATTGAATAAGTGACCTTAGAAATGAATTCTGAAGAAGAAAGTGCACACTGGAGTTAAAATATGAGGCACTGGGTTATAGCACATCTGTAGCAGAACACTGCTATCATAACAACATTAGACAATAGTGTTTTAACACAAAGCAAAGCATTTTCTCTGCGTAAAAATTTTGTACAGTGTAAAACTGTACATAACGATATTTACAAGAGCTATGCAGTAAGTTAGACTAAGAATTGGTACATAACATTTATTCCTTTCACATAATGCTGACTAACTGCATACAATGTTTCTTGAAGAAATTTGCAGCAACATAAGGGTGCATTTACACTGCACTACGCAATTCATACTACATTAAAAACATATTTTTTGACCGTGCCTTAGATTATCAGTAATGCCCAGATAGGATTGGGTCAATCACTTTAACACACAGGAGATTCCAAACCAAGTAATGTAAACATGACATCAATTAATGTTCTACTGTTAGTTGTTGGTTGTGGTGGACCAATGACTAACTGTAGTTCAACTTTCTTAAACATAAAATGTTTTAAATATGTACCAAAACTTTTTAAGTCTCAAGGTAATATTGTTGGTTGCTTCAGGCCATGACGGAAAAAAAGATCTGGAGCTTTGCCAATAAATTGAATTGTCAGTGAAATACTGCATTATCATAATGTGCAGATAATGCAGCCATGACATTGTTTGTAGTGTTACGTACTGTAAATACTGAGTGTACTTTTGTTTACTCTGTGCTTATAGTGCAACACATAATTCCTTTTCTCTTACATTCATTTCAAGAGATGTAACGTTTGCTTTTTTTTTCTTTCAACATCCAACTTACCACAAGCAGCAGGAGAAGTGAGCTGGCATACCTGCAGCTTGCACATCCCCTGCCTTGTGTACCTTGTATTGGGGATCTGTTTTGCATTCAGGAGTAGCTGTGAGTTGTTTAATGCAGACAGAGAGACATACTGGTGCAATATACAAACACACCTAAAACTTAGCTAGATAATTTCAAAATTTGCAGCTCAAATATTTCAGTCCTTGTAAAACAACACAACATGCTAATAAATATTGATTTGCCTATGCATTAAATCTGAGCTTTTCTATGTGAAACTTATGTGCAAAACAATCACATTTTAATTTTCAATGGTAATTAAATTCATTTTTTTCCTCAGAATTCTACACACAACACCCAATAATGACAACGTGAAAAAAGTTTACTTGAGGTTTTTGCAAATTTATTAAAAATAAAAAAACTGAGAAATCACATGTACATAAGTATTCACAGCCTTTGCTCAATACTTTGTCGATGCACCTTTGGCAGCAATTACAGCCTCAAGTCTTTTTGAATATGATGCCACAAGCATCACCTAGCATCACCTATGGCACACCTATCCTTGGCCAGTTTCGCCCATTCCTCTTTGCAGCACTTCTCAAGCTCCATCAGGTAGGATGGGAAGCATCGGTGCACAGCCATTTTAAGATCTCTCCAGAGATGTTCAATCGGATTCAAGTCTGGGCTCTGGCTGGGCCACTCAAGGACATTCACAGAGTTGTCCTGAAGCCACTCCTTTGATATCTTGGCTGTGTGCTTAGGGTCGTTGTCCTGCTGAAAGATGAACCGTTGCCCCAGTCTGAAGTCAAGAGCACTCTGGAGCAGGTTTTCATCCAGGATGTCTCTGTACATTGCTGCAGTCATCTTTCTCTGTATCCTGACTAGTCTCCCAGTCCCTGCCGCTGAAAAGAATCCCCACAGCATGATTCTGCCACCACCATGCTTCACTGTAGGGATGGTACTGGCCTGGTGATGAGAGGTGCCTGGTTTCCTCCAAACATGACACCTGGCATTCACACCAAAGAGTTCAATCTTTGTCTCGTCAGACCACAGAATTTTCTTTCTCATGGTCTGAGAGTCCTTCAGGTGCCTTTTGGCAAACTCCAGGCGGGCTGCCATGTGCCTTTTACTAAGGAGTGGCTTCCGTTTGGCCACTCTACCATACAGGCCTGATTGGTGGATTGCTGCAGAGATGGTTGTCCTTCTGGAAGGTTCTCCTCACTCCACAGAGGACCTCTGGAGCTCTGACAGAGTGACCATCGGGTTCTTGGTCTCCTCCCTGACTAAGGCCCTTCTCCCCCGATCGCTCAATTTACACGGCCGGCCAGCTCTAGGAAGAGTCCTGGTGGTTTCGAATTTCTTCCACTTATGATGATGGAGGCCACTGTGCTCATTGGTACCTTCAAAGCAGCAGAAATTTTTCTGTAACCTTCCCCAGATTTGTGCCTTGAAACAATCCTGTCTCGGA
This sequence comes from Erpetoichthys calabaricus, assembly GCF_900747795.2. Lineage (NCBI taxonomy): Eukaryota > Metazoa > Chordata > Cladistia > Polypteriformes > Polypteridae > Erpetoichthys > Erpetoichthys calabaricus. Next base: position 73,021,818 of record NC_041396.2, on the reverse strand, counting down.
GGTGTACAGACAATTCCTTTGACTTCATGCTTGGTTTGTGCTCTGACATTAACTGTCAACTGTGGGACCTTATATAGACAGGTGTGTGCCTTTCCAAATCATGTCCAGTCAACTGAATTTACCACAGGTGGACTCCAATTAAGCTGCAGAAACATCTCAAGGATGATCAGGGGAAACAGGATGCACCTGAGCTCAATTTTGAGCTTCATGCAAAGGCTGTGAATACTTATGTACATGTGCTTTCTCATTTTTTTTATTTTTAATAAATTTGCAAAAATCTCAAGTAAACTTTTTTCACGTTGTCATTATGGGGTGTTGTGTGTAGAATTCTGAGGAAAAAAATGAATTTAATCCATTTTGGAATAAGGTTGTAACATAACAAAATGTGGAAAAAGTGATGTGCTGTGAATACTTTCCGGATGCACTGTATATAACTGCACTGAAATTTCACTACACTTCAATTTCCTGTCTTACAATCTTCAAGGTTATAAAAAAGACCCTGGTTTTAGAAAGGGAAAAACAAATATAATTTATGGCAGTGTCCAAAGTGGATTTGGGTTTTGGGTAAGTTTGGACTTGCCATACAGAGTGAATTAGAGATGGCATCAAAGACATTTTGGTTCACAGTTGATGAGGCGGCAAGTGCATTTTATATCCTCAGAAATAGTATCTATCTATCTATCTATGTATTGGGGATGCTTTAACGTTGACTGGGGATGTTGTCAAGAGGTGGATCTAGAAAACATCTGTGAAAGGCACACAGAGGATCCTAAATTCATTACAAATTAGTGCTCAGACAGATGGAGTTTGACAAATATTTCTTTTTGCAGCATGTCAGAATATTTGACTTTAAATGAAAATTTTGTGGACTGCATATTTCACATTAAAATATTTCTTGCTGTAACATTATGAAAACCAAAATGAACCCAAACACTTGAGAATTTAATATAAGATTCACTAAAGCAACACTAACGTTTTTCAATGTGCCAACTACAGGAATGTAAAAGAAATTCACATTTTTATACAAATATCAAACAAATGCATTGTCACTGTATTTTACAGATGGCACATGACAAATAGGTCTGCTTCATAGATTGGTACACTTACACATGGGACAAAAAAAGAAAAAAATAGTGTCAAAAATTCTGATACATGCATTTTGTGTATCAATAATAATATCAAGATATAAAAACTGCAATACTCAATATGTCAAACACCTCTAATGTGCACCACACCACATCAGTTTTATACTGTGATTAAACCAAATTGTTTAACATAATTTAAACCTAATCTATCATCTATGAACACAAATCCAGAACTGTTCCTAGCAGACACTTCAGTCAATTGCAAGGCTTAAAAACTGCAAACACACCCGCCTCTACTAAACTAAACTAAGATAATACCTTTAAAAGTGTAAAACAAACAGACTAAGAGTTCTAGAATGAAACTCAGTAAAACAGAAAGGAAATATGCCAGTTCCAGAGACACCGCATCCTACAGTAGAATGCAGCTAGATCCAGGTACTGTAAAGTGGTACTGTCTTGGGCTTCTCCTCTGCTCCATTCATTTTCCTACTTATTTTCTTCATTATGGTTTGAGATTTTACAAATTGTAAAGTTCATCTTTGCCTAAGACTGACTAAAAGATAAAGTCACAGCCCCTTGATTTCTTACATGTCTATGTGGATATAGATAGTAAAATAAACTCTAAACAAGAAAAAGCGAGGCACAATGGAAGAGTAGTTGGTGGTGTTCCATCACAGCTCCAGTGAACTGGGTATAAATAACAACCTTAACATTGTCTGTGTGCATTGCTTACATTGCCTGTGCCAGTCTTCTCCAGTTTTTCCCAACACATCCCCAAAATACCCATGTTAGGATAACAGGCATCTGTAAAATGGTGCAGTATCAGTGAGTGAGTGTGGGTATGAGCAATTGACATCCTAAAATGGAAAATGGAGCTTACATAACAAATTGAAAAAGAAAGAAAATGAAGTAATTAAATTACTGAAATGTTGATGCCTAAGGAATTGTCTCCAAAGCATGGGAAAAAGCATCAGTATGATTTAAAACATAAATTTGGTGTTAATAAGGATAAGAAACGTATTGTATCATTTATTATATATTATTTAGTGTGGCACTGTGTTGCAGTAATTAGCAAAGCTGCCCCACAGATGCAATATCCTTGGTTAAATCCTGCTTCTACTGTTGACTGTGTAGAATTTGCATAAAATTCCCATATCTGCAGTGTTTTTTTTTATAGTTACTGTGGTTTTCCGCCAATATCCTAAGATATTCTGGGCAGATTTTTTATGATTCCAGCTTTACCCTGTGTAAGCATTTAAGTGAGGGAGTTCTGCAATGGACTGGTGCCCCATCCAGGACTTTTTCCTGCCTAGTGTTCAGTGCTGCCCTAATAGTGTTTGCCTAACCATGAGCTTAAGTCAGATTAAACAGGGTGGGAAATGTATTTCTGTATGTATATATTACTTTCTTCTGCTGCATATACACGGGCAGTTTAGAAATTTAAATAAACTATAAAGCACAGTGAGGAATATCATGCATAATGAAAACCTATAAGTGTACTGCACTGGTTTTCAGAGAGCAGAGGCTTATACCATGAAATTTTCAAATCTAAATGACACTAAAGGACAACTGACAAATTTTTAATCATCATGAGACTGATTTTTCCAAAGGTTTCAGCAGGTATTAACCATGATTTAAAATATCTTCATTATTCAGCCACCACTGATAAAGGATTAAAGTTGAAAAGTCACAGTAACATTCAGAATTCATCATTCTCTCATGATATTTTCCTTGTACACTCATTCTCTCCCTCTGTCTCATCAGGCTTAATAATAATGAGTACCAAATTATATTTTGTCTTTGGAAGTTTCAGGTTCCATTCTGAGAAAGCAACTGAAACAAAAAAAAACAACAACAAAAAAATGCAAAATCTCTGCCACAAAAGAGGTTATAGTTGTTTTACCAAATATACTGGCTTACTTAGTTAGTGGAGGCATATATTGTAATGCAATAAAATTAAACTAATAGGAGATAAAGACACTGGTTTCTGGAAGTAGGCTTTCATTTGTTGTTTTATGTTTTCTTGTCTTTTTAAAACCTTTTTGGGGTTTTGAAATGTGCTGATTTCAGTTTTGCTTTTGTCTTTAAAATGTATTTAAAGTAGGTTAAACATTTTTGTGTCTTTCTCGATCTTGTTTTTTATAGCTGTTTCCACTTAGTCACGGTATTTGTACTCTTGCTATGCTCAAGTGTCCACAAGTATTAGACTAAAAGAAAGTGACAGACTGTTGTGTAATTTCTGGTGTTGGGCAGTCTGGCCGAGGCTCAGTGAGAGTGGAGGCACAACATCATACAGTGCTCCACCGAGCGTCCACGTGGGTACTTATGTCATGTAAGGATACTGTACTGTTCGAGTTTCACATTCCTTTTAAAGTTTTCTTTGCGATGAACAAAAGAGATGAGAAACAGTGTCAGTTTACACGGAAAATAAAAGCAACTCTCATCTAACATCTCATTTTCATTTTGTATTCATACCTATACTTCTATAAAAAAAGGTATATCTAATGTTTCATTTTCAAATAAAATATTTTTTGCAGTTTAAGTAGTGCTATTTTTTTATACAGGTATTGTCAAGCTTGGGTATAAGAGTTGCATGAGAGACAGGAAGATGAGTCCAGGTCAAAGCCTGCTGTTAAATGTTTTAAACATTGTGCCACAAGCACTTTATGTGGTAAACCTGATCCTGCAGAGGACAACCAATTACTTTGCTCTTGGTTAACTGCTTACCAGACGCAGCACAGCAGATACGGAGCTGTCCCTGAGCCACAGCCATTAGAGATGGCGAATTCCTGAACAGATGAATTTTAAGTTGTTTTTTAAAAGAACAAATGGAGTCAGCTGATCTAATTAATTAAGGGAGGTCATGCTAAAGTCTGGTTACTATACAGCTAAAGACCCTGTCACCCACAGAGTGCAGGTTAGTGTAGGGCACAAGTTTGCCAGAATCAGAGCTTAGTGGGTGAACAGAAGCATAATGATGGAGAAGGTCACTGATGTAGTCTGGTGCAAGGCCATTTAAAGCTTTGTAAGTTATTAACAGAATTTTATATTCAATCATGTAAGACACAGTGAGTCAGTGGAGGCAAAGCAGGATGGGTGTTATGTGCTTGCTGTTGCTGGTCTGTGTTAGGACTCTTGCAGCAGAGTTTTGAATCAACTGGAGCTTTGATATAAGATTAGAAGCATCCCCTGCCAGTAGGGAGTTACAATAATCGATGTGGGATGTGAGTGAACATGATGAGGAATGAGCATACGCGGGATCTGTTATGGAGGTGAAAGTAGAAAAGTTTCTTAATGTGGTTTATGAGGGTGGAAAAAGAAAGGGAGGAATCAAAAATGACACAAATATTCTTTGAACCAGAAGAAGGGCTGCACTTTTATGCCAATTTCCAGGAGTTCAGTTTTGTTGCAAATTAATTTTAAAGAGTTCTGCTCCATCCAGGTTTTAATTTCACTGAGACAAGTAGTAAGCTGAGAAAGCCCTGATGAAGTTTTACTTTTAACACTGACATACAGTTGAGTATCATCTGCAAAAAATGATAATCCAGGCCATAGCTATGAATGATATGGCCAAGAGGAAGCATTTAAACAAAGAAAAACAAAGGGCCAATGAAAGAAGCCTGAGGAGCCCCTTGTGACCGGCACTGAGCTGGATCTGCTGTTGCTAAGACGAACAAACACTTGCCTGTCATTCAAATAGAACTTAAACCACTGGATGGCAGTGCCAGAGAAGCCCAGCACATTCTCCATTCTGGACAGAAGAATGTTATGTCTGACAGAATTAATATGCTGGTTTGTCCAGAGTTTGCTGCCATAAGCAAATCATTGGTTACCCCAAAGCAGAGCAGTTTCAGAGCTGTGCTGTGCCCTGAAACCAGTCTGAAAGGGTTCCATGAAATTATTAGAAGTTAAGTGATTGGTGAGTAGTGAGGCTACAACACACTCAAGAACTTTTGACAGAAAAAGTATGTGAGAAATAGGCTGTGTGGTGGATTGCCGGCTTCTTATTCCGGCCCTCACCCCCAGGCCGCCAGGAGGAGCTCTCCCAGCAGCATGGACGTGCCCCAAGTTCCAGCAGGGCCTCATGGACTATGTAGTTTTTACACACAGCCCTGCTGAATACCTTGGGGACAATTGGGAGTCGCTGTCGGGAAGCCCGTGGAGTTATGTGTGCCCTGTAACCTGGAAGTACGTCCTGGTCACGTGAGCAGGAGAGATGACGTGCTTCCAGGTTGAAGAAAAGGACTGTTTACCCTGACCCGGAAGGAATAAGGAACTGTGGACTGTTGGGAAGGAACACCTCCGGGTCAGGGTGTATAAAGGACTCTGGGAAAGCCCAGTACACTGAGCTGAGCTGGGAGGTAGGGTGGCTAAGTGTCTGAGAGAAGGAGGAGAGAGAGTATTGTGATTAGTTTATTATATGAGTAGTGTGGAGTGGAGGGTGCTTGGTGCACCGTGTTACTGTAAAATAAAGAACTCTTGTACTTTCATCTGGTGTTTGGAGTGGTACCTGAGGGTTCAAGAGGTGGACAAAAGCCTCAACTGCTACAGCTGAAAATTGTTTGTTGTTTGTTGAAGATTGTCAACAACAAGACCAGACATTTTTAACATTGGGGTTACAGAAGCGATTTTAAAAATGGCTGGCACAAAGGCAGCGTCAAGGGATGTATTTATTATTGTTGTAACAGTTGGGATTATGGCATGAGGGCAGGATTTAAGAAATGTGGTCGGGATGGGGAACAGTACACAGATAGTGGGCCTCGTCTTACAAAGCAGGTCATTAACAAATGCAGATGAAATTTTGCAGGTGAAAATTTAGAAAAAGAGCTGGATGGAGTGGGAAGACAGGGAGAGATATAAATGGATGATGGATGTATGTTAGCTGAATTATTCAGATCTTTATTCATTTATTGTGGAAAAAGTGGGGGAATTTTTCACATACTTTGGTACAGGAGGTAATTGGGCCAGATGCAGGTTGAAGTAGTTTATTAACAACAGAGAACCCTTGGGTTATCATGGCCACTCTCTATTATTCTACCATAATATGTGGTCTTAGCTGCAGTTAGCGCATCCCTGGATGTGTATGGTGAGGCCAGTCTTACGTGGCATTCTCTCAAGGTGTCGGCCAGCTGCTTTCACAGACCGAAACTCTGAATTGTACCATAGGGATGAGAGCTTTTAGGAAACCTCCTTATGCTTTAAAGGAGCTCTTTAATCTAGTGCTGAAAGAAGGGCTGTATTATAGAGGTCAATAAGATTATTATGTGTTGATGGAATAGGTGAAGACAGATAAAGATCAGAAATGGAACAAGCAAGGATAGAAGGACAGATATTTTGAAGGTTTCTAAAAGAAATTTGACGTTTACAAGTAAGTGGAGAGAGAGGTAATGAGACAGTGAAAAGTACTGCTTTATGAGAGTCCCAAATCACTGCCATAAGTGTTGCTGATAGATAAACCACATGTGCAGATCAAATCCAATATATGACCATAAGAGTGAGTAGGAAAATCAACATGTTGCACCAAGTTAAAACAGTAAAGTAAGGATAGGAATTCATTTCTCAGCTTACATGTAGCAATGTCAATATGGATGTTGAAATTGCCAAGAAGAATGACTCTCTGCGAAACGGAACTTGGGTTAATAATTCAGTCAGATCACATAAAAAAGATGCATTGCATTTTGGGGGATGATTGAGAATAATGAGTAAGACAGGATCTGATTTCGTTATTAGCTTAAGAGCCAGACACTCAAAAGATAATGGCCAGTCAATTGGGATTCTTTTGAAGTTTACTTCCGTTCTAACAATTCCTTCGACTTGTCTTCAGCTGTGAGACTCTGTGAAGTAAATGTACCCGGATGGCGTCGCCTCTGTGACAGAAGTAAAATCGTTTGGTTTTTGTGAGGTTTTTGTTAGGCATAGCATGTCAAGGTTGGAGTCTGTAATTCTGATAGCAACAGCATTTTGCCATTAAGAGAACTTGAGTTAAACAATGCAAAATTTGCTGACATGGGTTCATTGTGGACAGATCCATGATCACAGTTTATTTTAACAAATCTGGCACTGACCCTCCCATTTCCAAAGCCATGAACAGGATGGTGTATTCCTGAACAAATGCTGCTGTTGAAGTTTTCATTCACAGCCCGGCAGTGGCAGCGACCATCTGATGTAAATATTTCAGGCAACGCATAATACCAGTGTCTTTTAGGGCATTCCAGTCTGACAATTTGCTCTAGACATATTGTTTAATATGAAGGATTTTGTCACAAGAGTATTTTAGCATAATACAGAGCAACACTTATCTCACAGAAGCAGAGAAGCAGTACAGCACAGCAGAGAAGGTGAGATAGGTGGGGAGGGGTGGCATGGATGAGCGGCAATAGAAAGTTGCAGAACAAACATAGTAGGAGATATTATAAGATGCACATGAAGATACCAGAATTTGGAGATTCCAATATACAGCCACATATATATAATGCTGGGTATTACACGTGTGATTGCCTCAGAGCCACAAGCCAGGCAGGTGTAAAATCAGATCATTTCTCAGTCATTAAGTACATACAGAAGGAATCAATAGCAATCCAGTATATTCATTATAATCAACAAGACAGACCATCCCCGGTTCCTAGATTACCACGGTGCAAAGAAATGTTCATAGGACTTGTCCTGTGAACCACAGAAAGATTTAGTTGTTCCCGAGGCTGCAAACCCAGTCAAGAGAAAATCCATGAAGTCTATAAAAATAAATCCAAATCAGTACAATTCGAGTCACTTGCATCCATGAACTATATATACAATAAAAAAAGGCAAATGACATGTAAGAAGTGCAAATTTGATGCAAATTTTAACGAATAGTGTTGTCAACAGGAAGGAGAGGCTGCAACATGCGTGCACCAGTGTCCCTTCCCTGTACCAGTAGTTCATAGATCAATACCAAGGCATCAGGATTCTGCCTGTATTCAAGCCCTCAACATAACTATTAACTCGTTGAATACTCACAAGATGTTACTTTCATCTAAGATTCTAAAACTTTCAAAGAATGACATTTTCTTAAAATTAAATTATTGGGTCTCTTCAGGTTTGTCTGAGTGTAAATTACAAAATTATTTAGGAAAATAACGATGTGCCCTATTTAATAATTACACATGGGGCTGGCACAGTGGTGGTGCGGTAGCGCTGCTGCCTCACAGGGAGTCACGTCCCTGGTGTTCCCTGCCTGGAGTTTGCATGTTTTCCTGGTGGGTTTCCACAGTGTGCTCCGGTTTCCTTCCAAAGACATGCAGGTCTGGAGATTTGTTGATGCTAAAATGACGCTTGTGTGTGTGTGTGTGTGCTTGTATTTACCTTGTGATAAGCTGATGCCCCATCCAGGGATTGTTTCTGCCTCGTGCCCGATGCTTGCTGGAAAAAGGAGCATCCCTCGATTGATAGATGTAATCATTAAACATTCATCCTTTTCAGACATATTTTGGCAAGGTGTCCTCAGAATTTAATGGGTGTTTCAGGCAATTCACAACACAGCAAAGCCGAACGTTTTCTCACGTGATGATATCTCACACTGTCACCTGGTGGAATCTTCCAGCTTTATGTAAAGTACATGCGCAAGTATAAACAGCGATTATATGAGATTATATCTCCCAGATGACCAGGGAACCCCTTGGTATCCCACAGAATGAGTTGGGAAGTTGGAGAAAGGGATGTGTGGGCCTCACTGCTAAGACTGTTGCCCCGTGACCCAGATAAACAGTGGAAAATGTGTATTGTGAAAAATAACTATATGCAAATTAAACAAATAAAACCTATCCTTTGCGCACAACAGCTGCGTCAAGCATGAGATCTACTGATTTAAGTCTTAGGTTGTTCTGTTGGGTTGCTTTGGCAGGCCTTTTCTGCAAACATTATCAGGCGCTGTCTTCTGTGTGTGTGAAATGCTTTCTCAATCGGATTTAAATCAGGAAACAGGACTGGTCATCCAGAGATTTTACATGTTTCCCCTGCATCAGGTTTATATTAGTATAGTACTTTAGTTCAGTGTCTTCTTGCATGGTGACCTTCAGCCAATGAGTCTGTCATTATTTCTTGTTCTGAGACAGACAATATGTTTTTGTTCCTTTTGAAGTAATGTATGGCTACAAACATCATTCATGTCATCAATAATAACGAGGGAACCAGGGTTAAAGGCAGTGAAGCTTACACAAACCATTAATACCACACAGATTCAAAAGGTATGCTTTTCATCATCTGTTTCTTATTTGTATTGCCAAAATTTTACCTTTTCACTTTGGTAGAGTTACCCTTCTCTCATATGTCCTTGTTTCAGAACTCTTCTTCTCACTTTTACACTTTTTGTAGTAAATTCTAGTCAGGCATTTCATTTTTTGGTTCTGATGATAGGTTACAAACTTTCAACATGTATTGTCTTTATAATTCTACTGTCATATTTACAGTAATATAAGCTGCCTTCTTCCCTGAAGTGGAGTTAGTGGGTAGTTTTAGCATCAGTAGATTAAGTGTTCTTCTACAAAGAAGATTTTTTTGATGATTTTAGTACCACTTGCAGTTGTTGTCTAGTCACACTTTCTGTATTTCAATTATTAAGAATTTACTAGCCAACCCGCGGCGTAACATACGCCGCATAATTATGTATCGATGGGTGAACACTTGCTGAACGACACAGTTGTCCAAATGGGGTGGGTTTGTGGATACCACTGTGAGTGAATGAAAAGATGGACCTCTGGAGAGAGCAACATACAATTGTCCGTGACTGAAAGCGGGATCGTCTGTGACGATGGAGGCCACGCTGGTGAAAGTTACTTCATCGGTAGGGATAAGTTTCAGCACTTGTTCATTAAGGTGTAGCGAGTCTTCGTTGTTGACGCTTATTATAGCTTGCGTACTGAGTTGTTCCGGAGTCACAGTTGAGAAACACTTTTTTAATGTCTTTTAAGCACAGGGGGAAAAATTAACATGTGAAACATCTGTAATGTAATAAGCCACCAAGAAAAGTAACATTGCAACAATGCACGCTACGATCCGATTGCTGTAAACAGAAGTGAAAACAAAAATCGAGGCCGGTGCATTCTTTAACTGCCTTGTAGCGCAATGGTAGTGCTGCTGTTTTGTAGTAAGGAGACTGTGGAAGATTTTGGGTTCGCTTCCCGGTTTCTCCCTGTGTGGATAGCGCTTTGAATACTGAAAACACCAATCAATCAATGTAATGAAGTATTATTATTCTTATGCGTCCAGCGCTCTCTCTCTCGCGCACCTATATGCGTGTGTGTGTCGCTCGCTCTCTCTCACTCCCTGCACGTGTTCCTGCAGGCATACCAGTAAGTGAATGAAAAGATGGAACTCTGGAGAGAGCAACATACAACTGTCCGTGACTGAAAACTGGTTTTGGCAGATACATTCACATCTTTTTGAAAGTTTGGCCCTGTGCCTTATTAATTGTCATTGCAAAGGCAAATCTAACAGGAAATTGTCTTTGCTCAGATGCACGTGCAGGCTCTCTCTCAGCAGAACGCGAGCTCCCTCCCCCTCTGTCTCTCAGAAGCACGGAGCCCTCTCTCTCTCTGTAACATTGCAGCAGTTGTATAAACACTTTTTTTTTAAATGAGTTTTAAGCACAGGGGGAAAAAAATCCAGGCTCCCTCTCTCTCTCTCTCTCTCAGCAGCACTCGAGCCTCCCCAGCCCCACACACCTCTCTCTCAGCAGCACACGAGCCTCCCCAGCCCCCCCCCCCCCTCTCTCAGCAGAATGGGAGCCCCCTCCCCCTCTGTCTCTCAGAAGCAGGCGAGCCCTCTCTCTCTCTAACATTGCAGCAGTTGTATAAACACTTTTTTTTTTAATGAGTTTTAAGCACAGGGGGGAAAAAAAGGAACATTTGAACAAATCCGAACTTTATGTAAAAGCCAACCAAGATAGTAACATTGCAGGAGTTCACCATTTTTAATCAGGCGACTGACAGTAGTGGAGTCAAGCACAGAGAAGGTCAGCTGCTGAGAAAGCGTCTCGACTGTTGCAGGGCGGTGAAGCAGGTGAGACACTAATGAAAATGAGGCACAGGGCTTATTGGTTTTTAAAGACTGCTTCCTTCATTGTGTTTTAACCTCAGTTTTAAAGGATTGCGCGGCTCTCTCTGTGGCGCTGCCTGTGTGTGCGCGGCTCTCTCTCGGGCTGCCTGTGTGTGCCTCTGTCTCTCTCTGGCGCTGCCTCTGTGTGAACCAAGGTTCCACTGAGGTTGACTAATGAAAAGTCAACGTGGCTCAGAGCTGCATGTGGACTGTGGCACAGACAAACAGAAATGACGGCATGTTTTCCGAGGTGTCGCGTCCAGAGTTGGTGGGCGTGGCTCCTTCCTGCGTGCGCCATGGGCATCTTACTTGTCGGCGGCTTAGTGAATCCACGCCCCTTCCGGCGTGCTTTCCATGGGTGGCTACTTGTCTCCCGGCTTAGTGAATTATATATATAGATGATAAAGAATCCCTCTGGCGGAACAAAGATGGAGATTAAGAGTGACAATGTATGAGGTGAGACACAAAAAAAAATGGACTGGGCTTGAGGCTTTCCTGGAAAAGCGTCTGGAGGTTGGCCAGACGTGAATCATAGAACTATATCTCCTTCTACACGCCCTCTTAAACCGTCGACTGGCTAGGTATATCCTGTGAATAGCCCAGTCAATATCTGCACAACAATCGCTACACGTGTTGCCGCGATATTGTTGGGTGAAAAAAATCAAACAGTGAATCAACATCACATTTCTCGCTAATTTTCTCTTTTTCTGTAAAGCAGTTTTTGACTGACAAAAACATTCCTGACCTCGATCATCTTCCCTATTCACCCGATTTAGCTCCCTGTGATTTTTACTTGTTCCCGAAAATCAAAATTGACCTGAAGGGAACACATTTTTCTTCAATGGATGAAGTGAAGACAATAACGGCAAGGCTGTTGAAGAGCCTCAAGCAAGAAGACTTCCAGCACTGTTTCAATCAATGGAAGATACGTAGCGTAGAGATCGGATCGGGAGGGGGGGATATATAGAAGGTGGCAATGTTTAGAATGCTGTAATTCATCAATAAATATTTTTTTTTTTTACCAATCCAGTTATTTTGTGTCTCACCTCATATGGCAATCAGAGAAGTGAAGCTATCCAGGAAGCAGTGTTCACTGTTTATGCATGATAAGAAGAGAGTTCTACCAGATGACGATATTCAAATTTCAAGAAAAGTGGCAAAAAAATCAATCCGAACTGGGAGTGTGCACAGAACTAAACTGAGAAATATAGATTTGACAGACATGTAGTAATTTGATATTATATATTTTGAATATTGAATAAAACCAAAGGTACAGCTTAGTTAGTGTTTTTAGCGTGGTACATAATTACTAAATATAAATGCAAGATAAGACAAATTTCCTTCTAAACCAAACCATGTAAACAAAAAGAAGCCACACTCATAAGCTAAAGCACATGAAGATCAAGGTCCAATTACCAAAATAAACACCAAAGTTTTTTTATTTCAAATCCTAAATGTCCCTTTTGCATTATAGTTGTTCAGACCTTCTATTTAACCCTCTCCTTGCATATTTTTGAACTGTAAAATGTCCCCTTACTCACAGAACAAAAATTTAAAGAAGAAACTTTGTACATCACATTTTACTTACAAAAGGGTATATGTGATGCAACACACCTAATTATGGAACATGCGGATTTGCAACTGCACTGCTCATGGCATTTCCAAGTTATTTCATTGGTCTGTGTAAAGAAAACTACAAAACACTAAAAACATCAAAAGCATATATATTGACAAGAGCAATAACTACTAAAAATGTTACTTTAAGCAAAGTCTTCTCTGCTCTGTACCTTGCTGTGAATCTGTTATTTTTTTCCTGATTGTTATTTTCACAGTTAAAGCATCTATATTAAAATTATGTATCAAAAAATGCTTTACTTTTACTTCATCCTGTTAAGGAAGGCTTCTGTAAAAGATTTACGCTAAAGAAAAGTCCATCCACTCATCTGTCCATCCACTATCCAATTTGCAGACTCTGATTTAGAGTTAGTCGGGATGGAATATATTATAACAGCATTTGGGGAAAGGCAGAAATCAATTCAGGATATGGAAGTAGTTTATTGAAATGTTCAATTACTGTATGAACACACTCATTCGTATTAATATGAGAACAATTTAAACCAAATTAAATAACATGCACAGTTATTGGTCTGAGGGAAAATACTGAAAAATTCATAGAAAAACAATGATGAATGATCTCAATTGAGATTCTGTAAATAAAACATTCATTCCATAACAGAGACAATTTTGATAAATACAATGTGTAATTTGAAATTACAATAATAGGAAATCAGATTTTAAAGGGAAAAATACACACTTTATTTTACTCGTCATAGACCATATAAAACAACACATTCTGCCACCTTCAGTTGTGTCTCACTAAATTTTGTTAACAGCTCTAATGTAGAGCAACTCCTTTCCATACTTCACTGCCTTAGCACTGAAAAAATTACACAAACATTAAAAATGCATTAAATTAATGTTATACACTTGCTTATAATAAAATATACATGTTTAACAGATGACTGTTTCCTGAAATAAGCTTATTATATACAGTATAAAGTCGAGTTTATGTTTCAACATTGTTTTTGTTATTTTTTAATCATTATTTTCATATTTTTAGGTTTTTTTTTCTGTTATGTTTGTAACTATGTTCTGTTTTTTTAAATGTGCCTCCATTCCATGTGCTTTATGGGTGGTTTCCCAAGAGGCGGTTCCACTATAATGCCTAGCAAAGGCCTTAGGAGAGTTTAAAAACGCATTAACTCAAGTTGATGCATAACATAGCTATCTTAAGTTACTTTGCCTAGCACTTCATAAAATTAATTTAATCTCTCCTGTACTCTTCAGGGTTGCAGTTATAACAGTACATCCTACTAAATGTAACGTGCTTTGGTACATTGATCAGCACTGAAGTGTGCTTAGTGAAGAAAGAGTGGGACCTTACTAATAAACTAACTTTTAATATTTTTCCCAGACAAATTTTGGGAGATTTAAATACATTGGCAAAAGCAATAAAAAACAAATCCCCTCTTTTATGAATATGCCTGCCTGTTGTCCTCTAGCAACAATTCTCCTCGTCTAACTAAAATTACCCTCTCTCATCCTCCTACAGAAAACATCAGAACACACTATTTGGAATAGTGAGTTTAATGCCATGTTGGAGCCCTTCTTTTACAGCACTGTCAATAATGATGAATGTTTCAATACGCAACAGACCCTTGTTTCATGCTGTGCCATCTGCATGAACTTTCTGCATCTGGCAAGCATTTGCCATCCAGGCAGTCCATTATAGTAGCCAAAAGTAGACTTTTAAATTACCTCCAGAACTCAATGGAAGATCTCTGCTCTCCTGATTACATACAGTAAGTCATGGTCTACGATATTCTCATCTTCAAGCCTTTTATTCTCATCGGTTAGTTGCTTACAGGAACTTACTGCAAACAAGGATAGCTGTATTCCAACTGTTATAACTCCAAGTTATCTATAAACTTTAAAGAAAAATTTACAAAGCTAGAAATTACTTTTTGGCTACATAAGGTTACGTAAAAAGAAACAAATTAAATAAGCATTTCTGCTGCATCCTAGCATTAGAATTGTTTGGCACACATCCAAAACATTAAACAATTGATTTACCTTTTTTCTAATCCTGAACTGTATCCTTTACTTGACTACAGAACATGGAATGGAGTGCTCAATCATTAACTGAGACACATGTTTCTTTCACTATATTAATCACATGGTGAGGTTCATACAGTATTTCCCAAGCTTTATATCTACAATCTTGACTCTTGTGGCTTCTTTTTGAAATGCACTAGTCCCAAACTATACATACTTTTTTTTGTTTTATGTGAAAAGTGAGATGCAAAGTAATATGAAATGAGGCTCCTATTTGAAACTAGCTTGACAATTCACAATTCAAATGTTTGTATGACATATGCCAAAGTGAAAACTGGACTGATATAAACCGAACTGTAGGGCAGACTTCAATTTGCATGTTCTCTGACCAAATAACACACTTCCCATCTACATATTAAACAACTCATTGATGTGCTGTTCACCCGCTACTACAACGTTTATTTTGAATTTCTTTTCATTTTCCAATTTCTCAGAATAAGCTTGAGGATACCTCTAAACATATTCTAAAATGTCTCAGATATTTTGGTTTTTTGATTTTGCAAATTTTTATATTGACTTCCCTTACCCTCTTCTGTGAGAAAGCTCTTTCAGTGCCTATGACATTCTATGCCTTAACTCCCACAGAGCCTGGTTCCTGCAACTGTGAGGAAACAACATTAGCTACTATGCCAATATTTTGCCATGTACACACATGCTCTGTCACACACACATAAGATGTGTATCTAATTATATGTATATGTAAAGTAGGTTTTCAAGATGTATCAAATTACATACTGTATATAGGGGTACCCTTAAGGTGATGTAAAATTAAAATACTGACAAGGAGGACAAAATGCCAAAAACATTTATTATGGATGCATTAAGAAAGAGGTATGAAGATGAGGTATAAATTAACAAGAACATAAATGGCAGAAATCCTTTTTCCCTTGCAGATCTGTCCAAAATGTGCTGAATCTTCCAGCTGGCTGCTTATCCTATTTTGTGTTATAAAAGCAGACCCAATATCTCCTCTGCCTCTTCTTCTCAAAATCAAGGACTTTCTTCCTCCCAATACATGAGGTCTTACGTTACTCACCTCCTAACTCCAACATCCATCCATCCATTTTCCAACCCGCTGAATCCAAACACAGGGTCATGGGGGTCTGCTGGAGCCAATCCCAGCCAACACAGGGCACAAGGCAAGAACCAATCCCGGGCAGGGTGCCAACCCACCGCAGGACACACACAAACATACCCACACACCAAGCACACACTAGGGCCAATTTAGAATCGCCAATCCACCTAACCTGCATGTCTTTGGACTGTGGGAGGAAACCGGAGCGCCCGGAGGAAACCCACGCAGACACGGAGAGAACATGCACACTCCACGCAGGTAGGACCCGGGAAGCGAAGCAAAGGATCATGTCCAGCTAAACCAACATTAGTAATGCCACCTGGAACCTTAAGGCCAACCATTTAAAGCTACCCTCTGTACATATACAGTATGTACTATATATGCATAGAGGGGAGCTATATATTATATTAATGGCAGCGAAGGTTTGTGATACGATTTGCACATTTATGTCCAGAAATCCACAAAGGGAGAAAAAGAATCACATATCTTAAAATGTTTTTTTATTCCTAAGCTTTCGATTCCTATCATGAATCATCATCAGAGGAAAATGATTAGACTTAAAGGAATCCAAGGCAATATATAGCAAATAAAGAGGAGGGGGGAATTGATGAGGTGGGGTTCAGAAGGTATTGGTCTTAAAGTCTTATTTATTATGTGTATGTTCTTCTTTTCAAGCCTGCATATGCCGAGTTCCTGTCCAAAAGTCTGTTAATGGTGTTTTCATGGATAGCCACGTTTCAGCCAGTTCTCTGGCACTTTTAATATTAGCCTTGAATTTTACTTGCAATGAGTCCCATTTTAATGTGTGTCTGGTCAAACTTGTACATGTGTACATCAGTCCTTTATATGTGTGACAAGGTTTTTTAATGTTTGTCCCACGTATACAGCTGTGAATGAATCACATGGTATGCTGTAAACCACATTCTGTGTCTCTGCTGCTGATTTCTTGCTTTTGGCAATGTGTTTGTAAGCTTGTGCACTATTTTGATGCATGATCTGTACCTTCTGACAATCTGTGATGATAATGAAGTGTTTGTCAGGTGGGAAGGGGTGTGGGGGGTTGAGGGCGGTGTGGGTGAGGTTGGAATTGATTGTTTGCTGTGGTCCCTGGCTTCTCTTATGTTGGCATTGTCTGATGAATGTCTTTGGGTTGATGTGAACAGTTGGAAAAGATAGCGCTTTTCATTCTTTTTGACCTTCTTGGTATTACAATGGGTGTGAACTCTTCTGAACACAGTGCTGTTTATACAATGATGGGTGATTGCTAGCAAAGTGTAATATTTTGTCTGCATATCACTCCTTATGATAAACACCTGTAATCAGGATGGCGTTATTACCTCTTTTAATTGATAGGTTCAGGAAATTGATGCTTTGGTTTATTTCTTTTTCATACTAGACAGGATCGCTGGGAATATTGTGCTGATGTGGTTGTGGAAATCATTCAGCCAGTCACTTTTTTATATGATGAATGTGTCGTCAACGTAGCATATCCAAAGTTAAGTTGTGTACTGAGTTAGATCCACATTTTCAAATCATTGCATTACCAGTTCAGCTAAGAGTCCTGATAATAGAGATCCCATTGGCATGCCATCTTTTTGTCTGTAGTATTTCCCATTAAAATGTAAGTGAGTTTTCTGGCAAAGTTAAATTAGATGCATTATATCATTTGTGGCCAGCCTTGTTCAGGTCATGTTGTTATGGTGGAGTCATTGTTTAGCTTTGTAATGTCAGGAAACATGACCTTCATCCTTCATTCTTTTTTATCCTTTTGGAAAAATATATTTGTCTCCTCTGAAAGCGTTAACTATCAAAATACTAAATTTTAAAGTGTGAATCACCTGTATCTCACACCTCACAGGCATCAGGTTATGGGACTGGTTATTGACCCTTACTGAAATCTTTGTTCTTTTAAATTCCCACGGTACTTTTCCTCATATGCTTTGGGATTGCCACCCCCATACCCCCACCCCTTTCCTGTCTTTTGCTCTGGTGTTTGTGACTCCATATCAGTTATTTCCTCAACTGATGTTATCCTGTCACCTCACATCTTTCTTCTCCTGGACCCCTGAGCTTTGCCTTCAATTCTATTCAGTAAAGGCTATTTTCCCTGGATATGAATGCTGCTAATGATGAGCTCTGGTGTCTCACTAGTGATCTCCCAATTCTCTTTCTCTTAACTTCTGTAAATCCTCTTTCTTTAATTTAGTCCTACATATGCTTTCTGTAATGCAGATGAATGGGTCATTTGGATTCAATATAGGAAGTGTCAATCTGCTGTGCATTTGGTTAGGAGCCAGATGACTGGGAGTCAGTAATGTGTTGGTCTCTTAATTCTTAAAACTTTCAGTTTTTCACACATTTTTATTTTTCTCTCTTTCTATCAGGCTTATTCTCTGACCCTCTACCTTCTATGGGTGTGTAGGCATATTTAATTTTAAATCTTTTCTTCTGACCTCTGTTTTTTTTTACATTTATCTTTTAGACTATATATCAGTTGGTATTGTTCCTTTCCTCTACCTGCTTTGATAAAAAAAAATGTCAAAATGATACATTTTGATAAATTGAAAAACATCTTAAGGTTTTTCCAAATGCTTTTAGATTTACAAATATTAGATCCTTCTTTTCCTGAGATACTGTTTCTCAGAATAAATATCAAAAAGGCTACTGAAGATATTTTGAAGTAGTTATGAAGTTATTTTACAACATTTATCTTGAGATGTCTGAAATACATTTGGTTTTCTGTCTATGAATTTTGAGGTAGGAATTTTTAGGGTTAGGGATTGTGAACTATCTTAAAATACATGAAATATCATTTTCAAGATATGTAGGATATATTTGAGATATTTCAAAGTTGCACATATCTCAAAACAGACAAATATTAAGATGTTAAAAAATTAATTTCATAATCTATATCTGAAAATTTCAGAATTTTAAAAAATGTCATCAAATATTTAAATATTTAATTGGCTCACCATAGTATAGGAGTAACAGCACACAAAAACGTATAAAGACATATCCTCCTGAAAAGCTAAATGTACTTTTGATATAATAGAGAGTGATGTTCAAATCTAGGCTTGGGTACTTTCTTTTTACACATTCATCGGGTGTCAGATTGCATTTCCCTGTTAACCCTGCTTTCTCCTCACATCTCAAAAACAGAGGGTGTAGGTTAGGCTGATTAGTGGCTCCAAAAGTTTGGTGTGGTAATTGTATTTTGCAATAAACTAGTGAATTGTCTCGAGTTTTTTCCTACCTTGCATCAGATGCAATACCCTAAATTGGAATAAGAGGTATAACTTTCTAGTAGTAGTATTGCCACATGTACAGACTACAGTGAAATTTTTACTTGCATGTCCAATGGACATGCAGCATGTTCTGAAAATGAATAAATGAAATAAATAATAAAGACGAGATTTGATGGGCCGAGTTTACACATTTCACAAAAAATAGTAGTCCTGTCTCTTCCTAACTGTGCACTCAAGAGAATATTTAGTACATAACACCACAACAGTTTCAGAAATCATGTAATCTCAAACACACTAAAGATCAGCATGCAGGAAGGACAAACCACAAAAAATAATCAAGCTTTCTTAGCACTCCCTAAATAAGGAATCTTGGCAACACTTTAGTTTAGGTACTGCAAAAATGCATCTGTTAATCTTTTGCTCTTATGTAACAAGTCCTTAAAAAAGTCTTCCTTTTGTCTTAATTATGCTTATAAAGTATCAGTAAAGTGTCATTCATCTCTGTGCAGTGTGGCATGTTAATACACTTTGATATACTGGTAAAATGATGTATCAATATCATTGATTCACAGGTCTTATACTGAAGTATGCAATATCAAGAGAAATGTTTCACTTAAGACACTTCTAAAGTGAGGTTATTGTAGTAGGCCACATTACTCAGATGAATAACCACTTTACTGATTGTCCTGTTTGTCCTTTTTTAATATGGCATGGCTAAATATTATTATACACAGATTTTTCGGCTGCTATGGAAGATTTCTAGGGCATTGATGAGGTCTTTTGAATCCATTCAGAATCTTCCTGAATCTTTTTTTACACTGCTATCATAAACAAAGGCAATGTAGACATGTGAGTGTCAGAGCTAGGCTACAGTCAAACCAACATGGACCATGCCTACCTAGCATTTTCCTTGCCGATGCATGGTCCCTGGGAAACAAAATGGATCAGCTTCAAATTTGGATTGCCTCTCTGAAACAGATTATTCATTGGCAACGGCATGATTTTCATGGAAACGTAGTTTAACAACATTTTGGACAGTGTAATTACACTATAGTGCTGTTTTTTCTTCAGGGCATAGATGACTCTGGAAAAACCAAAGGCTGTACATCTATGTAAATGAAACCTGGTGTAAGGACTCTGTGCAAACAGAGAAACACTGTACTGCCAATCTGGAGTACTCCATGATTAAATTCCGGCCCTTTTATCTCCCAAGAGAGTTCACCTCCACTATCATAACTACAGCCCATAACTTCTCTCTGATGTTAATGCTAAGCTAGCAATTCAAGAAGTACATGCTGCTATGAGTAAATAACAGTTTGTACATCAACAGGGCACTTTTATTGTTGCAGAGAACTTCAATCATGCTAACTTGAAAATGTTTCTAATCAGATTTCATCAGAATGTATCCTGCCTCATTAGAGAAGACAGTTATTTTGGACCATGTTAACGCCAACATCGTTGAGGCTTACAAAGCAATTCCCCTCCCCACTTGGGACAGTCTGATCATCTCTCTTTGTTCCTGCTGCCCATGTACTTATCATTTATTAAATGTGTAAAACCAACAACAAGGACAATTGAAGTGCGGCCTTAGGGTGTTGTCTCCACACTGCTGGATCGTTTGCAACATACAGACTGGAATACATTTGCCACTTAAGCCACCCTGGATCCCCATATAGACCTATATGTTTCTTCAGTGCTGGACTACATTAACTCTCGTATCGATGGTGTCATGAAACAGATGAGAACCTGCTCTAATCAGAAGCCATGAGTAAAAGGAACACAATGCCTAATTTAAGCCTTTAAATCTGGCAGTGTGAAAGCCTATAGCTCATTTAGAGTTAACCTAAGGACTGGAATCTTTAGGTACTTTAAAAAAACAAGTCAGACCCTTGTCACATGTGTCAGGGTTTCCAGACTTTGGTGGACTATAAATCTAATAACACAGCCCTCTTTACCAGCTACACATTCCTTCCAAATGAGGTTAGCAACTTCTACTTTTGTTTTGACAAGCACAATATGGAAATTCCCATTAAAATTATCTCATTCCCAGATGAGCAGCCTCTTACACTCTCCACCACAAAAATTTGTGCGGCACTGAGCAGGATGAATATGCATAAGGTTGCCGGCATTAAGTGTATCCCTGGCCAAGTGCTCTGGGGTTGTGCAGAGCATTTGAAATGTCTTCACTGGCATTTTCAATCTGACTCGAGTCAATGCTGTTGTTCCAACTTGCCTCAAGATGATTATACTTTTAGTCTACACAATGGATGTCCATCAGTTTGCATATTGTCCAAACAGATCAAATGGAGTAATTACAGAGTAATTACAAAGTATCTACTGTTGTCACGCACAAGCACATAGGGAGCGGCTTAATGAACCGATGAGCACCACAAAATCTTGAGTCAAGGGACAATGGCAGGGTACTAACCTTTCTCTCTTTGTTGCATTGGAAGTTTGACCCCGATCGCCCAGCCAGAGCCCAGGCGTTCGAGTTCTGGGGCAAGCTGGGGTGCTGGCTACAGCCAGACATAAACCAGGCACGCCAGGTCGTGCAGCAGGTGGCCTGTGAGGGGCTCGTGAATGCCATGCCGGACTACCTCACCCAGCAGGTCTGCCTACATCCTTACAAGGATATGAACGGCCTTCTGGAGGTCTTAGAGTGCCATCTGGTGGTGAACCGAACCAGGGGGTTGGAGAGGTCTGCTCGCAGGGTCCAACAGGGACGTGTCGCTACCCCTGAGACCACCCGTCGTGCTGCAGAGGCTTCAGACCTAAAGAAAAGGTGCCCAGCCCGCCATGCTGTTTGAAGTGCAGGGAACTGGAACATATTCTCACTGCCTGCCTGCTGAATGCCGAGCTGATGGACTGCACCTCGGTCAGAGGAGAGGGGTATTGTGCTCTGTCAAATCCCTTGGCTGTTCCAAACATGGGAGTGGTATTTGAAAATGGGCACTCGGTCATGGCATTATTTGACTTCAGGAGTAATATCACCATTATTGCTCACCATTATGTTCTACCGCGACAGTAGTTAACTCAAAAAACGAGTGTGACCTGTGTGCATGGGGAGACCAGGTTATATAGGTCCGCAAAGTGCTTCATAATCTGGAAGGGTGACCCAAAACAACTGCTCGTCACTGTACTGCCCGAGCCCCCCTTCCCGGTTATATTGGGACAAGACTGGTCGGAAAGCAAAAGCAGTAGGCTAGCAACCACTCCTAGAAAGAGGTTGGGTCTGATTATGGACGGGCAAGGAACCATCCCAGCTACTCCCATGCCGTGTTCTTCGGCGACTGCTGATGACATGGACAGCCAGGAGGGGGACTCCCTTGCGACGAACCTCAATCCGGAAGTACAAACAGATGAGGATCCGGGATGGATGACCCCTAACCCGGTCCTCCCACAAGATCCGCTCACTAGCCTGGACTTCCTGTTTCAGTCTACACCGGCTTCATTTAGAAGAGAACAGTGAAACGATGATTCCCTAAAGTTCGCCAGGAATGCCATCGTTTCCGTCGACGGGCCATCATCAGAAGATTCCCCACCACCGGGACCCTACTTTGTTCTACAAAATGATCTGTTGTATCGAGTAGCAGAACACAAAGGCGAGATCAGGAAGTTGTTGTTAGTTCCGCGGATCTACCGGCAGGAGGTCTGTGAGCTAGCGCACACCCAGCTCTTAGGCGCCCATCTCAGGGCTGAAACAACATTAGAGAGAGTGAAACTCCGTTTTTACTGGCCAGGAATCAATGAGGAGGTCCAGTGTTTCTGTCAGTCCTGCCCGGAGTGTCAGCTACATCAGATTCACAGGAGGGACCGTGCTCCTCTAGTTCCGATTCCCCTCATTGATGTACCCTTTGAGAGGATCGGTATCAATCTTGTAGGTCCCTTGGAGCCTTCGACACAAGGCCATTAATACATATTAGTTATGGTCGATTACGCGACTCGATACCCAGAGGCGGTTCCCCTGCGAACCGCTAATAGTAAGAATATCGCACGGGAATTGGTAGAACTTTTTTCCCTGAGTGGGTATACCCAAAGAAGTCCTTACGGAGCAGTGTACATCCTTTACTTCAGATAAGTTCAAGGAGGTTGCCAAGTTACTCCATATTAAGCATCTTAAAACATCTGTTTATCATCCACAGACAGACGGGTTGGTGGAGAGGATCAACCAAACCTTTAAACAGATGCTCCGCAAGGTAGTCAGCGTGGACGGTAGGAACTGGGACCAGCTCTTACCTCTTGTACTTTTTGCATATCGGGAGGTGCCACAAGGCTCCAGGGGGTTTTCCCCTTTTGAACTCTTATACGGACGCAAACCCCAGGGTATACTGGACATTCTAAAAGAAGGTTGGGAAGTGGAGGCACTTCCCTCCACCAACATCTTGGAATATATCGCGCAGTTACACGATAGATTAGCAAAAATCTGACCTCTGCTAAAAGAGCACATGTCGAAATCTCAAACAGCGCAGGTGCGGAATTATAACAGAAACACCTCCCTGTGGGAGTTCCAGCCGGGAGACTGAGTGATGGTGCTCATGCCCACTTCCCACTCTAAATTGTTGGCTCATTGGCAGGGCCCTTACAAGGTTAAAGAGAGAAAAGGGCTCATCGATTATTTGGTAAAACAACCAAATCGTCGACCGAGCGAGAGGGTATATCACATCAACTTACTGAAGCCGTGGATGGACAGGGAAGTCCGCCCCCTCGCCGGCCCTGTCCTCTCCCTTTTCTTGGAAAAATCAGTCCTTAACCTCGGCCACAATTTGACTCCCTACCAGCGACAGGAGCTGGAAACTGCAATCCTGTCTGTTCCGGAAGTGGTCAGCGAGGCACCCGGCCGCACCTCATTGATTCAGCACGACATCGTGACGGACCCTGGGGTGGTAGTCAGGGAACAGCCCTATCACTTCCCGGAGGCAAAACGTGCGGAGGTTGAGTTAGACGTTCAACGCATGTTGGACATGGATATCATCGAGGAAAGTCACAGACCGTGGTCCAGTCCCATCGTCCTCGTTTCTAAGCCCAATGGGTCATGGAGATTATGCAACGACTTCCAGCATCTCAATCAAGTCTCCAAATTCAATGCATACCCCATGCCCTGCGTGGATGAACTCCTTGAGCGGTTGTTGACTGCACGTCATTTGACTACTCTTGACATGACTAAGGGATACTGGCAAATTCCCTTAATGGCATCCGCAAGAGAGAAAATGGCATTTAGCACCCCTAGCGGACACTGGCAGTACAAGGTTCTCCCATTTGGACTGCACAGGGCGCCAGCGACCTCCCAGGGTCTGGTAGACAGTGTGCTGAAGCCACACCAGTCCTACTGTGCCACCTACCTGGGAGGAGCTTGTGCTGCAGGTTTACGCCATCCTCCTGACGCTAGCGAAAGCAGGGCTACATATCAATCCCCTGAAGTGTTTTTTCGGATTGAACAAGGCCAAGTATTTAGGCTACCTGGTGGGAGGAGGGCTGGTGAAGCCACAGTGTTCAAAAATCAAAGACATCCTTGAATGGCCCTGTCCGATAACCAAGAAGCAAGTACACGCTTTCTTAGGTCTAGCGAGTTACTACCGCCGGTTTGTACCTCGTTTTCTGAGAGAGCCTCCCCTTGACAAATCTGACAAAGAAAAGGGCCTTTTTCATGTTTTGTGGGATGAACTGACGGAACGGGCATTCAGTGACGTAAAGATGGCCATCACAACGGCACCTGTTTTGAGAACTCCTGACTTTTCTCTTCCTTTCCTTCTCCAGGCCGATGCTTCGGACACAGTTCTAGGCGCCGTGCTGAGCCAAAGCATCAATGGTGTTGAACACCCCGTGATCTACCTGAGCCGGAAACTGTTGGACCGGGAGACAAGATATGCAGCGGTGGAACAGGAGGCTCTGGCGATAAAGTGGGCGGTAACTCACCTGCGGTACTACCTGTTGGGTCGCGAGTTCACCCTAGTGACAGACCATGCTGCCCTCCAGTGGATGGCTGTTCATAAGAAATTAAACCCTCGAGTCACCAGGTGGTTTTTGGACCTGCAACCGTATAAGTTCACCATCACTTATCGCCAGGGTAACCTCCAGACTAACGCTGATGCTCTCTCTCGGGTTCACGACCTCTTGGTTCGGGCCACCCGACGTGATTGGTCTGGGTTGGGGGGGTCATGTCACGCACAAGCGCATGGGGAGTGGCTTAAGGACCCAACAAGCACCACAAAATCTCGTGTCAAGGGACAACGGCAGGGTACTAACCTTTCTCTCTGTTCCCTCAGGATAAACGAAGCAACACCACCGTGAATTCACCCAGACTCGATAAAATTCAAGACACTTCCGGGTTCTCTCCTTCCGTCTGGTCCCCATCTGATGACATCATTACCAACCATTTACCACCGCGGCTCCTTCCCAGCATTCTGTGTCAACTTCCGTTCCCACCCTATAAATTGTCCACCTATCATTTGTTTCTCTGTCTATTTTCAATGTACGAACTGACCCGATCTAAAAGAGTTTTCTACTGAATACGGGGATGGAAACCCCAAACCTTTATACTCTTTGTGTTTTCTTTACACTGTATACACTATGCATATTGTATTTAAACTCTCAATAATCATTTTGTATATGCTATTGACTTACTCTTGGCTGTACAATCCCTCAATGCTGTATTTATTTATGTTTATCAGATTACTTTCAATTAACTTCTATTCACACTTCTGGTTAGATGCAAAACAGCATTTTGTATTCATAGTACTTTTACTGTGTTCAATTACAATAAAGTTGAATTTAACCTAATCTAATGTATCTGTAAAACAAAATATATCCAGTTCTGTTAAAAATTTAAATGCAACACATTAGTGATATTGTAGTTAGAAATGATTAATCTCTTTTTAAATTTGCTTTTTCTTATGGAATTATATATCAGGGAGGGCAGCTCTGACTCTTAACAGTAATGAAAATGCTTGTCACCATCAGATGGCACTATTGCTAATTGACACATGCTAATTCAGTTTGCACATAAATGTGTCAGAGCAAATAAATATATTGCAGCAGTGGTTTACTGGCCTCGGTGTATATTAACTCCATACAATGCAAAACATAAATGCACAAAGGGCAAACTCTTTGAAACAGAAATGAACATACCTGTAAAAAAAATCTGTTCTAAATACAAAGCAAAAATCCATCCATTTCTTGAAGAACTACAGCCCAGAAACTTTGTTCCGATGTCCAAATTTGACAGTCAACATTTTTTCACTTTTACTCAACAAGTTTATCTTGTCAATATGAAAATGTACTTCAGAAGCATTATACAGTAAAAAAGGTACCCAAGTCTCAATTACACAGTCCTTGCCAGTACTATTAAAATAGCATATTGTAACAGGGCCATGCCACACCCACAGCAGATCAGTCAAGTCACATATCACAAAACCAAAAGTGTTATCTTGCTGAACAAAAGGATGTTTGGATAGCAAAGATGGCTAAAGGTAACTTCTCAACTTTCTTGAATATTAACTCAATAATTTCATGCTGATCAGCCCAGCAGAAAACAAACAGTTTGAAGAGGATCATTCTGCAGTTATGCTGATGTGTTGTTAAGTCATATGTTCAGATCCAGAGGGGATCTGACATTTAGCAGGTGTGACAACAACCTGGTATACTGTATTTTATTTCTATTTTCAGAATTTACCCTTTTATAGTTAAATGTGAAGTATGGCTTGTTATGGTGTGCATTCATCTTTGTTTTCACATGAAAACACCAGCCAGATAATATTCCATTATTGCTAACTCATCTTCTAATTTAGGCATATATAAGATCCTTTGTCCTTTCTGCTGAATACTCAGAACAATCCACACATGCATAAATGAAACTAATTTTGTTGGAATTTACTTTACTAAATGTTTAATTTCTCAGTTTAACTGTTCAAACTTGTCTACTCTTGCAAAATCATTAATGTTTACAATAGCATATGATTTAATTATTCATTTTTCAATCTGAAAAACAATGACAAACTTAAATTAATATGAAATTAATACATGAAATGCAAAAAAAAAGATCACTAATACTGTCCTATCGATTCAAAGTTAAATGAATGTTTCTGGTTAAAAAAATCTGAGAAATATACATATATTATTGGCTTATCTTAAAATGGTTTTATTGTGAGCAAAAAAAAAAATTTTTATCTTAAACTGATTCTTTAACACAGACAAATGGCCAAAGCAACAGTTAAGCGATTAAGTAATTACCTTCTGTGCCTTGCATATTTGCCACTGACATGCCCGCTGCCATCACAGCCTGGAGTGGGACAACTAAAGAAAACAGAGCATAACAGTGCTGTGATTTTATACAACCCTTTACTAGATACAATTTGAGATTTATTACTGTAAATCTCAATAAGACAACTTGCTTTAAAAGAGTTAAATACATAAAGTAAAACAAGTTAGTAAAATAATAAAATGCTTAACTCATTTGTGATGATTTTAGATTCATTTGGTTATGCAAGGTTTACAAAATAAGAAATTAATATCTGAAATGTGCAGGGCATGTTATATACTGTACAGGATGTTTGCTAATGTTGTACAGAGTGCATTAGTGTTCTCAGTGTTCTGCAAAGGGCACAATATAAAAAAATGCATTTCTTGTACAATTAGGAAGGTTCTGAAAGAATTATGCTATGAAAATAAGATAAACATTTGCCTCATAATGATATTACAGTACTATATTCACAGTTATCTACCTAATTTCAAATACTTGTAACCTTGTAGGTGCAAAATTATTATACAGTACCTAAGGAATAAATGTGTAAGTCATGTATAACATATAATAAAAGGAAACCACTTTCCCTCTCATTTTTCCGCTTACTTTTTTCAGAAATGCTATTGAATAATAAAATGACATACATACTTATTAGTAACTTTCTTATTATGAGTACTGCTGTACATAAGGGAGAAACAACTGCATATTAACTTTACAAACATTCACTCAAGTCACTAACAGCTTTATATTTGTCAGTTGTTCAACTTAAAGCAAGATACTACATTAAAATATATATAACAAATAAAACTTTACTTACACCCTTTTCTGAATGGAATACTCAATAAAATCCAGTAACTTAACAGTTGTTGGTTCTAGTTTTTGGATACTAAATGTTATCTTTTTCTGTTAAGCCAAACTGTGCCTATGACCTTAAGCCCTTTTAAATATACATATAGACTTGTTGAGGTTTACACACAAATACTAAATTAATGGATTTTACTGTGATATGTGGCATTACTGTTCATGATTTATGCAAGCACTCCTCTTTTTAATCTGAGACATAAGAGGAACATGGCAAATTAACACCATAAATATAATCAATATAAGCACATGATTTGAATAGCTTCATAGCACATATTCTGTATACTCTACACTTCACAAAATGTATCGATATTATATCTCATGAAAATCACTTTTTACAAGAGAACACTGTAGTTGAAAAAAGAATCTAAGATCATGAATTTGAAATGAATGGCAGAAGTCATTACAATTTACTGAACTCTTCTTAGTTAAATGTTTGTGGCATTTACCAGTGCTTGAGTATTAAAGTAAAACCTCCATTTATCCTTTAATGATTTGCCTATTTTATAAAGAGCATTCAGAAACTTTAGATATTTATACATTAGTGCCTCATCAAGGATTGAATGTCAGACATTTCATCTGCATGAATTACACAACTTTTTTTCTGCCAGAATTTTTAGGACACAAGAAATACCTAATAGCTTTAAAGACAGTCTGAATAAAAAACATGTAGATTCCCAGGTTAAAACATAATACACAAAAAAGACAGACAAAGGGAAAGTATAGGTGTCTGTGAAAAACAGCAATGTTCACACACAGCCACTGACAATAGCAGAAGAAAAGATGTCAAGCATATTTTTTATAAAAGTCTCCAGAGAGCTAATTTCATCAGTACATCAGGGTACAGATAAAGCACAGTAATGAAACAGAAAGTGCATTATACCCATTAACAGGCTTGAAATTTTCCTAGCTCTAATGATGATGTATTTTAAACTCTAAATATACTAACCTGAACAGCTCTTGTATTACGGGTTCCACGGGCACTGTGAAGACAGAGAATACAAAACAAAAAAAAAAAAAAAAGAAAGATAAACAGAATTAAAAAATGTCAAGTTTAAATAGGTACTTTTCATGAACTTGAAAACTTTATATATAAAAACAAAGAAAACATAAAATGAAGTACACAGTAATGTTGTTCAGAATGTGCAAGGGGTCAGTATGCAATGTACACAGAGACAGTAGAGGATGAAGGTCACCCTGAATGGTGCACTGAGTGATTTAGTAAAGCAGGAGACGTACCTCGGATACCTTTGGAGCGTGTGCGATGGCGTTTCTCGTCTGCATCCACCTCCATCTGGGAATAGATTAGCAGGCAGTCAGTGCCCTTATCCTACATGACCAGACTACCAATGTCCAACATGATAGCATGCCTTTTTCATTACACTCCTTTCCAGACTCTGTTCCTTTACAGAAACCTGCTTAAAAAGTATCAAAGCATATGCATTCCCAATTAAGATAATTATTTCTCAAGGCACAATTTAACAGTTAACATTAGTTTCTAAATTTAAAGCAGGATATCTGATAACTTTCTCATTTAAAAAATAAATTTTTCAAAATTTACAAAAACTATAAAACCATTTGTAGTTTTATAGAATGTCCTAAAAACCCCTTATTGTTGCATCTGATTACATCTGTGGCATATTAAATTACAATTTTCCAACCATACTGCACAATACATAACTGTTAACTCTAACTGATCGTAATAGGTTTCAAGAATAATTTCTGAAATGATACCAATACATTTCTGTAAGAAATACTATATTGCATTTAACTGCAAGATACTTGTAATCAGAATGTATTTTCTAAAAAAATATTTTTGTCTCTTTAATTATTGCCTTTTTATTAGTTTAGTAAAACACTGGACCACAGGAGACATATACAGATTTGTGTAAAATTCAGCTCATCTGCTAAATGATAAGGTTTTCTTTAATTAAAATAATGTCAGTAGTGAAAACAAATTACATTTACTTTCATTACTGTATTTCAGCAGATTATGTAGGGAATTGTACTTTTTAAAGAATTTTCAAATGCAAATACTTCTACTCTTTAACAAGTATAATATTTAATAATGTAATATTATTTAGCAATATTTTTTAGAAATGATGCAATGGCCGTGTAGTGGTCTCTGGCTGTATACCAATATATTAAGGTATAACAGCCCAGTGTGTTTGCTAAGAAAAAAAGCAGCCTAATTATGTGATTTGAATTCCACTTCCCAAAAACTGTGGAGATATTGGCAAAAATTAACATTTCTTCAAACGTATGAAAACATATTAAAGTATACTGATTTTTATACTAGCAGAGTGTTTAAAATAATGCATCCTAAATTATGAAAAACACAGTTGATGATATTGAAAGATTCATACTAACACTACAATTGATATCCATATATTGTTTATTGTTGCGACCGAAGCAGTGCCCTGCTATCCAAAAGGATAAGCTACAATAATAGGCAGCATCATTTTAAAGAAGATGTTCCCCTTCAGTGCATAATAAACTGGGTGAAGTATATTTAGCACATATATCATTTCCTGATTGTATGTACATTTTATTAATGTTCATTGGTAAGCATAGTATATCTAGTAATTTTCTGTATAAGATTATGAGTGCTTCCATAGTTTTTTGGCCAAAACCTTTAAGCACATGTGTGTCACAGACTGCTGCAAAAAGTTCCCCAGTGAGTATTACGATGCCGAAGACATGTTCACGTGGCTCCTAAGAACTGGTAGCATGGAGGGCAGTTGGCAACAACTGCATTCTTTTATAAGAAACATATTTATACCACACACTACCAGCAGCGGACACAGTGTCATGCTAATCTAAGGACATATTTCAAGTAAGATATAGCATACGGCGGTGTAAGAATAGGAACAGAAAACGGTGAGAAAGGAATTCAGAAATCAAGAAGAAATAAATACTTCTTGAAAGACACAGTGTGCATGTAGAATTTCCAGCCAAGCAGGATTACATGTGAAACTGATAAATAAATCAGGCTTTCCAAATTTACGTACTATGGGCATGGCATCCTGATAGTTTTGTTGCATGTATCTTGGACTTCCTGGAAATGTGGACGGTAATATAATCATATTCCCTACATGTACGCTGTTATTTTCAGCGTTTGCTTGCAGTGCATCTGATAGTTCCACGCGCAGATCTTGTTGATGTAATCTGAGATAGCTGAGACGCGTGCCCTCTGTTTTAACATACGCATCTACGACGTACTGTTGGAATAGTTTGCCGCTGGAGTGCAAAATACTAAATGTATTCCTCATTGCTAATCTGTACGCGTAAAACTGACATTGAGTAAGCCTTATTCGCTTGGCAGTTCTTTTATCGGGAACATGTTGTAAATCTTTGTGCCAGCCAATGTCTCCGTAAGGGAATAAAAGTGAGTAAACCATAGGATCGCAATTCATATTCATATTCAAATCCTGCCTAGGGTTTTCCTTTAAAACCATTCGTACAGATGCTGTTGGATTGGACTGAGTGATTTCATGCATGTGTTTGTATGATTTAGCGAGGGGATTGATGGTTCTGAGCATGGAATCTAGCTGGAGAAGTACATTTTCGCTGCATGCAGAGTTTGCTTTATTTTGTAAGCGTACTTCAGTAGGTTGCGCTGTGTCAAAAACATACAGCTGTCCATATCCTGGAGAGGTAGAAGTGTTAGCGTATAGTGAAGAAATTTGGTGATAAATTTGCCCATGTATTTTAAAACAGTATGGTCCGTGGCCAGGAGGTTGAGTTATGTGTGCACCCATGGAAGCAAACGCTAGAGAAGAGTTGTATTCTCGAATGTGTTCACGATAATTTTTAGCTTCTGATGTTTGCTGTGTAAGAAGCTGTTGTAAAGACACAGGTGGCTCCCGCAAAGTTGGTAAAGCTACTTTACCGTTGTGACAGCACCTCGAGTATTTGTTGGATGTATTACGCTCATCAGGCCAGTATAGTGCATGACATGGAAGAGGATGAATAGGAATCAAGAAATGCAGTGTCGGCTGTGTTTGGGCGGGACCGATTTTGAAGTGGAAGCAGGATGAACCAGAAGAGAAATATATATAAGAGATGTGTACACTGTCAATACTACAGATCAACAATGATCAACAGCCATTTTTGTTTGAAAAAAATTCTGCTCTACCTCTGTACTTATATACATTTTTTACACAGTTTCATGTGCCAGAGAATTTGAGTTTTAAAATTTGCTTCCTGATTGTATTTAAATAATTTCAACATGATTAAAAGCCTTTCAGCTTTTGGATATTATTACCATTTTCATTTTATGGGTCTCCTGCTGCACTTTCTTTGCAAAACTGTAAGCTTTCTTTTTTCTGTACTGAAGTCTTCGCAATCTCAAATAAGATATTATAATTGATAACTACAGACTACAGTATTCACTGATAATTATGAATTATTCTGATTTCTTGCTGACCATACATTTGCTAGGAGTGTACAATAATTACAGTTTGAAATTTAATTGCCATATAAAGTTCACATTTTCTATTTATAAGTATGTGCCTGTGTTTATCCTGTGTGTCATTAATATGTGTTATGATAAACAAAATCTCTTGTATTTCTATGGACTGACACCCTGTCCAGGTATTCTCCCTGCCATATGCCCTAAACTTGCTGAATGTGTCCAGCTTCCCCACAACCCTGCCCTGGATAAGCGGGTTTATGAAAATGGGTGGAAGGATGGATGAAATTCTATGTATATTCTGCTTATGCCCTCCAAAGCACAGCATGGAGATCTACTAAGTACGTTTTTTTTTATTCAAAATTAATTGTACTTTAAGCCTACTTTTTCACATTTAAGTGAGTAGTTTCAACATGATATACGTTTACTTACCCTAAGTAAATAATGGATTATAAGTTATAATGCTTCTGCTTAGGTAGAATTTAAGTTCTCTTCCCAGTGCTATGAATAATTTCTTACTTTTGGCAATAGCTGTTTTTTATTTATGGTTGTCCTTGAAATTAAATTTTGGGATTTAATTTTGGTGATTTGCTTTAAACACTATGACAAAACTGTTACAGCAGATCCCTCATAAAACTCACAATATTAATGGCATCAGTTATTGTAAGATTTTATCTAAACCACAACCTGATGTAAAGACCAGTTTGTGGTATAGTGGGTCCGCGGCTTGAAAAGCAGTGGCCCGATTTAAATAAATAATTGTGCCCTTCATGTCACTCTAGCCGGAAGAATTAACATTGTTAAGATGAATATCCTTCCTAAGCTTCTTTTTTTATTTCAAAACATCCCAATATATATCAATAAATAATTTTTTAAGCAATTAGATTCAACCATAACATCATTTATTTGGAACTCAAAACATTCACGTATCCGAAGAGCAACCCTACAAAGACCTCGCGCAGAAGGTGGCATGGCTCTACCTAATTTTCAGTTTTATTACTGGGCAGCAAACATACAAGCCATTAAAACCTGGACACAAACAAATGAACATACACAGGCCTGGTCCGCAATAGAAGTAAAATCCTGCAGCACTTCTTTATATTCCCTGCTCTGCGCTCCAATGCAAGTTATCGCAAATATGCTAATAACCCAATTGTGCTTCACTCACTCAGAACATGGAACCAAATTAGTAAGCAATTTAAGATGGAAAATCTTCTATCTGTGGTAAACCTGCAAGAGAACCACCTCTTTCAACCCTCGCAAACTTATCCAGTTATTAATATCTGGAAAAGATTTGGGATTAAATTGCTCAGAGATCTTTATATAGACAACATCTTTGCATCCTTTGAACAATTACATTTCAAATTTAATCTTCCAGCTACACATTTCTTTCACTATCTTCAAATTAAAAACTTTGTCAAACAGAACCTGCCCAATTTTCCTCATCTTGTACCCTCCACCATGCTAGAAAAAATATTGCTCAACCTCAATGACTTAGACACCATTTCTGCAATTTATAAAATTTTATTAGAGTCCCTTCCTTTTAAAGATCCAAGAGGACAATGGGAAAAAGATCTCTTAATTAATATATCAGAAAAGGAGTGGAAGGTAGCAATGCAGAGAATTCACTCGAGCTCCATATGCGCAAAGCATAAAATTATTCAACTAAAAATTATATATCGAGCTCATCTGTCTCGCTTAAGACTGTCCAAAATGTTTCCAGGGCAAGATCCAACCTGCGAACGCTGCAACCAAGCTCCTGCCTCACTGGGTCACATGTTTTGGGCATGCACCAAATTAACTTCATTTTGGACCAAAATTTTTAAGTGCCTTTCAGACAGCCTTGGTGTCACAATCCCTCCTAACCCACTAATAGCTGTGTTCGGTGTTCTTCCAGACAGACTTGAAATGGATAAGGACAAGCAAACTGTGATTGCATTCACTACACTTTTGGCACGCAGACTGATTTTGTTAAATTGGAAGAATCCTAACTCTCCTCTAATAAGTCAGTGGGAAACTGATGTTTGGAATTGGAAAAAATCAAATTCTCAGTTAGGGGATCTGTACAGACTTTTTTCAAAACCTGGCAGGATTTAATCAATAATATTTTAGAATAAGAAGAATTTTCTTTTCCTTCTCCATTTATCTTTTTTTGCCCTATTAAACTCAATAATTTAGGCATGTTTTAAAGCCTTAAGTATTACTCCTTTGGCCATGCTCTCCTTCTCAGGGGTGGGGTTTGATTTGCTTTCAATCCTATTTTTTGTAAAAATTGATCTATATGTATGGAATGATTACAATAAAATTAATAAAAATAAATAAATAAATAAATAGTTGTGCCCAGAGAAGATGCAGGCTCCAATCAGGTGCAGGTGTGTGTGAGTGTGCTTCACTCTGCAGTTAATTGGTGAACTGGCTGACTGCACTGCATACACGTGCGGAGGCATGCGGCTCAGTCAGACACCTCATTGATGCTGCAGCAGAGATGTGTCGGTTTTAAAAGGAAGGCCCCAGGGCTCAGAATTGTAAAGGTGTGTTTTTAACCTAGTTTTAATGGATTCTTATTTATCGGGTTGTTTTTTAACCTCCACATTACACAGTTTTTATGAATCATTTATTCATTGACTGAAGGTGGACTGCACTGTGTTGGGCACAATGTTTGGATTGATTTTAATAAAGCACTAATCACTTTGCACCTACCCCTTGTTATGTTTGTGTGTTTTGTCCTCATCCACTGGCTCTTCCTCAGGTATGTTATCAGCGGCAGTGGGTTTAATAGGCTCCCTAGATCAACTGGGAGTGTGTGGCCAACCCGCACAATCACACAGTTCTTCTCAATCATGATCTTCAATCCCTACTTTGTCTAATGATTTGAATGATACTGGACTTGCTGGCATTGGATAACAGTTCAAACAAAAATAACTGTTTGTCGTGATTATACTCAGATATACTGTTTTTCCAGTATCACTTCTGTGCATGTCAGTTTGCACAGCAAAATGCACAGGAATCATGGAAGAATAAGAAGAGGTTTTTTTTTGTTTGTTTTCTAAATCTATGAATTCTCACTATAGCAGGAAAAAAACATGTAGCAGAAGATAAACAAACCCAATTAATGTGTGTTGTCTGGCATTTCAGTTAATTACCTATCTATCTATCTATCTATCTATCTATCTATCTATCTATCTATCTATCTATCTATCTATCTATCTATCTTAACTGAATCATGACAGAAATCATATAGTCTGATACAGTGCTGCGCAGATTACGCACCTTTTTATCTACAGTATATGAACTTTTCTCCAAATGTATATTTGTGGTTTGTCATGTTGTGCTAATTTATGCCACTTACACTGTATTATATTTAAAATTAGGGCTGCACGATTAATCTTTTTTTTCTCATGATAGCGATATTTATGACCCACGATCAGTTAATAAATATCGTCGCGATTTTACAGTATAAAGACCAAACTGTTTTTTATGGGCTGAGTTTACGGATTGGACTGCGTCACTATGACGTTACTGCGTCTAGATTGCAAGCGCTTTCTGAAGCAGTAGAAGTCAATAGCAGCAATAACAGTCAGTCAGAATAAACATATGATGGCGGTGCAACGTGAGGAAGGTGCAGAAGTGCGATCGTTAGTTCCTAAAAAGGGGTCATACTCCGTTGTCTGGAACTATTTCGATTTCGAGGAATGTGATGTTGATCAGGTACGAGTCTTGTGCAAACTTTGCTCCTGTTCCGTCCAAACGTCCCAAGGTAACACAACAAACCTCATCAACCACCTTAAAAGCCACCACAAAGTACACTATCAAGAATTTCAACGACTGAAGGCACAAACAGCAACAACAAAAAATTACCAACCATCCACAACACAGACAACAATATCAGGGACATTGTTCAACGCAATACCATATCTGCCTAGCTCGCAAAGACACCGGGAAATAACAGAGGCGATCACGTACCATATAGCCAAGGATATGTGTCCAATAACCACCGTGAGCAGTGAGGGGTTTAACAAAATGATCGCAACACTTGATAAAAGATATAGCATTCCCTCACGCAACCATTTTTCCAATGTTGCGCTGCCCTCGCTGTATGCGAAATGCCGAAAAGAAATAGAAAGAGAAATTCTCAGGCTCAGCCTGGAATATTTTGCTGCCACGACCGACTTATGGTCAAGCAGAACTGCGGAACCATATTTGAGCTTGACAGTTCATTTAATTGACAGCGAGTTTGAGATGAAAAGCAAGCTTTTGCAAACTTCGTTTTTCCCACAAGACCATACAGCGGAGTTTATTGCAGTGAGCCTCAAAGAAGCGATGTCCGCTTGGGGCTTGGTGGAAGAAAGACTTGTGTGCATCACAACGGACAACGCAGCTAATATGATTAGGGCAGCATCTGTGAATAACTGGCCGAGGCTACACTGCTTTGGTCACAGACTTCATTTACCAAAGGAACAATCGTCATTATTAATCGTGATAAAAATTTTGAGCAAAATAATCGTGATAATAATTTTTTCTGTTATCGTGCAGCCCTATTTAAAATTATATCTAAATATTAAAATATTTAAAAAGTCCTACTTAAGCACACACGTTTAGCAGTTCTTATACTAAAAACACTAGTCTCCTTTTGTCTTCTTAGTGCTGTTGACAAAAACTGTGTAACACTGCATATTATATTTGCATTTTTCAATGTTTCCTCTTCAATTAATACCCAGGGATGTGATCAATTTTCAGCACACTTGAAATTGTCTGTTTTATCATGCTAACTATGCTGCATTATGAAAACAGGTGAATTACATGAAGTTACAATGCTATGATAAGGCAAAGTGTTATTAAGATTTTAAGATGTCTTTTTGTATTTTCACATATTTTTAAATCGTTAGTGATATCTGAAAATGATTTGAAAATACATTTAAAACATTGCAAATGATAATATCTTTAAATAAGAAGAAAGAAATTTTAAAATATCTGTAATTAATTTAAAAAGTTTTAGAACTCATTTAAAGTTGTCTTACTTTAAACTACATATATTCATAAATGATTTGAAACACTTGTTTTTATATATACCCAAATGAAATTCAGATATTTTAGAATGACTTACTTTTTGTTTAAAAATATCTTCAAAAGAATTACAGATATCTTTAATAAATTTCCTCCTTATTGGAAGATATCCTTAAATGAGTCAGATAACTTTAAATTACTTCCTCCATAGTATTTAAAGATATCTATAAAAATAATTACAAATATATTTGAAGGACTTCCTTTTTTAAAACATACAATGAGCTGGAGCGTCTCCTGAACTATTCAGTCAGAATTAGATCGAGCGGTTTTGAGAATATTGTTTGTTATGATATTCAAAAGTTCACAAACACAAACCCTGAAATATCCCAAAAAACGCTCACATATTACCATCAAAACCCTGCTAGTAATAACTACAAGCACAGGATCTTCATAAAATATATGATTTATTAACAACAATACTCTGTAATAAAATGAAGCTTGGTGTAGCACAAACAAGCAAAAAGCAGTTGCCATCAAAGGCAATCCAAGGCAAACAAAGTCCCAATATGAAATCCAAACAGTGGTCAACAATAGAGTAAAAAGGGAATAATCCAATAAATCACAAGCAAAGCAAAATCACAAAGAAAGGCCAAATGCCAAGCACATTTGAATGAACCTCACAGGGCTGTGGGTTGACCCTGCCATTATATGGCTGAGGGCTGTCCCATGCTGTGATGGGCAGGCGGCCCCACCATTTGACAAATCAGCCACAAAACACAAGAAATGTAAATGAAGCATACAGTGCACATTGTGGAGCCCCGTCCGGGACGCCCAGGAAGACAGGAGGAGGGCTCATTCCTCCTCCAGACCGCGAGAGGGCGTCCGCACTGGTTGTATTGGGGGCCACGGGTACAGGGCTTGGAAGCCCAACCCTGTAGGGGCCCGTGGTCACCGCCAGGGGGCATCCCCCTGCCTGAAGGACCCTGGACCCCAGTACTTTCACCACACCAGGAAGTGCTGGGGGGAAGAAGAGAGGGAACACCCGGAGTGCTTCCGGGAGGACAGCCGGCATTTCCGCCACACTGGGGTATGTCCGCGGGATTGCCGGTGCACACCTGGAACACATCCGGGTACAGATAAAAGGGGCCGCCTCCCTTCATTCGAGGCTGGAGTCGGGTGGAAGCAGGACAAGGTGCAAGAAAGAGAGAAGAAGGCGGTCCGAAGAGGCAGAGCGGTTGGCCTGGACTTTGGGGAAGATTGGGGTTTGTGGCACTTATGGACATTTGTAAATAATAGGTATTGTAAATAAACGTGTGTTGGGTGACATGAGCGTGTCTGCCTGTCTGTGTCCGAGCCAGTCTCCACAACATACAGACACAATCAAAAACAAAGAATAATGAAACATTAATTAATAATAAATAATTAATTAACAAATGTAGCATTAACATAAATGAATAACTCAAAATTGAACAAACAGGAATTTGAAATGCAGTCAGAAGAAAAACACTAACTGTAATATAACAATGTTAATGTATGTTAAGCATTTCAAGTAATAAAAACCGTATTTGGAACCCTAGTATACTATTTTGTTAAGTATGGCCAAGTTTACATACTGAAATAATATAATGAAATCTTGTTATTCTGCAGCATGAGCCCTAACACAGAAAAAGTAGAGCTCATATTATGCTCTTTTAAGGCTGTTGTTTAGGCGAAATGGGATTAAAGAAAAAAGTGTGTTTACTGTTGTATACCACAGGGTAGAGCCATGGTAGAGCCATGGGCAGGCACATTTCTTGTTTATTTTTAAATAAAAAGGACTTAAAGATACCTGTAATTGATTTAAAGATATGTTAAACAATTCTAACATACCTGTAATTCATTCATTAAATCATTTCAAAATATCTTTAAATATGTTCATCTTTTAACAATACTTGCAATTTTTTTTTAAAGTTCTCTGTAATTTAGTAATCTTAAATTGCAGCTCAGTATTTAAAAATATCCACGTATCATTGAAATAAATGCTCAAATGGCTAAAGACAAGAATATACCTTTCAATATCAAACTGAAATAAAAATGTGCCAAGACAAATTATCTTTTAGAGATATCTTTAAATGATTTCCAGATACCTTTAAATGACTTAAACATATTTGTCAATGATGTTATAATTTTTCATATTAGCACTGTATTAAGTCTTAACTCTGCAATAGACAAAAAAATCACAGATTGCTGAAGTCATCCACTTAAACTTTAATATAGTATTTCACTGTAACTTGATTTCATGCAGCAAAGGAAACAATACAGTACTATGAACTCTGCACAGACATTACAGTAGCTGAATTATTTGAAGAAGTTCACTTTATGGTGTTGTAATCGGCACTCTGGGCATCGTATATAGCTACAAAAAAGATGCTATTATGCCAAACTGCTGCTGTTCTGCATGGGATGAAAAAGGCAGACAAGAGATTTTAAAGTGGACCAGGAGATAGATGTGACCAAAAATAAAGGTCAAAATTCAAGTCGGGGTCTATACCAAAGTCATTATTTATCAAGGAGTTTTAAGCCAAACATACTAATCAAAGGGCTAGCAGACAGCCATGCTAGGGTTCCTGAAACACCAATGAAAACACTGATAATTGTTTAACAAAGTTTTCAACATATCTAGTCTTGGACAATAGGAAGTGTGCAGTGCTGACCGATATACCGCTGCACCACTTCCAATTGTCCCAGATTAGCAACCAGCTAGCAATGATAGACAACATGAACAAAATGACAGCACTGAAAGAAAACTAAGATGAATCACTATTCAAAACTCAGCTAGGGAAAAAAACAAGAAAACCAAGGAAATCCACTGAGAAATGAAAATTAAAAATGTACCAAAATCACAACAGCTGGAAATGTTGAAGAGGAAACGAGAGACTAAGAATGAGTGCAGGCACCAGTTCTTTTTTATATACAGTGCTCTTGGGAATTTTAACTCAGAAA
Organism: Erpetoichthys calabaricus; assembly: GCF_900747795.2. Classification (NCBI taxonomy): domain Eukaryota; kingdom Metazoa; phylum Chordata; class Cladistia; order Polypteriformes; family Polypteridae; genus Erpetoichthys; species Erpetoichthys calabaricus. The sequence continues at coordinate 72,981,170 of NC_041396.2, read as the reverse complement.
CATAATAATTCAAGACATTTCATAAAATTAAATTACTACTCTACATTAATACAAATGATTGTGGCAAGGATTGTAACTAGAACTCGTAAGCACAATAATATGAATATACAGATAGTTCTTAAATTTGGCTAACTGTTTACTGCATGGAATTTACTCATTTTATAATAGACACTGTATTCTTAACAATCTAAGCACAATACTACTGTAGATGTTTTTAGCTATAGGCCCCTGAATCTCTGTAATGAATAACCTGCCATGCAATGCAGCATAAAAGTCAAGCCTAAAGGCACATTTACCAAATGCAATACCTTATCTTAGAGATATTTATTAGGGGGTTCAAATTGAGTCTTAATAATTAAAACAATCTTTGTGATTGGTTGTTACTAATTCTTCCCCATTGTCCTTCTCTTCCTGGTATCCTCTAACAGTGCCTAAAGTCACTGCCACTTTGATCAAGACAGCCTTCTTATGAAGAACATTTTGAGACAAGTAACCAGTTCCACTAGCTAAAACAAACTTAACAACATCTGAAATCTATTCTTAAAATATCTTGATAAAAGACCCGAATGTATATCATTTTTAGACATCTGAAATACAGTATAATCTCCTATGTGTATCCAATTATCTTAAAATAGCTTCCTGTCCATTTTTTAAATATAATTCAAGACAGCTTTGTTATATCCAGAATTGCATCTGGGTTTTTTTTAACATTGACAGGTTATGTACATGATTCATTACACATGAAGGAAGCCTAGGTGGATTTTGGGTAACGTAGGTGTGGCTAAAGGGGTGGAGTGAACTGGCTTGTTAAAAAAAATAAAAGAGAATATTTTGTTGAAAAGACAGGTCTAGAAAATTTTCCTCTGGATACAACATTTTGGCAGATGTGCAAGGCTGTATTGTCATTACCTTCTAGAAGCCCTTTCCTGACTGTTATGGTGTATAAAATCTACAATCTACAGAAGAAGAGAAACAGCGACGACGGAAGAGCGACGTCAGAGAAGAAAACAAAGACATGTATAACCAGTTTTCATCCGATCGTCAGTTAACAGCATTTTCATGAACATCGATTGCTAAATCAAATGCCGCCCTGGGACATTCATCCTTGTCATCTGTAACTTTTTCATAAGCTTTTTTCTAAAGACTATATAAATCCAGACTTTTCTATCAGTCTTATTTTCTATTATTCTTTGTTACAGTGGTATTATTATTATCCCTGTAATAATTACCATGATGCTTTTAATTTTCTATGCTTTGTCTTAATATCTGTAGAGTGATTGAAGTAATAAGTTAGATTTCTTTGAGCACCTGGTGCAGCCGGAGATTTGCCATTACCTCTGTGCTGCGAGGTTTATTAAGACTGTGAGTGAGAGCTCCACTCAATAGTAGGGAACAGTATGTAAAGTAAGGCATTCTTGGCTGATAAATGTCCTGTAGTCAAGAGTGCTGAGCCTTTTTATGTTTAAATGTATTCTTGTAGACCAAAAGTAATATTTAGGTCTGAGATATCATTAAAACATCGTATGTTGTTTGTGCCGATAATAAGCAAGTCTCTTGAAGTGCTGAGTGACAGGCTGTGTTATTCCTAAAGCACTTGTGTGGTTTAAAGAGCTAAAGGTTAATCAGCGTGTGTGTGTCATTCATGGGGCACTGTTGTGGTTAGGGTCTGTGTATATGCGTATAGCTATGTATGTGTGTGTTCATCTTAAAGTGCCACAGTAGACCAACCCGATAACAAACTTGATGAGTACACTTACCCTTGTGAAAACAGGTAAAGGGTAAGTAGAGGGAAATACTATGATAATACACTGACCATACCAGGAGAGCCATTTGTACCCTGGCAATGATGGATTGAGTTGTTCAAATTATATTTGGTGGCCCTTGATGATAAAGAAATGGCAGATGCTAATTTGGCAGTTCTACTATCACACTGCTTGGGATCAGAGGGCCAGCATTTCTTCTCCAAGCTTCAACTGGACAAACATACATACTGTATGCAGCAGTATAGTCAATGTTAGTGGGAAATTTTGGCATGGGTCAAGCATCCTCTTGCACCAGTATCATTTTCATCAAAGAGCCCAGTGGCAACGTGATTCTATCACTCAGTATGTTTCTACTCTACACAGTCTAGTCCAGCATTACCAATTCGGTTCTTTACAAAACATAATGATCTACAACAAAATCATGGAAGGCTGCTTCTTGAGTCTAATAACCTCACTTTAAAAAAAACTGCATCAGTCATTAGTAAAGCAAACAGGAAATGATGTGGCAGATGCACAGATGTTATAGGGGTTTACATCGATACCTTAAATCCAATCCCACTGCGCAAGGTCACAGTTGCAGCTATACTGCCACACTGCTCAAACTGTGGGTCAGATCAGCTCAATACAAAAGCATCCACATATTCTGCACAGTTAGTGATGCCACCAATATAACAAATCATTTTGCAGACTAGAGACTGTCATCTCCTGTTCCTGCACATGAATATGGACATGATCATTCTCCACAGGCTATGAACGTTGTGCAGTTGGACACACAATTCTTGACACACTGCATTTTTCAAGATGGACAGTGTAAAAATTCCACTCTTACTGTATACTGGAGCTAGGACTTTGTTTACTTACCTTTGAGAGATTGCTTTTTTCACCTGTCCTTAAAATCTGTAACTGTTCAAGTCACAGAATATGGCCACACTCCTATAAAAGGCCTCAGTACACGTCCCTTTACTGTGAGTTATAAAAGGTTTTACCACTTCAGCAGTATCTTCCCACATCACAACAGGGGAAGCCAGCATCATTGGACTAAACCTTTACCATACATTGTGTTTTACAGTCTCAGATTTTAAGGCCTCCAAATTTCTGTAAATGGCTAATTCATGGCTACAGAGACTTATAGACTTATTCAGAAACCTTGGCCACATTTCTGACTATATCTACAAGCCAACAGTTAACCCAGACATTGCTCAAGTTATGCAACTGTTGCACAAAATTCCACTGTAACTGCAGCTCCCTTCATCAAGCCAATTTATTCTTCATCACGTGTTATCAAACCATATTATTAAACAAAATAAGAATGGCAAAATTTGTCTCTCTGTGGATTTGAGAAAAGTTAATAAAGCCATCATTGTCAACAGAGAAGATGACAACACATTTCAGCAAACTGGACCTTATATAGGAGATTATTTAACTCTACATAAGGAAAATTAATTTAATATGACAAATTTCAGTAACACTTTAGTTGAAGGATGTCTTCATAGTGCCTTCATAACATAAGCATAAGCATGGAAAGACATTTAAGAAAAAATACTTGATTAGTAATAAACAGTTCACATCAGTATTTAGAAGGAACAAAATATTATTGCTCCTTGTTTTAATACAATGCAATGTCAACTACTTTATAAAACATCTGTATCATCTTGTGAATACTATTATTATAAAATTATCAAATATTGCTTCTTAAATAATAAATGTTATTCAATAACCTATTCATGTGTTATGAATCTCCATGCAGACACCATTCAACTAAACTGTTAGCCAAATTTATTACCCTATTTGACATTTAAAAAAATCTTGAATTAGTCGAGATTAAAGATATAGTGGGAAAACACGTCTCTTACTGTAATTCTACAAGTTACTTCAGTTGCTCACGTGTAGCAGTCACGTTAGGCAGTCCTGAAAATGTGCCTTCACGGTTCCTTCTTAGAAAAAAGGAAGTGTTTTAAATTGAGGATCTAGTGCTGATCTAGTGCTCTCCACTGTAGATTGTTTAGGCTCTATTTGTTTGGATGTTGACATTTACGGGTGATAAATGATTTTTTAAATGTGTTGTGTTACAAGAATACATAATTTTTTAGCTGCACAGCTTACATATGGCTTTGCTTTTATCCAGTTGTTCTTTACTGACGCACCATTTGAATCCATAGGAAGTCCATACAGTACATCTGCTTTAAGAGTCTAAGGTGCTGATTTCAGTGCAGGAGGACACACCGTTTTATGCTTTTCTACCTGCAGCCAGACCCTTCTCATTCTACGTGAGGCAGTAAAGTGCTTTTCCATAGAAAGCCTTAACAGGAACATTAGCAACATCTATTGGATTGGACTCCAAAAACAAAAATAATCAAAAATATTGTAATTGAGCAGGATAGAGATTCACAAGATCGATCATGAGATTTTAAGAATCGATAATCGAATCATTTAAATGAAAAACAATGATTAATAGGAAAATATATAATTTTACAAAAGGCATATTACACAGGGTTATGACATATCAATAACTAGGACCTGACTATGTTCATCTACGTACATCCATGCTATCTTACGCGAATGGCTTTTGGACTGAGCTCAGTTCCAAGCTGTTTTCAAAAAATAATGTCACTTTTGCTTGCAAACATCCATGATGTGTCAATATATATGGATGAAACTGTGCTACATTACCCTCCTCAGGAACAGTATAATATTCACTTGAAGCATGTACTACCCTCCAGAGTAGAAAAGGTGCAATTTTAGAGCCCCAGAAATTGACGTTTGTTGCCCAGAAACTTAATGGCATCTACAGGTTATGACAGGGTCAGGCATGTGAGGTATGCCTAGACTGGTGGTATCTAAATGAGTGGGAATAAATCATGCAAATTGCAAGAACAAGTCACATTCTTAATGGTCAGGCTTAATGCAAATTCTAAGGCAACTGGCCTCATGGTCCAGTTGACAGGTTAGTTCCCCTGGCATTCTAACTACCTGTAAGCTGAGCTACCGTCTTTATCAGCCAGCAATACACCTTTTGGGACTTTTCTCCTTACCCTCCAGCAGGTACCTCCACAGATTCCTCCTACCCCTTCACAAACCAAGCCTTGACCTCTGTGAGATATAGTTCCACCATGTTGGTGACTTTGTAATAGAGGGCTACAAGGAAAGTGGTATAAATGTTATATCCATAATTGTATCATCGTTTTCTTTAAATGATACAGGGTGTGCATGTAGATAAGTCTAATTTTTTATTTCCCAGTTGCACTAATGTTAGCTATCGTGAGTACTTTTTCTGGAGACCCAAAACTCAAGGCACTGGTGAATACTGTTGTTTCAATTCCCTACATGACCAACAGCAGCATTGCCACCAATAGCATGAAGGTGTCCATGTTAAATAACATTACTAATTAATGACCACAAATAGAATGATAATAATAATCTGAGAGGCAAAATAAAAAACTTCAGAAAATACTCATATGAATATCTGATAAATAAGAACAAGTATAACAACAGAAGTAATGCAGTCAAAATTACCAAAACAACTCAGGACAATAACTAACACATTTCCGACATTATTTATCTCTGGAAATGGTGTTCTAAATGGATGGTATACATTTGCATCACCAAAGATCAATACATATCATAGAAGTTTATTATTACTATGAGTTTTATCACATACTAAAACAAAGAAAATATAACCTCAGATGTCTGTACCATATTTTCAGTAAGGTGGTGTGGCATGCAGCTGGGGGTGGCACCCAGCCGGGATGCCCACGAAGACAGGAGGAGGGCTCATGCCTCCTCCAGACCACGAGGGGGAGACTGCCCTGGTTCCTTTGGGGGCCACGAGTACAGAGCTGGGAAGCTCAACCCTGTAGGGGCCCGTGGTCACCGCCAGGGGGCACCCCCATGCCTGGAGAACCCTGGACCCCAGTGCTTCTGCCACACCCGGAAGTGCTGAGGGGAAGACGAGTGGGGACACCCGGAGTGCTTCCGGGTACGCAGCCGGGACTTCCGCCACACTGGGGCGTGTCGGTGGGAGATTGCCAGAACACACCTGGAACACATCCGGGTGCTTATAAAAGGGGCCGCCTCCCTTCACAGAGAGGCTGGAGTCGGGTGGAAGACGGACGAGGTCGGTGAAGAGAGAGAAGGAGGCGGTCCGAAGAAGAGGCATAGTGTGGTTGGCCTGGACTTTGGTGAAGATTGGGGTTTGTGGTGCACTTAATATTGTACATAATAGTGTAAATAAACGTGTGGTGGTGAATAAAATATGTCTGCCTGTCTGTGTCCGGGGCTCATTTCACAGTGGTCTTAAGAATCTAAAGTTACAGGGCATAAATCAATAACCTATAGAATTTGTTAAGAGGTCCATGGCACAGTGCAGGTTTTAAATAAATAATCGCATCCCAAGGGTGTACAGACTTAGAACAGGTTGTGGGTGACTGCATGACGGCACCACTCCGGGGTTGATTGTGGCACTCTGTTGATCGTGCAAATGCAAATGAATCACTCAGGTGCCTCATTCATACCTTGGAGTGGACGAAGGATCACATCTGCACCTGATCTTGTCGTATAAAGGAGCCTGCATGACAGAAAGGAGAAAATGAGAAGCAGACATGGGACAGAAAAAGATTGGAGGTTAATGTAAAAGAAAGGAACAGACAGCGAGAAGCAGGATAGGGAGAGCCAATGCTAAAGAAAGATGGAGGCAGGTGGTCGGGTACGATTCTCAGAGACAGGAGCCTGGGGCTGAAGAAGGGGTGCTCCTATTCAGCGACGCCAGGGAGTAGGAGCAGCCCATTAAACGGTGTCTCTTTCAGATACCAAGGGACCAGGATCATGAGATGTGTGTAGCTTGGCGTGGTGCCTCATGGAGGCCAAAGGACTGGCAATGGGGATCCAAGCCAAGTATTTATGACTGACTGCA